>NC_060070.1:148787109-149095815 GCF_922984935.1 Meles meles
GTGTCACTGGCTCGGGGACATCTTCCTCCTCGTTAGCAGAGCCACTTTTCTCATTGATGTCAGTGAGTTTGCCTTCTCTTGGTTTCCCTGGTTGTGTATGTAGGGTCGAGGGCAGGGGGTCATCTTTCCAGTCATCCGGTATTTCTTCTACAACGCTATTAATGGGCGATTCCAATTTTACTCCCAGTGTCACCAGGCTTTGTTTCTCGCCGGACTTCCCTGTTTATTGGCCTATTTCCAACCTCAGGTATATTTTTGTGCAGTGTCACCTGGTTATTTAGCGCTGAGTGATAGGAAGGAAACACAGCTACACGCTTTGCTGTCTGTGTGCGGACTGCACCGCTGCTGTGTAGGGCCCAACCGTCAGGCTCCGAAAGAAGTGACGTGATTGGTCAGGAGCGTGGATGCTCATTTGTCATGATGTCGTGACTGGTGGGCTGAAGAGGCAGCCGCTGAGCGCGTACTTTTTGCAATTACTCGCAGTTACTCTGTGTAGTACTTGAAGCTGGAAGGTACCGTGTGGGCACTCGTGTTGTTTACCTAAACAGGGATAATGGAAATCTGTGCATATCACAACCAGACAAAGCAAGGGCTGCCTGTACTGGGATCTGAGTACGTAAGAAGGTTGAATAATTGAAAACGATCAGTTTTGAAAAGTCTTGAGGGAGAGGAGGAATGAGCTTTTAGAGCAATAATAAAGTTTGAAAAAACACACACACTCACATAAAACAAAGGAAAAATGCTATTGAACCCATAGAGATAATTCCATGCAGTATGGGATTAAGAAGTGCTAGCAAATGGGAGATGAGGTAAAAGAAATATCCCTCTTATCCTGAATATAAGTGACAAAAAGGAGACCCCTGAAGAAATCAGTATGGAAGGCTACACAGAAAGGGTTGGAGGGAAGCCAGCCAAGAGATGCGCATAGAACATAAAGACAGTTTTATAAAGGCAAAACATGCTGGAAATTTTTTTTTCCCATAAAGCCCTTGAATTATGATAAATGTGAGCGCTATGTATGTATATTTGGAAAGCCAACTGTGCCTTCTACTTTAGTTGCCTTTTTTTGCACCAATAATTTCTTAAACAATATTCTATTTCTACAGCATAGCTCTGTCCCCGTAGTGTAGCCAAGCTTTTCTTTGACAAATCAAGTACTAAATAATTCATCGGTGCTCGGAGGGGAAAAATATCCACAGCTACTGCTACAGAAAGTTTCCCTTCCTCATAAACAGAACAGCTTAGTACAGATATGCAGAAGCACGTCTTCTCCGTGGGTAAGCGCCTTCGAAATGAATCAGGATGGAATGTATGCATTAGGAAGGAGCTTGGCCCACTGGTCCCCAGTCTGCTTATTTTATTAATTCATCTTTGCTGCCACTGTTCTTTACCCGGGGTTAATGGTATTATATTGGCTTAATTAGGTGGGCACAAAATACAGTCTTTCACTAAATAAAATTAGTTTTTAGGTAAGAACCGATAGTAATTCACAGGATTTTCAATCCCTTCATTTCAAACAGTTTTCTTGTATATTCTTAAAAGGGACGGGAGCCTATAGGCCGGCAGGGAGAGAAAGCATGTGCTTGAATAAGAAAATAATGTGGACAGAATAGCTGTAATGGCTCTTTGCAAGGATTCAAATATATTAGACATGGGAATACATAATAAGAATATGGATATCACGTCCATCACTAATGAAGACATGGAAAAGGTAAAAACTATTTAAAAAAATATATTGCCTTTCCTCAAAATCCAAAGAATGGAGTCAGTGAAATTGGATTGTATTTTAAATGCACCATCAATGTTTTTGCTAGATAAATGCCTATATCTTTCTCTCCCATGTATGAGGTACAAAACGGGTTGAAGAAATAATGTATACCATCATAAGATATTTATGTTGCATATCTCCAGGGGTCTTGAAGTGCTTGACAAAATTCATACCATTAATTCTTCCTCTATTCCTGTGAGATGGGAAGCAAGCAGACATTATTAGACAATAATATAACGAATGCATGTGTGTGGAAGCAGGAGGGCTGGTGAGTCTTCCAAGGAGCCCCAGATCAGCTCCATTTCTGCCTTTGGGGGAAAGAGAATGGCTGCAGGGAAACCATGCTCTTTCCCGAATCTGCCCCGTGCCATCCCCTGCGCTGGGACTTCTCTTGCCTCCAGTTCTTTAAGAACTAAATTTATCTAAGTAAGTCCCTAAGCTGCATACAAAGATGGATCTTCAAGGAAGTGAACTTTCTGTGTCTCTTCTGCTTGCTCTTTCCCATCTCCTAACAGCAGACTGTCCTGTAGCTTGAGTCTCTGTGTCCATACCCAGTCTCTAAGCCATGACGGCCATTACATTGTACCTCTCAGAGCCGGACTCAGAAGGAAAACGGAGCCTTCTTAAATCTCTCTCCAATGTTTCTGTAAATCCACAAGTTGTGCCTCTTAAAGATTGATGCCTTGCAAATTCAAGTCCTTTGGAAATCCTATTGAAGCACTCTTTCTAAGATTCTCTGCATCAACATGGCTTCTCCTTCCTCACCGGGCCATGGAGGGTTGGTTGTCATAAAGGAACATCCACATGTATAACGTGGTATTTTATTCAGGATCATCATTGCCCTGACTTTGGCCTCCAAAGGATGCTGGCATCTTCTTAACAACTGAGTCTCTATGATAAGAATCATGTTACACTTACCGTGGGTTTTGCGATGTACTAAACACTTTACGTTTGCTGCCGCAAAAAAATACTTATGAGGCTAGTATTTTGATTCTGTGCATTTTTCAGCTTAAAGAGACATTAAGCTCGGATTTGAAATTGTCCACCAACACAGGTGTGGACTAGAACTCAATAGAATTCTCTCCCTATGAGTTATATGTTCTGAACCGCTAAATTTTAATGCTGCTAAAAATTGTGTTTGCCAGCCAGTGTTAAGCTGTACATTTTTTGTTATTAATAAATAATTTCGAGGGGGAAAGAGGGTGATTCAAAATTGAGGTGTTAGGATGAGTTAAGTAAGAAGCCAAATTTCTTACAGTTTTTCTTTTTCCATCCTCATGAAAAATATATATTTTATGCTGTGGCAGAATGAACTTGACTTACATTTCACAGCTATGTAGCTGTTGGCATATATTGTTGATAGCACGATCATATTTCCAACAAATATATTTGCTCCCTACCCCACCTGCTATTCGAAACCTTGCATTATTAGAAACAGGCTTCACTCCATCGTGATGTGTATGGGGTGACAGAAGGGCACGTAATGAATAAGTAGGAGTAGGAATATGACCTCAGCTTCCTGACATTTGGAAGAGGACAAAAAATGTCGCTGTTGCTTTCCTATCAAGAAAAGAACACCAGATTTGTGTGTTAGCTGCTTTAGCAACACACATCACAGTGGATTATTGCTTGCTCTTTTCTCTCAGTACTGAAGTTTTAGGTAAAATATGAGAATAATATAGTCATTATGTCAGAAGAAATCATGTATTTGGTATCAGGGTTTCTCTCCTACTTAAGTAGCATATAGAACATAAGCCCGGTGAATTGTGTCTGTGACCTGTAATTTATTCAAATATGCTTTCACTCTCCTGGAAGTCTTAGGGGATTATTTGCAGAATTATTGTTTTGTGAAATATAGTAATGTTGGGGTATTAGGAATTCTTTCAGAGCTTCACGCCCATTTAATTTCAGATAACAAGAACACAAATGATCACATACCTTCTGGGTCTCAGCTTTCAGGGGTATGCTATAAAAAAAATCAAACCCAAAGGACCAAATCAAAAGGATGGGTAAAGTAGGTAGAAGGGGGTCACAATATCCACAGCCATTGTTTGAAACATGATGAGTTTAGGCTAAACCAGAAGATGGTTCTGATTGCCCTTTGGCTCTTACTTTTATGTCCTCCTGAATTTTATTGAAAAGATCAATCTGTGCATTGCTGGTCCTTTTCTGGCTCTATTCACCTCAACTACATTGGTTTAGTCATAAGTTCTAAGTGCTCATTTTGTGTAGAGGAACAGCAAGTTATCTTCTGCCCAAAAATACAATTTCATATATTAAAATGCATAATTTTCACTCTACAAGAGTTCCTTCTTCTTTCAGGCCATGCAATATCCCATTGTATGTGTATGCCATGGTGTTTTTTGTAATCCATTTATCCATTGATGGACAGTAAGTTGTTTCCACATTCTGCCTGTTGTGTGTCGTGCTGGAATGACCATGTCAGTGTTACTATGTCTTTGAAGCCCTTATCTCTAAAAAGAAGGAAATTCTGTAATATGCAACAATGTGGATGAACCTGGAAGATATTAGGCTAAATGGAATAAGACAAATACTGCATGAATCCACTTTCAGGAAATATCTCAAATAAACTCGTGGGAGGAGCAAAGAATAGAATTGTGGTTGCCAGGGGTTAGGAGAAGGGGGAAACAGGGATTTGCTTATCAATGGGTATGAAATGTTAGTTATGTGGATAAATAACTTCTGGAGATCTTTGGTACAACACTGTACCTATATATAATCACACTTTATAAGTATTGGATACTTGCAAAACTGTTAAAAGGATATGTCTCATCATAATTGCCTGTACTGCAATGAACTAAAATTTTTAAAAAATATATTTTTCTGATGTGATAAAGAAGAACAGGTTAAGGAGTAGACTAATCTACGAATTACTAAGCATTGGTAATTACTGATGAGCAATCATATATGAAAATAAATGATAAAGCATGACTGATATTATTTTAAATTCATTAAAATAATATTTACTTATCAGCTATTATGTGTGCAATTCTTTGTAAGACATTGGGAATACAAAGATGAAAAATTAGTCATTGGTTCAAGAAGTTGAAGTTGATACACAAATCACAGTAGATCCTCAAAAGACTGAGTCATCAGCTATGCTCGGAATGGAGTCAGGGAAAGATAACAGTTGTTGACAATTGAGTCTTAAAAAGTGAAAAATAGCATGAGATGAAAGAGTGAAGAGATGTCTAGACTAAAAATACTTTTCAAGGCATGAAGATATGACATGATTCAGGGTCTTCAGATGTTTTTGTGTGACTGGGACAAATGTAACCGAGACAACAGGGAGTGAGGTGGGGGAATTAAAGCCTAGACTCCTAGGTGATGAGGCTGATGGGAACATGCTAGGTTCCTATTGTTTAGCCTAGCATAGGCTAGGCTAAAAAATTTAATATTTATTCTGTGGTAATAAAAAGGCACCAAAACATTACAACAGGAATATATGATACAGTGGTCTTCGCCTCAGTAATAAAATGATAGCAGCAACATTGTGGGTGGACGGATGGGGGGAAGAATTTGGAGGACCCCTCCCCTCATGGTACCTTTTCAGAAGTCTAGACCAGAGGTGATCAAGGCTTGCATGGAAGCCACAGGAGGACAAATGGAGAGCAGGAAAGAAAACTAAGAATTATGTAGTAGTACAATTTGAGAGGAATTAATAACCAATTACATGTAGATTATGAAGAAGGGAGAAAAACTAATAATGGCTGAATTAACTGGTTTAGGTTACTGTGTTGATGTAGTACTCACTTAAAAAGGACATGAAATTTTAGAATATAAATGGATTCCAGGGAAAATAATGAATTCAATTTTGGAAAAATTCATAATGGGAGATTCATAATTTAGAAGTCAAGGAACTCATCAGAGCTAGATTTAAGAGTCATTAGCATTTATGTGGTAACAGAATCATAGATTAAGATCATCAAGGGATCGTATAGAAAAGGCAGTAGAGAACCAAGGATAAAAACCAGGAAGTACCATCATTTATTTATTTTTTTAAAAGTTTACTTATCTATTTGTCAGAGAGAGAGAGAGAGCACAAGCAGGGGTAGTAGGAGAGAGAGAACCAGGATTCCTGCTGAGCAGGGAGCCTGATGCAGGGCTCGATTCCAGGACCCTGGGATCAAGACCTGAGCCAAAGGCAGATGCTTCACCAACTGAGCCACCCAGACGTCCCAGCACCATCATTTTAAAGACAGGTAAAGGAAGAAGAAAAATGGTCAGAAAGAAGCAGAGAGAGAACAGCCACCAAAGAAGACATGTTCTAAAATCCAGGAAAATGTCAAGAGAACTGAATCCTTAAAAGAAAATACCATAAGAATCGAAGCGTGTCCATTGGTTTTAGCAATGACTGACTTAGCAGCACCAGTAAGGATGGGAACCAGACGAAATGATGGGAGAAGGATATGAAATGTGTACAGGTGGGACAGTGAGCATAAAAGCTGTAGAGTCTTGTCTGAGAGGAAGGAGACGGGCAGAAGTCAGACACTAAGCATGACTTCATGAAGCTCAGCATTTGAGGAAAAAGAAAAAAACAAACTGGAAGAAAAGGTAATGGGTTCAATTGTATGGGAGATGGAACACTTCATGGAAAAGATCCAGGAGATGTTGGAGAGGAGTGGAGTGATGAATGTGGCTGGAAGCCTCTGCCTTCGAGCAGGTGGGGAGATGATGAAATGGAAATTCCAACGTTCTCCTAATGGGCAGAGACCAGGAGGTGAGACGGTCCCCGCCTAGTCCACTCTTTTCTCTGTGCAGGTGCTTTCCAGGGTATCGGCTAGGGGGAGGGGGAAGGCTTGATCAGAAAGACTGAAGTTTAGAATAGCCACTGAGAGACAAGGGGTCACTGGAGCCCTGGCTGAGACTTCAAGGAGTGAAAGCTATTTGCTTCTTCATTTATATGCTAATGTGTTGGATAAATATTTATTTATCTCGCATCTGCTGTACCCAAAGATGGCTGGGTGTTGAGGAGTGAATGACAAAAAAAGACAGAAATCTTCACTTACCTGGAGGTGGGGGAGTAGAGAAGAAGCATACACATGCACACATACCACACACACGTACACACACCACACGCATGTACACACGCACACACACCACACGCAGTGCGTCAGTAAACTAAATGCCATCGTACTCTGTCACCGTTCCCTGACTTTTTCGTCACAGGGATTACAGTTCTCATCTTCTCAGGCCAATGTCAGCTTTATATGAGCATGTTAATTTCGATATTTTTTAATTTTATTTTTTATTTTTCTATTTTTTGTGTTTAATATTTTTAATGATTTTTTAAATTTTTAATTTTCATATATTTTTATTTTTTTGTATATTTTAAAGATTTATTTATTTATTTGAGAGAAAGAGGGAGAGAGAGAGTCCAGAGAGGAGAGGAGAAGAGGGAGAGGGGAGAGAGAATCCCAAGCAGACTCCACATGCAGCCCAGAGCCCAGGGCACGGCTCCATCCCACAAGCCTGAGATCATGACCCCAGCCAAAACCAAGAGTCTGGATGCTTAACCAACTGAGCACCCCCATGTGCCTCTTGAAGGCACTTTTTAAATGATAAAGGGATCCATGGGTGATGACCCAGGACCCAGACCTTGAAAACAAGTGCCATAGTTAATGAATAGAACCTATGGGCCCAAGACAAGTAATAGAAAAGGGAAAAAAATGCACACTCAAGACAAGATAACATAAGTTATGAATAAGTGTTAGTATCGAGAGAGTGCATGTATGTGCCGGGTAAGATTGGCACGTGCCTAAGGCATACGACCACAGCTCAGCTCATGGAGAGCAGGCAGAACATAGTGCAGGAAACGCCATGGTAGGGATCTAGAGAAGTGCTATGGGGGCACGGAGCCATGATGGGATCCCCCAGTCCAGCCCGTGAACCCCAACATGGCTAAGGCTTCCTCTTGAATACTGTGAAAAGAAGCAAGTGATGCGGCAACAGGAATTCCAACCACATGCTGTCTCCACAACTACATTCTGCAAAGACAGGACATTCAAAGTCCTGTGTATGAAAATTGACATTCGTTGCAACAGGCTTGACACCCCCCGCACCCCAACCCTACAAATGCAGGTCAGTGGCCGATGTTCCTTCCCTCCTCCCGCCCGAGGCCCCCTGGGTGCTGGTATCCTACTCTCCGTCTTGAAAAGGGAAGAGAACAAATAAAACAGGGTGAACAGTCACCCTTGAAACACACAGGTCTGTCGGGAGACGGTTTTTTACTGAATTTGCTGGGCGAACTAACCCAGGTCTCGTGTTCTCCCAAGTATTCCATTTAAATTACCATTAAAGTAAAATTAAGTTGGTATTAACCTTGTCTATTAAAATGATGCCCCTGAAAGGTAAGCACAGCCTTCTGACGGGCATGGAAATGAAATGATGAATGGACGCACGTGGTGCCGGGGACAGACGCGAGTCCTTCTAATGAGGGATCACCTGTGGCGTGAGAGCATTGATTGTGTTTGTACATGTCAAACGAGGCCGGCAAGGATGAACTTGAAGAAATCAATCTTGGAACTTGGGAGGATAGCAGCCTCCTACGTTCACAGATACTAAATCATGAACTTACAGGGGAAAAAATCACAACCCAAAGACAATAAAAAATTAAAAAACACTGCAAAGTTTGTAAGGCACCCATCCCTTCCTGACTCTATTGGGTTTGGCGAAGGATTTCTTGTCAACTTGAAAGACAGATGGTGCCAGAGAATGATGGTGGAGGACACCTCGTTGTGAGAGGTCATTGGGAGGCTCACGCTCTTCCAACTGCCATCCTCTTGGTACCCTGAGGAAGAAGGATTTTTCTATGTACTGTTCTTTCATGACAAGAATACATGGAGAGATCCACATTCTCCTGCCCCGTCTTCTTTCAGTACAATGATGAGGTATGTCTGTGCTTCTTCCTCTATGTTGGACATAAGATTTATAAGAAGGAATGTCTGAAAACAGAGGTGACAAAGTTTACATTTTTATATTTTTTTTGGAAGAGGGTGGTTGAAGACACCCGGGCCCAGTACACACGTACCCAAACAGTGATGCACACGGCATGATGGGCGTGTCATTCGCAAGGATCGGCTGGCCCAGGACAGTGGGACAGCTCACCTGCCTTCTTACAGCGCTGGAATTGACGGGAAGAGAGGGAGCCCGGGAATCTGTGGGGATCTGTGGGGCCCCCATCCATAGGAAATGATTTCTGCATCTATCCAGGAAGAAAACATCCTCGGGCAGATGTGGGAAGCAACGCGAGACCCACCTTCTGAATTTGTTTTCTGGCCAAGACTGAAGCAAGCCATCCCCCTTGGTTTCTGAAGAAAGGCTCTGTGACCTGGGCCTCGCATGTCCAGGCAGGAATTCGCTGACCCTGCTCTCTCCTGATGCTAGTGAGTGACCTTTTCACGGTTTTCTTTTTTTCTTTTGAAAAGCAAAGAAAGCCATACATACTGTCTACGTCATCCTGACCCAGCAGCCTGGCTGAGTGTGAATTTCTAAGTGTGCCTGGTGTGTTTTCTTCCACACAGGAGGGAAACAGCCCAATTCAGGGACACACAGACCTTCAAGTAACAACAGAAGGGAAGCTACTTGCCTGTCACTTTCATTGCTTTTAACTCATGCCTTTAGACACTGTCTTAAAAAAAAAAGATTTTAGGGCACCTGGGTAGTTTAGATGGTTAAGCCTCGGCTTTCAGCTCAGGTCATGATCCCAGCATCCTGGGATCAAGTCCCACATCGGGCTCCTTGCTCAGCGGGGAGCCTGCTTCTCCCTCTCTCTCTGCTGCTCCCCCTGCTTGTGCATGTGCTCTCTCTCTCTCTGTCAAATAAATAAATAAATAAATAAATAAATAAGATTTTATATATTTATTTGAGAAAGAGAGAGAGCCCAAGGGAGAGGGAGAAGCAGGCTCCCACTAAGTAGGGGGCCCCAGGCAGAATTTGATTCCAAGACCCCATGATCATGACCTGAGCTGAAGGCAGATGCTTAACTGACTGAGCTACCCGGGCACCCTAACACTTTCAAAAACAACCTCATTTCCTGAGTCTCTGGTAAAAAAAAAAAAAATGCAACTTCCCTATCTTCCTTTACTAGTTATTTGGCAGTCCCTATAGGAAAACGTATAGAAAAATTGAGTATTTTATATAATGAATTTGCCAGTGATTCCTGTTCATGAGCATCATGTCATCATCTGCCCCATGAGGTTAAAATCCAAGATCATGGAATTGCCACTCTTCTGTGATTATCTGGGATGGAACGTTCCTGTGAAGAAGCTGACAGGCTGCGTTGGTGGCTACATGGGTCTTCTGACCGGAGAGGGTGAAGGATGTTACAGACCACAGGAGCAATTAGAATCTAGAATGCTCGACTCCTTAACTACGTACCTCAGTTCCTGTCATAACTTTACAATCATCTCTTTCTCGACCTTTGGCTCTTAAACCCAAGAAGGCAGGGCAGTGGCCATTTTCCTTGTGTGACCCATCGTCTCAGATGCTGGGTTCCCATGCTGAATGTGCAACTAAACACATGACTTGAAGGAAAGGATGTTCTAAGGGAATCACACTAGACACATCCCCTCCTTACTATCTCAACTATGACATATATTAAATCTGGCTGAAATGAAACTGGAAATCTTCCTTAAAAGGGAGAATTTAAGAAAATGACATGAGCATGTTTGTGTAAGGACAAAGGGGAGACGAAACTTTGACCACAATGAAAGATTTCTTGGAATGTTCTCCCTTTAAAAATTGAGAAAAAAAAAAGAAAGAGATGCATTTTACTTGGTTTTTACAATTTTTAGGCCTATGATTCATCTAAATTCTTTGATAAATAATACTGCCATGTAAAAAATTTTTGAACTTTCAGATGCTCAAAGATTTTCCATCTTTCCTTTTCTCTTTCACCTTAAGAAATATTATAAATACCTTGAAAAATGATAGCTTCCTGAATGAAGTGATGTTTGCATGGGTTAGATACCAAGTATATTTTTAGTCAATTTATAGTTTAGCTAAAGAACCAGACCAAAGTTTTTCACTTTCAATTTTTGGATCCGTGAAGGTATGAAACTCATTTTTGTTTTTTGGGGGTTTTTTTTTTGTTTGTTTGTTTGTTTTACTTGTTTATTTACAGCATAACAGTGTTCATTGTTTTGGCATCACACCCAATGCTCCATGCAGTATGTGCCCTCCCTATTACCCACCACCTGGTTCCTCAACCTCCCAACCCCCGCCCCTTCAAAACCCTCTGGTTGTTTTTCAGAGTCCATAGTCTCTCATAGTTCATCTCCCCTTCCAGTTTCCCTCAACTCCCTCTCCTCTCCATCTCCCCATGTCCTCCATGTTATTTGTTATGCTCCACAAATAAGTGAGACCAAATGATACTTGACTCTCTCTGTTTGACTTATTTCGCTCAGCATAATCTCTTCCAGTCCCGTCCATGTTGCTACAAAAGTTGGGTATTCATCCTTTCTGATGGAGGCATAATACTCCGTCGTGTATATGGACCACATCTTCCCCACCCATTCGTCTGTTGAAGGGCATCTTGGTTCTTTCCACAGTTTGGCGACCATAGCCATTGCTGCAATAAACATTGGGGTACAGATGGCCCTTCTTTTCACTACATCTGTATCTTTGGGGTAAATACCCAGCAGTGCAATTGCAGGGTCATAGGGAAGCTCTATTCTTAATTTCTTCAGGAATCTCCACACTGTTCTCCAAAGTAGCTGCACTAACTTGCATTCCCACCAACAGTGTAAGAGGGTTCCCCTTTCTCCACATCCTCTCCAACACACATTGTTTCCTGTCTTGCTAATTTTGGCCATTCTAACTGGTGTTAGGTGGTATCTCAATGTTGTTTTAATTTGAATCTCCCTGATGGCTAGTGATGATGAACATTTTTTCATGTGTCTGATACCATTTGTATGTCTTCGTTGGAGAAGTGTCTGTTCATATCTTCTGCCCATTTTTTGATATGATTATCTGTTTTGTGTGTGTTGAGTTTGAGAAGTTCTTTATAGATCCTGGATATCAACCTTTTGTCTGTACTATACACCAGCTGTCTCTACACCTTAAAGAACTGGAGAATCAACAAGAAATCAAACCAACACCACATGCAAGAAGGGAAATAATCAAGATTAGAGCAGAGATCAATGAGGTAGAAACGAGAGATACAGTAGAACATATCAATGAAACTAGAAGCTGGTTTTTTGAAAGAATCAATAAGATCGATAAACCATTGGCCACACTAATCCAAAAGAAAAGAGAGAAAGCCCAAATTAATAAAATTATGAATGAAAAGGGAGAGATCACAACTAACACCAAGGAAATAGAAACAATCATCAGAAATTATTACCAACAGTTATATGGCAATAAGTAAGCAACCTAGAAGAAATGGATGCATTCCTGGAAAACTACAAACTCCCAAAATTGAACCAGGATGAAATTGAAACCTGAATAGACCAATATCTAGTAACGAGATTGAAGCAGTGATCAAGAACCTCCCAAAAAACAAGAGCCCAGGACCTGACGGATTCCCTGGGGAATTCTACCAAACTTTCAAAGAAGAAATAATACCAATTCTCCTGAAGCTGTTCCAAAAAATTGAAGCAGAAGGAAAACTTCCAGAGTCTTTTTATGAAGCCAGCCTTACCCTTATCCCCAAACCAGGCAAAGACCCTACCAAAAAGGAGAATTTCAGACCAATATCACTGATGAATATGGATGCAAAGATTCTCAACAAGATCCTAGCAAACAGGATCCAGCAGCACATTAAAAAGATTATCCACCATGACCAGGTGGGATTCATCCCTGGGTTGCAAGGTTGGTTCAACATTCGCAAATCAATCAACGTGATAGAACAAATCAATAAGAGAAGAGAGAAGAATCACATGGTCTTCTCAATTGATGCAGAAAAAGCATTTGACAAAATCCAGCATCCGTTCCTGATGAAAATGCTTCAAAGTATAGGGATAGAGGGAACAATTCCTGAACTTCATAAAATCTATCTATGAAAGACCCACAGCAAATATCATCCTCAATGGGAAAAAGCTTGCAGCCTTCCCGTTGAGATCAGGAACACGACAAGAATGCCCACTCTCACCACTCTTGTTCAACATAGTATTAGAAGTTCTAGCAACGGCAATCAGACAACAAAGAGAAATCAAAGGTATCCAAATTGGCAAGGAAGAAGTCAAACTCTCTCTCTTCGCAGATGACATGATTCTTTATATGGAAAACCCCAAAGACTCCACCCCCAAACTACTAGAACTCATACAGCAATTCAGTAACGTGGCAGGATACAAAGTCAATGTACAGAAATCAGTGGCTTTCTTATACACTAACAATGAAAATACAGAAAGGGAAATTAGAGAATCGATTCCATTTACTATAGCACCAAGAACCATAAGATACCTGGGAATAAACCTAACCAAAGAGGTAAAGGACCTGTACTCGAGGAACTACAGAACACTCATGAAAGTAACTGAAGAAGACACAAAAAGATGGAAGACTGTTCCATGCTCTTGGATTGGAAGAATAAACATTTTTAAAATGTCTATACTGCCTAGAGCAATCTATACTTTTAATGCCATTCCAATCAAAATTCCACTGGTATTTTTCAAAGAGCTGGAGCAAATAATCCTAAAATTTGTATGGAATCAGAAGAGACCCCAAATTGCTAAGGAAATGTTGAAAAACAAAAACAAAACTGGCGACATCACGTTACCCCATTTCAAGCTTTACTACAAAGCTGTGATCACCAAGACAGCGTGGTACTGGCATAAAAACAGACACATAGACCAGTGGAACAGAGTGGAGAGCCCAGATATGGACCCTCAACTCTATGGTGAAATAATCTTTGACAAAACAGGAAAAAAATATTCAATGGAAAAAAGACAGTCTCTTCAATAAATGGTGCTGGGAAAACTGGACAGTGATATGTAGAAGAATGAAACTCGACCATTCTCATTTTTGTTTTTAAAGAGCAGTTCATATAATGATTGTGACTATGGATTTTCAATTTGGTCCAACATGTTGGTATACTTAAAATTCTTACTGTTTTTTTTTTTTTTAAGTATATGAGAACGGCAGCGGTAAGACGGTGGTGTGTGGGTCTGAATGTGTACACATTTTGTAAGTGAATTAGTACTGGAGCTCAACCTCTTGAAGTTCCCAGTACTGCTTGGTCTTGCAGGCAGTGGAGTTATCTCAGATACAACCTTGGGCTGGGCAAAAAAATAAAACAGAAATGGAAAACCCACACTAAGGCCTACGGTTTCAAAGAGTAGGAGTAGTCTCGGTAGCATGAAACGCAGGCCAACCTTTCCTTTTCACTTGGATAAGAATAACAACAACAGCAGTATATTATCATTACAGAACAATAGATTATAGATTATGAAGGTAATTTCCAGAATGCTGAAAATCTGGACAATGCATAGAAGCTTCAAGAAAATCCATTAGATCACCTCGAATCATCAGACAGCCAATGTTAACATCAAGCATTCTAGATCTGTGTCCAGTGTTTCCCTCTGCATAATTTCCTTAGCATTCTCAAAGCTGCAGGGGACCACATCCTGCTTTTTACTGAAATTGTGGGAGCATTTCCTGAGCCACTGAAAATTAGGTAGCTGAATTGAGAATCTCAAAGATTGAGATTGGTAGAGGTGATTAAGGGCACTGTTTCATTCAGTAGCGGATTTTGCTTTAATGTGTGTGCATACATGTTTGTGTCTGTGCACGTGTGTGTGCATGTGTGTGAGTGCACACCTCTGTGTGTGTGTGTGATATTTAGGGTAGTGCCACATTCAAGGCACTCGGCATGTGGATCTTATATTTCATTTTTTATGGAATGTCAGAATTAACTGAAAAATAGGTTTAGGACCACAGACATACCTTTACAAACAGGTATCTCATAGTAACTCAGTTCACTATTATCAACACCACATCTAAACCCAAAGCAGCATAGGGACACCTGGGTAGCTCAGTGGGTGAAGCAGCCAACTCGGTTTCAGCTCATGTTGCCCTCTCATGGCTCATGAGATGGAGCCTCTCCTTGGACTGCCAGCTGAGTCTGCTTGAGAGTTTCTCCCTGTGCCCCTCCCCAACTCTCATGCGCACACGCTCTCTCTCTCTTGCTATCTCGCTCTCAAACTAATAAATAAATCTTTAAATGCAAAGCCATATGGCAAAGAGTTTTTGGTATCGTCACATCTACAAAGTCCTTTTTGCATAAGGGCCCACGTCTGTTGCCAAACCTGGCCATCCCCACTTCCTTGTTCTGCATGCTTCCTTATCAACATTTTAAGTATAGAAAGAAGGATTTCCTTATAAGCTAAGAGTCAAGTTCCTTATCCTAAAAACCAAACAGACCATTAATATTAATCTCACTACCACATCTTGTTCAATAATGACATCTATTTCGATGACTAATTATAAAAATGACTTTACTGTTGAAAAATCAAATTCCATAGCTCAGCATCATCATATTTGAATCCAGTAGGTTTCTGGCTTCTGTCTTGTATCGGGTTTCTGTGTCCTTTTCTTCCTCCATGTCTCTGCCATCCTGATTCCTCCTACCTTGTTTCCTTCCTGCCTGCCTTTCTGTTTTCCTTCATCCCGCCTTGACTCCTGTTCTCTTTCCATTTCTTAGACTTCTGTGCAGTAAACTGATTTGAATGTGTTGAATTTGTTGGATTTCCTGAAGTGTGTACACACACAGCTTGTCTCTTCCCCTGCAGCCCGGAGGCTGGTGCTCCTTTTTTCGGCCTTACCGACATGACTCTGATATCAGGAATCAACATATCAGCACCCCAGAATCTCTGCTATAACTCAACTTCTCCTGCATAGACAGAACAACAAATGAACTGAAAACTTCATCCACCTTGGAGAGCCTTCAAGGTGCTAATGTCTGGCAGCTGAGATTCTTTGCGGGCTGCCAGGCAAAGCAATAAAAGCCTTAAATGGTTTGGGGACCACCAGTCCCTGCTTTGTAAAGTATTCATGAAATGGAATTACAATGACCTGCTACCTTGATATAATTTTCAGTTGCCTCAAGCTCTCTCTGCATTCAGCTTGACCTCCGTCACTACCTTTGACATTGATCTATTCTTGAGGTTGTAGCCATAGGCTTTCTGTTTGAACCCGAGATTAAAGTTGGGAATAAAAGTCACCGTAATGGCTCTGCCTAGGAGTTGATGGGCTGGTGATGTTGTGGTCCTTTGTTACCGGTCCGGGCGGCCGCTGAAGGGTCTGCTTGCAAAACAAGACCTTGCGGGACCTGGGTGCCCATGGAACTACAAGTGGGAGGTTGTGAGGGCAAAGGAGGATGAAAGGAACAGGATGGCTCTGGACACCTCTCCTGAATCAGAGAAGGAAAGCAGATGGTCACCATCACTTTGTACGTGATCCGGGCTCATACGCCATGTTCACTGAGCAATGACCGGATCCATTTTTTTTTTCCCCTTTCCTTGTGAGACTTGCTAAGATGCATGGCTGCGCTTCCTTTCTGTTATTCATCCTACTCTGCTTGCTTTTGACCAGGGAGCGTTTTTTCCTTCTATGCCCCGTCCTCAGTACAGTTGGACTATTTTTATTTCTACCCTTTATTTGTGCCCTTTGTGGTTCTTCTCATGATCAGCAGTTTGCAAAAGGGAATGGATTTCTCTTGATTCTTCTCTTTTATGCTTCCTTTTCCACCCTTCCTTCTCCTCCCCATTCTCTGGGACTGGCCTTCAGTTATTCAGAATAAAGGGAAAGCTGCCTAGTTAGGAATGCAATGCCAAGGGGAAATCAGAGTTGAACCTTGCAGATGTTAAAAGGAGAAGCAGGAGGGAGAGGAAGGCAGCAAGAGGCTGAGAACCAGTTGCCCCGGTTTTCAAGCAAAGGGGCTCTTTTCTCTAGCTACTGTCTACTTAGAAACAGAAGACATTGAGAAATGGAGAGGAGAAGTGAGTTCAGGGAAATCAGAGGGAGAGACAAACCATGAGAGCCTGTGGACTCTGAGAAATAAACGGAGGGTTTTGGGGGCATGGAGGGTGGGGTGAGCCTGGTGGTGGGTATTAAGGAGGGCACACAATGTGTGGAGCACTGGGCGTGGTGCATAAGCAATGAATTTTGGAACACTGAAAAAAAATTAAATTTAAAAAAAAGGAAACAAAAGGTTTTTCAGAGGCCAGGGAAAGAGGAGACTGAATGATGCTCCAATTTGCATTTCTGTTCACGTAATATTCCTGTTCAGTTGACTAGAGAAAGGTTCTTTTTTTTCCTTCTTAAAAATGGAAGAGTTGAATTGAGTTTTATTCCCAATTACTGTTTTTCTCAAAATTGTCTCTGATAACTAATGAAATAAATTCTGAAACCTATTAGTTTTTTTTTTCTTTTCTCAAATCTGCACTAAGCAACTGGAACTGATAAGGCTTGGTAAGACAACATCGTTTCAAGAATCAGAAGAGGTAGGTTGTAACCTAAACTCTGTCATTAACCGTGTGATATTAAGTAAATCATCTGAACTTCTTGGTCACCATTTCTTTTCTTACAAGATTAGAAGTTTGTATTAGATAATTGGTACTATCTCTTCCAGTTTAAAAAAAAAAAAGTTTGGTCTTATTTCACCTCTATAATTCAAAAACAGCTTTTCCTGGAGCAGAAAAGATCTGTACCCAGACCTGGTGTTGCAAAACTACCCTCGTGGAAATGTCAGACACCATGATTTAAGAACTAGTCTTGCGAACTTATGTTTTTCAGACCCTGGGCTGCCATCTGCTGTGGCTGAGGGAAGTCTAGAAGGGTCATTGGTGCTTTGAAAATGTGGTGCTTTACTGCTGAATTCTGTGGCATCATTCATTCTGTAAGGAGTTACTGGTGAGGTGGGGGGACTGGAAAGGAGAATGAAGTCAGTAATGATTTTAAAAAGAGGAAGTGCATTTTTAAACCTTAGCAACTTAGAGTAGTGATTCTTCATGAAACCAGAGTATAGGCTTTTTGAAGGCATGAAAATAATTCCATTCTCTCCTAACTGGCACATTTGGGATCAGGGACTCAAACATCATCCATGGGTAGTCAAGAGAGGTGAGATTGATGACTCAGAAATGCTGAGACTTCTGATATTTTAAAAACAGTTTCAAAGTAATGGTGTTCTGAAAGCAAGAATAATTTTTTGAGTTTTAGAATATGCAAAAAAAAAAAAATCCACAAAATCCAAAAAAAGCAAAAAACCAAAACAACAACCAAAAAAAAAAAAAAAACCCACAAAACAAAGCCCTACAAAATAAACAAAAAGCAAACAAAAATAAATAAAATATGCAATGTACCATTCGTTCTCTGGGAAAAGACAAATAATAAGCTGCTATGTATTTGCTAATTTCTTTGATTTAACTTTCTTCCTCCTGTCCTCCTTCCCTCCACCCTTCACATCCCTTACCTTTGCTCCTCTGTTAGGAAGGGATTCAGGACAGAGCCAGGTGAAGTGGGCAGGCAACAATCCCCCCCTTAGAGACATGCCTCTGCCTCCTGTAGCTCATCCCCTCGTGGCCCTCCTTTTACCTCCCACCCAGCTCACTCCTGTTTGTCCTTCACTACTGGGTCCTGGCTTTGCTTCTTTCAGGAAATCATCTTTAAGGCAGCCTGCAGGATGCCTTTCCGAGTGTTCACAGGGAAACCTGACCTTACCTCTTCCAGGAGCACTAATCAGACTCATAACTAATACGATGGCTTCGTTTGTGTCAATTAGGGAACCTATTGCCGCAAACAAACCAGGGTCTCTGGAATTTGCTTAACGTGACAGCTGGCGACGCTGAAAACGTTTCAGCAGAGCCTCCAACCTGTTCCACTTGTCTTCCCCAATTTTCTCCCCTCTCGGAAATGTCCCATTCTCCACAATGTATTTGGAAATGTTTAGTCTTGCTTTTGCCCCAAGTTCTTTATAGCAAAACAGAATCTTTGCATTTTTCTCCTATTTCCCTTACTCAAGTGTCCCTCCCCTACCTGGCTCGCAGGCACGGAAGGCAGTGAAGACGCTGCAGAGGGCCTGCCCTTTCCACCTCTGTGCAAGAAGCTCCTGTGGCATAAATACCCAGCAGTGCAATTGCAGGGTCATAGGGAAGCTCTATTCTTAATTTCTTCAGGAATCTCCACACTGTTCTCCAAAGTGGCTGCACTAACTTGCATTCCCACCAACAGTGTAAGAGGGTTCCCCTTTCTCCACATCCTCTCCAACACACATTGTTTCCTGTCTTGCTAAAAGAAGGGCCATCTGTACCCCAATGTTTATTGCAGCAATGGCTACGGTCGCCAAACTGTGGAAAGAACCAAGATGTCCTTCAACGGATGAATGGATAAGGAAGATGTGGTACATGTACACAATGGAGTATTATGCCTCCATCAGAAAGGATGAATACCCAACGTTTGTAGCAACATGGACGGGACTGGAAGAGATTATGCTGAGCGAAATAAGTCAAGCAGAGAGAGTCAAGTATCATATGGTCTCACTTATTTGTGAGCATAACAAATAACACGGAGGACATGGGGAGATGGAGAGGAGAGGGAGTTGAGGGAAACTGGAAGGGGAGATGAACCATGAGAGACTATGGACTCTGAAAAACAACCAGAGGGTTTTGAAGGGGCGGGGGTGGGGGGGGTGGGAGGTTGAGGAACCAGGTGGTGGGTAATAGGGAGGGCACGTACTGCATGGAGCACTAGGTGTGATGCCAAAACAATGAACACTGTTATGCTGTAAATAAACAAATAAAAAAAATGAAAAATGTAAAAAAAAAAAAAAAGAAAGAAAGAAAAAAAAAAAAAAAAGAAGCTCCTGTGGCAACTGGTTGACATTAAGATGAAACACAAATTCCCTTGCCAGGGGTTCTGGGGCTCAGGAATGTCAGGCTGTGGGCTTCCAGCATCTCCTGCTTCCCATGATGGCGCTTCCTTTTCCAGACACACAAGCATTCACTTCCCATCTCCCATTTCAAGATAGTCCCCTTCTCTTTTTGCAGCTCATCCTTTAGAAGTCAAGTCCTAAGAAGCTTTCAGCAGCTTCCATGTGTTCAAGAGGGTAATTAGATAAAGACACACACACACCTCTCCTTAGTCCAGTCTGATACACTGGAAAACCACACTTAACACTTACTGGATCCTGTGCACGGGAAAATAAAGTAACAATAGAGGAAAGAAAATTATCTCATTGGGTAGCTCTCTGGAGATTGAGATAAAGCAAGATTCCTTTTTATTTCTTTTATATTTATTTTTGTCTTTGAATGTAACTCAGAGTTCCCTTTTTAATTCGCTGATAATGGTGAGCTAGTTCTACCCCACCCCCCTCCAATCCTGCCACCACCAAACACACAGCTGGGAGAAAACATCTATATATGCTATTCAAAGGATTCAGCTAATTCAAGTCATGTGGGATTGCATAATGAATTCATTTTCAAGTATTCTAATATTACATAATAAAATACTCCTGGTGTAGTATAAATTTGAAACATTTATAATAAGGTGTACCTCGCAAGGCCCCTTAATGTTTCAAATAAACAACAGATACACATTTGTCATGATTTTAACAAGTAGATGTTCAAGCCATACACTTTCACACGCATGCTAATTGCTGTACTATGAATAGCCAATAATTGATTAAAAGGTATTTTGCAGATGTTTCATCTGTTTGAATACATGACATCAAAAGAATTTTAAAGACCCAATACCTAAGGGCAGAGATAGGAAAAATAACCACACTCCAATTACTTTAATAAAGGAACAAAAGAGATACATTTCTTACAAAACACTGAAACAAAATGTGCTTGTTACTGCATTTAATGATACTATTACCGATCTTATTGGAATCACATGTGGGTTATCTAACTCACAAATGTGGGAGCCCTTCTAGTGATGGAAACGGTGTCAAGAAAGTAGGTTGGTAAATGGATGTAGTGCCAAAAATGAGATAGCTTTGAAATTTATGAAGTAACTATGAAAATACAGAGTTGTGATAAAAGCAAGCAACTGTAATATCTATGGGAAAATGCTGCTGACTACTTTTAATCTCCTCTGGTATGTTGAGGTGTGTTAGGTTTATCCAGCAATAGGAGTAGGTGAAGGAAAGAAACACTTCTCCTCTGTGTACCCTGTACGCCAAGTGTTATCCCTTAGAAGAGCGATCTACCTCTCACCTACCAGTAGTTATTCATCCATCTATCACTCTATCCTCTCATACCAGGAGATAGTTATTATTTCCCCAATATTACATATGAAGACAGAGCAAAGAAAGCCCATTATACCTCACCCAGGGCCACCGGAACAGATCTGGAGCCTGAATTCTCATCTGTTTACCCCCAGGCCAATACCACCCAAGGAGTCTTGTTCTGCTTAGGGGGATTCACTTGCAGTGATGACCACGCTGTATTCTAATGGGCTTCCTGAGTGCTGTTTTCTCCAGTACCCTATAGGCTTTAAATGTAGGGGTGGTGACATCACCATTATTATATCGTCTCTACTAGCGACATGCCTGGAACTTGGCACTCCCTTCACAAACCCCTGTTGAGTTGACCTAGAAGCATGAGGGCTGTGCTAGTTTAACTGCATTATAATCCCTGTTGTTCCAACAGTCTCCATCTTGGAATCAAGGACTGGTATAACTTGACCATGTACCTAGGCGGCCAGTTATTTTCCAGTGTCCTCATTGTTGAGTTCAGAGTCACCTGATATTAACTCAATTCACATGAGAACAAAGGGAAATTTCACCCCATGACTTTTATTTTGGCAAATTCAAGTTTCCACTTCCTTTTTTTTTTTTTTCCCACTCAAATATTTATTTCCCCAACTCTCAGGAAAATTTTATTTCTCCTGTTTTCAAAACAATGGCAGTCCATTGATTCAGGCTGTTATAATTTTATATCTTCGCTGTGGGCTAGTATGCTTGAAATTCAAGACAAAGTAAATAAATGCTATTAGCACAAGGTTGTTATTTTTATCATTCTAGTCATACATGTAAGGCAACGTTACAATTCACAGTGAATGTTGCTGGCATGAATACAGAGACCACAGGAGAGAGAGATATATTTAAAGTGACAGGTGGGTTATGCCTTAAGCTTTATCAGGACCTATGGGGGGAGGTCCCCTTTTTACCAGAGACCATTGTCCTGAGTTGCACAGTATTTATTTTTCTTATAGCTACCCCAGCAGACTACTAGGGTAAAAACCTCGGTTCGAGGAAAAATGATCATCATGGCCTACCTGGGAAGTTGGAGTGCTATAATTCCTGGTTCCCACTGACCATCAGTCCAAGGCTGGAGAGCCTAGCAGTTGGAGCAGCAAATGCCTTTCTCCTCTTCCCCTTAACTAGAAAACCACACTCCTTTAACACGAGGTGATGGTATCAAGCTAACAGTTTTCATACTTGCTAATAAAAAAAAAATTCCAGGGACATCTGGGTGGCTCAGTGGGTTAAGCCTCTGCCTTCGGCTCAGGTCATGATTCCAGGGTCCTGAGATCGAGCCCCACATCGGGCTCTCTGCTCAGTGGGGAGCCTGCTTTCCCCTCTCTCTCTCTGCCTGCCTCTCTGCCTACTTGTGATCTCTGTCTGTCAAATAAATAAATAAAAATCTTTAAAAAAAAATTCCATTCTGTCTGTTGGGATTGAAGCCTAGAAAAACGACTTTATCCCCAAAGTGAGTGAATGGCGAGCAGGGTCAGAAAACTTATGGCTTTGGGCCAAATCCAGCCTTCTGGTTCTTTTGTATGACTCACAAACTAGGGTTTTCTTTTTTTTTTCTTTTTTTTTTTCATTTTTAAAGGGTTTAGTTAAATAGAAAAAGAAAAAATATATGACTTTAAGACTCTTAGATGACTACATTTGATTTGACTCTCATCTGCTGCCTAGACTCTTGACCCAAAATTAACAAATTTTTTAAGGTTTCCTAACACCTTATATACAAGTATATACAACTGTATTTTTTTAATTTGTTTATTTGTTTATTTACAGCATAACAGTGTTCATTGTTTTGGCACCACACCCAGTGCTCCATGCAGTATGTGCCCTCCCTATTACCCACCACCTGGTTCCTCAACCTCCCACCCCCCCCGCCCCTTCAAAACCCTCTGGTTGTTTTTCAGAGTCCATAGTCTCTCATGGTTCATCTCCCCTTCCAGTTTCCCTCAACTCCCTTTCCTCTCCATCTCCCCATGTCCTCCATGTTATTTGTTATGCTCCACAAGTAAGTGAGACCATATGACACTTGACTCTCTCTGCTTGACCTATTTTGCTCAGCATAATCTCTTCCAGTCCCGTCCATGTTGCTACAAAAGTTGGGTATTCATCCTTTCTGATGGAGGCATAATACTCCATTGTGTATATGGACCACATCTTCCTTATCCATTCATCCGTTGAAGGGCATCTTGGTTCTTTCCACAGTTTGGTGACCGTAGCCATTGCTGCAATAAACATTGGGGTACAGATGGCCCTTCTTTCACTACATCTGTATCTTTGGGGTAAATACCCAGCAGTGCAATTGCAGGGTCATAGGGAAGCTCTATTCTTAATTTCTTCAGGAATCTCTACACTGTTCTCCAAAGTGGCTGCACTAACTTGCATTCCCACCAACAGTGGAAGAGGGTTCCCCTTTCTCCACATCCTCTCCAACACACGTTGTTTCCTGTCTTGCTAATTTTGGCCATTCTAAGTGGTGTCAGGTGGTATCTCAATGTTGTTTTAATTTGAATCTCCCTGATGGCTAGTGATGATGAACATTTTTTCATGTGTCTGATACCATTTGTATGTCTTCGTTGGAGAAGTGTCTGTTCATATCTTCTGCCCATTTTTTGATATGATTATCTGTTTTGTGTGTGTTGAGTTTGAGAAGTTCTTTATAGATCCTGGATATCAACCTTTTGTCTGTACTGTCAATTGCAAATATCTTCTCCCATTCCGTGGGTTGCCTTTTTGTTTTGTTGACTGTTTCCTTTGCTGTGCAGAAGCTTTTGATCTTGATGAAGTCCCCAAAGTTCATTTTTGCTTTTGTTTCCTTGGCCTTTGGAGACATATCTTGAAAGAAGTTGCTGTGGCTGATATTGAAGAGGTTACTGCCTATGTTCTCCTCTAGGATTCTGATAGATTCCTGTCTCACGTTGAGGTCTTTTATCCATTTCGAGTTTATCTTTGTGTATGGTGTAAGAGAATGGTCGAGTTTCATTCTTCTACATATCGCTGTCCAGTTTTCCCAGCACCATTTATTGAAGAGACTGTCTTTTTTCCATTGAATATTTTTTCCTGTTTTGTCAAAGATTATTTCACCATAGAGTTGAGGGTCCATATTTGGGCTCTCCACTCTATTCCACTGGTCTATGTGTCTGTTTTTATGCCATACAACTGTATATTTTTGAGTTTTCCCCCCAATAACCCTTTAAAAATGTAAAAGAAATTACCATGGGGCAAAAATAGAAACACACATGTGGGCCAGATTTGGCCAGGAGGCAGACCCCTATCCTAGTGGATGGTTGACTCATAGGATAGAATGGAATCAGCACATGGAGAAAAGTACTCTATCAACCAAGAATTCTTCCCAACAGTAGCACCTGCCTAGCACAATGAGACGGAGGAGTAAACACCCATGGTATGTGGTCCGGGATGCATGTTGGTCTATGTATTATAGTCGCCAGCCTCCCCTAACTAATACAAGGAAGCATAGTTAAGGCAGGTCTCCCCAAACCGGTGACAGTGAACCACAGATCTGGAGGAGAGAAAGCCACGCAGATACTTCGGAGAAGAGCATCCCAAGCAGAGACCCCGAGTCACGTCTGCAGGGTTTGAGGACCAGACAGGAAGTAAGCACATCTGCGTTAGAATGACCAAGATGGAGAATATTAAGATTTGAGGTCAATGGAAGAAAGAGGCGTCTAGATGATTTTTTTTTTTTTTTTTTTTTTTTTTGGAGATCATCATGGATCATTGTTGGCTTTTCCCCGCAGAGCAAAATGGAAGCTGCTAGAGAGTTCTGAGCTGCATGAGGCATAGTTAGGCATAATAGTGTCACTCTGGCTTTGCCCTAGAGGTATGGAAAGGGAATTCGTGGTGGGTGTGGGAGGTGAGGTAGGAGAACTCATTGCATCATTCGAGTGAAAAACAGTGGGGAGCTGGAATAAAATAGAAAGGATAAGGTAGAGCCCAGGGCACTTGCTGAAGGAGTGACGTGGTGTATGAGAGCAGCGGAGAACATCAAGATGACTTTGTGTATTTTGTACCTGGGAAAGTTGGTGCTTACTGAACTGAAAACTAGAAGAGAAATAAATCTGGGAAATATCAGGGGCCCAGCTTTCTGCATGCTAAGTGTGCGATGTCTGTCATTCAAGGGAGATGTCACTTAGAAAAGTCTGGGGTTTAGGGGAGACATGAATAGGCTCCCTTTCTAATCTGTGTTCTTTTCTACAGCACCCCTGTTTTATGGTATAGAAATACAACATTTTGTTTACATTATTTCCCTCTTTCTAGGTTGTCTACTTATTGAAGGAAGGGACTAATTTTTTTTTTAATTATTATAGGTCCTGTAGAGCAGACAGTGTCCTGAATGAATGTGTTTCAAATTGACAAGTGAGTGTAGGTAGGTGAGTCTACAAACACCAGAAACAGTGTAAAGGTCCCACGCTTGTTCTACAGGTAATTGTAATGCTAACTAAAGTTTGGGACTATTGTTATAGAATTATAATTGTACATTTACTTTTTTTTTAAGATCTTATTTATTTGAGAGAGAGAGAGTAAGTGAGAAAGCACAAGCAGAGGGAAGGGACAGAAGGAGAGGGAGAAGTGGACACCCCACCGAGCAGGGGATCTGATGCAGGACTTGGTCCCAGGACCCTGGGATCATGACCTGAGCCAAAGGCAGAGGCTTAACCGACTGAGCCACCCAGCTGCTCCTATAATTTTACATTTCTATATGTGAAAGCATTCATAACAATTACATTCCATATCCATGTTTCATGAAAAACTACAACCAATTATGCATTTTTCCCCATCCTCGGCCTCAAAATCTATCTGTGGTTCTGTCCACTTAACTATAGAAAAATAGCCTGAATTTTGTTATTTTCCAAGAAAAATGGCAATGAAAAATAGAAAGGGAGGAAAATCACCCTTCGTGTCCTATGATAAAATTCTAAATGTCTGCTGAAATAAGTTTACCAGGTGTGCAGGTGACCTATGGAATATATTTATTCTGTCAAGGACAAAATCAATACTGTACCTCTCAAATGAATGAGAAGCTATGGCTTTCCTTAACAAATACATTATACCAGATATTGGATGATATCTTTGCATTCACAAATGCACGTCGGCATCTTTAATTTATTTCTTTTCCCTAGCTTCCCAGGGAGCACTGCCAGAGACCTTCAAGCAAGGTGGTGTTTGTCTCCAGTCCCACCTGGGAAGCTGTTGCGGTGGGTGGAAATGAAACTTCAGGGCTTAAATGGATTATGGAGCAAGAAGGGATCTTTAGTAGGTTAAAGTAATTACTTAGTTTTCCTGGTCGTGACAGATTTTCATTGTTCCCCAACATAACCCTCCACACGCAAGGGAGGTCTGTGTTAACCCGCTCCGGCACCTGGACAGCTGACTCATCTTTCTGCCTCCCACAAGCGTCAGACGTCAGCCCGTCGCACCTACCTCATGCAGACCCCCTGCGCCCCCTCACCCCCTGCAAAAGCCAGACAGCTGGCACATGAACGGTGTTTCATGTCTATTTGGAGTTTGTAATTTTAAAATGTTTGATGTTAAAAAAAATTTTTTTGATCGTTGATGATTTGTGAATATTCTTAATTCCTAGTTCCAGTCCATTGCAAAGACAGATTTATCTCAAAGAGCGATTTCCAGTCCCATAGGAATTCTACCAAATCTGTCAGATTCCTGGAGTTTTCAAAGTAAATGACACAAACGAGTTTGTGTATTTCACTTCTAACATACTGACATTTCAGAGTTACCCATACGGATGAGTGATGCCTGAATTTTTTTTTAATTAACTAATAAATAAAGAGGAAGGGAAATACAATGTAAATCTAAAAATCCAGTGAATAGGCAGTGATAACTCAAAAGGTTAACCCCAATCTTCCCTACGTTGAGTTTCAAAAAACTTTTTCTTGGGGCACCTGGTGGCTCAGTCAGTTGAGTGTCTGACTGGATCTCAGCTCAGGTCTGGATCTCAGGGTTCAAACACCATGTTGGGCTCCATGCTGGGCATGGAGCCTACTATTAAAAAACAAAGAAAGAAAAAAAAAACTTTTTTTTTTAATTTATTGCCAGTGGTCTGATCAGAGCTTAGTGAAATAATAATGTTCCACCTCCTGTTTTCTTGGCCACACTGGTTTGGGACAAGATTGATGGGGAGGGCTTAACACACAAAAAACAACCTGCACTTCCCTTTCAAACGAATAGGTTGAAAAAAACAGGAGCAAAGCTTTTAAGGACTGTGACATAAATGACATTTGATGAAGCAGAAAGCTTCTATTTGACCCTAGAAGGTCCTCAGACGAGGGTTTTCTAAAATATGTTTTAGCATCTAAGAAATATGTTATGTGATTCAACGTTGGGACAGTTTTATTACAATCAGCTTTTTTTTTTTTCCAGATACACAAATGTCATCCACGGTAACTAAGTCTGATCCTTCTTTGTTTACATCTTAAATATGAGTGGCATTGAAGACTGACACATGGCACTCTGACACGTGGCACGATCCATAGCAGTAGTCCTGTGGAAGCAATATTGATAAGTTCAAATATGATAGAACTCTATTTTCTATGAACATCTCCCTGACAGAGTGTAGTTAAATAAATGAATAAAGACTTGTAGCTAACAATCGCTTTTCTTCACCTATGCTGCAAATGGATCTAGGAATTTAGAAAACAGTCTCTTTTTATGGCCTCTCTTGTAGAGTGCAATGGCTAGGAAAAAGAAAATTCAAAACCGGTTATATGATTGAGCGTAAGCCACAAATATTTTGGTCCCTGATTCTTGGCCTATTATTGAATGCTGCCCTTCAATACAATAGCACTTTAAAAAGCCTGGCCTAGAACAATAACTAGAAAGTGCCAATGCAAATCAGTAGCAGGGAAACTAGAAATTGCTTTCAGCTCAGTGCATCAAGGTGTAGAAAAGTATTTTTCAAATGTTAATCAACAAAAGTGACTTTGATTCACAAAAGACATGATCGGTTTAAAATGTAATCAACAAAGACCATGAATGACAGCATTTCCCCCTCTTTTCATAATTAAATGTACAGTGATTGAATTTTAGAGCAACCCAGGCTCATAGCACTTGGCTGGGTAGGACCATATCACAATGCAGAAACCTCCCATGTCCTCCTGGTGCTCTCCCCTGTCCCTGATCAACTCATGCAATGACAATGATTAATTTCGGTCTCCTAACCTCTCCCTGTCTCTGTTTTTCTCTCTCTCTATGCCTCTCTGTCTCTCTCTCACTTTCTACCCTCACCTCTGGCCATTAGCAATCCCATTTTTGTCTCCGACTTGGATGAGAAAATTTAACTCCTCAGAGGAATCTTGAAGTACTCATTTAAGAACTTGTTATCTAGGAGTAGGCTATCCTCATTCATTCCGGACTCACGGATTCAGCTGACATCTCTTGAATCAGTAAGAGCCATCTCAACAAACGTGGTCCTCTTCTGGATCTTTTCTCGTGGTCTCTCTGAATAAAACAATCATCCACCCAGTATATGTCCATGATATGTGAAACTCCCGTCCAACTCCAAATAGAAAAAAATTCTTTGACTTTTATTTCCTAAGTATCTGTAGAAACCCATCCACTTTTTACCATCCCTGTTACCATCAACAGTTCAACTGTCACCCAGCATATAATGATTACTTCTTATGTGGTTTGGTTTCTCAGTATCCTCTCTTACGCCCTTCAGTTCCTTCATCACAGGGCACTGGGACAATCTTTTCTAAAGGCAATGTACTTAGAATAATTTTTTCATTTTTCTCTTGTAGATGCTCATACGTCTTGATTTCCTAGTATGTTATTGGTACATGCCTATTGTCCCAGCCTTTTCTTGATGTCTGAATTTTTAAAAAGTAACATTATTAAGAGTTGCATTTTAAAAAGTCAGGGCTGGGAAGGGGCATGCCTGGGTGTCTTAGTGGATTAAGCATCCGACTCTGGATCTCAGCTCAGGTGTTGATCTCTGGGCTGTGAGTTCGAGCCCTGCACTGGGCTCCACACTGGGCGTGAAGCCTACTTAAATCAATCAATCAATCGATAAAAATAAAAACAAACAAAAACCAGCTGGAAAAAGGAGGTGTTTGGTGGACGTCTATTTTGTTCTCCCAGTTTCTGCCAATGCCCATCACGTCATGTATGGAATACATGGGCAGGAGACAGGTTCTCACTTTCAAGTCTATTCCAGTGGTAATAACAGCCAGCAAAAACTCATCTTGCTCTGACTCAATACAACATCTCTGTTTCAATTACGACGTGGGGCTCTTGCTGTTTGAAAACATGAGTTCAGACGCAGCAGCTAGAGATAAATCACAGAGACCTATGATGTGCATGATGCCTCCAGGCTGCCAGTCGCCAGAGTCAACAGCAACAACAGAAATGGGAAACTACAGGCGTTGGTAAAGACAGTAGGGGAGCCTAGTCTTCATCCTGCAGAGGTTATGAGAGTAGTCTTAACTCCTTTACTACCTGTTATCCATTTGTCAGTTTCTGGTGTGTATCTGTAATTACTCTATTGATTGTAGACTTGCGTGCGGTACATCTTCCCTCAATAATTCGACTACAAAATAAAATTGCATGTTTAATGAAAAGTTAAATACTGACAAGTTGTTTCTTTTGGAGTTGATAGTGAATGTGTGACTTAACACGTGTTAAGAGTGTCAGCGGTGATATTACAGATAAAATGAAAATAAGTCCAAAATCCACTGAAAGTAACTGGTATCTACTTCAAGCGTTGACCATTATTTCCAGACAACTCAAATAACAATTTTCCATACCTGTAGCTGTAAAAGTTACATTTACCTATATCCGTATGAGCAATGACTTTTCAATTAGGTCGAAAGATTATTTTAAAGCTTTATTTCACTCATCTTCAATTCCAAATGTTCCTATGAACTAATGAAATCAAAATGATAAAGCCAATTGTCTTGGCCCCATTAGCAGAACTTCAAATTATTGCCACAATGCAAAACTTCAAAGAGAAAATGATTTAGATGGGTGAGAATAGAAATACATATTTTGAGAAACATCTCATTACTGTAAACAAAACAACGCCCTTACTGAGTAAAATAGCAATGGAGAAGAAATTTACTTGGAATAGAGAGTACAGTAGGATAAAAATGGCTACAGACACGTGGGTTACTCCTCCTACTGAAAGCTAAAGGCTCTTTCCCTTTCCCTTGAAGCTAGTGCCGGCCCCCACTGACTTGCTTGACGATACAGTGCAGCAGAGAGTGGGGACATCCTGTCCTTCTGAGGTTCGTTCAAAGGAAGCCCTTTCGAAGACAGATCCTTGGGGAAGGCAGAAGCTATGAAGCAAACTTTGAAATCAACCTAAGCTCTTCCAGCCGTGCTCACGCAGGCACTGTCCACGGAAGCCCAGCACAGAAAATGTGGAGAAGAAACAAAAGCTCCAGCCAGAACTGAGCCCCAGGCAGGCTGTCTGGGATACCTCTAGCCATGTAAGCCATGGAAGTTGAGATCCTCATAATTCCAGAGCCAGAAAAGACTCATGCCTATTATGCCCTGCCACATCTTTATCCAGGCTATTCCCTTCCAGCTTCCAGTCACCAGCCGGATAATTCACAGTGACTCCTGATCGATCCAACCAGCACCCAAGATGGTCGCCAAGTGGGGATCATCATGTCCATCTTTCTTCCTACATTTATTGTCAGAGACTTTACTGCAAGGAAGAACTTTTCTTTCTCCTTTCAATTTCATATAATTATTCATTTTTTTTAATATCAGAATGATTCCAATTCCATTCAATGAATTGACTGGCTAGACTCATTATGTATTTTGATTCTCAGATTTCTTATATTTGCCCCTTCAAACTGACTCCTGGCTCTTTTTTTAATGTACTGCCATTGTTATTTGAGCAATTTCATTCTTTTGAGAAGAGAAGGAGACTCCAAACTCATCTCCTTCCCCTTTCCTGGACATTTCTCAGAGCACTCCTGGTTTTCTTTTTTAGGGAAGAACAGCATTTGGAAAACAAATTCCAAATGCTTGGTGTGTTCATTGCTACTTGGCTATCCCAGCAATCCCAGTCCATCACGTATGGAATTTTTGGGGTCCTTCCAATGACTATCTGTAAATAACTCCTCAGACAGAACGCTGACCCCCATTACTCCCCCCTTACCTCCCTGCTCCCTCAGCTCACATAGTTGCTCAGAATAACCAGTCACTTAGCCACCTCTTCCGCCTGTCACCTCCAAGCCCTGCTCCTGTCATCCAACTTTTCAATACCGATGTCAGTTAGGAGGGAGAGAGAGAAGGAGTATAATTCTAAATAAGAGGAGTCAACCAAAACTCGGTCACAAGGGAAATTTAAGATATTGTGAACTGAATGAAAATAAAGATATGTAATAACAGACTTGCAGAAGACAAGTAAAATACTCGGGTCCACGAAAAAAAGGACAAATGTATTAACCATTCCAACATTCTTTAGCTACAAAACACAACTTTCCAACAAATTGCAGATGATTTTCTGAAAATTATTAAAATGACACCGTCCTAAAAAAATTTCAATATTCTTGACAAGGTACTAGAGACAGATTACTGTGCATATGTCATTTTAAGATTCACACAGTAATGCAAAATGTTTTTGTTTTTAAATGATGCTTTAAATATATGCAAATTCTAAAATCCTCTAGGAGTAATAAGTAAAATAATAAAATGTAAAGTAAAAGCTGAGAGATTGGCATTTTGGGGGCCAATGAGCTAGGTGTTCCCTGCAGATAACATGGGGTTGTGTTAAGGGGTAGGGGTTATGATGAGGCTGTATGTCAGCCCCTCCTACCCAGTTCAGCGTGGGTATTAGCCCTGCTGTGTAGAAGTTGCTTAACTAGCTTCTTCATTTCTTTCAGAGGGACTCGTAAGTCCATAGAAGGAGAGAAGTGCAGGAACTATCTGTGCAGCCAAGCTGATTAGAAATATTTATATATCCACCAAGATATAGCAAGACTGGTTTGTCATTGGCCAATCCTATTTCAAAATATATTTAAAATATCCATATATTTTATTTAATTATACATGTGTATTTATTATATATAACATATATATGCTATATATATTACACACACACACACACACATTGCTTCTTATTACCTCTCTTACAGTTGTCGTGTGCCGTTTGAAGAACTCAGGATACTATGGTTTTTTTCTTTAAGTCTCTCCTCAACCTCAACCCCTCCCCCTTGTTTTCGGACATTGGCAAACTGGCTTTTATTCATTCCTTCACGTATCAGATGTCATATGCCAAACTGTCTCCACCTCAGGGCCTTTGGAAACGTTCCTATATTTACAGGAAATGGTCTTCACTCTGTCTCCACATCTTTCAGGCTCTTGGGCAACGGTGGTTTCTGTGACCCATCTTGATGAGGCAGATCTCCACTATAAAATCTCTCAAGGAAACCAAGACCTCTTTCCCTGCTAGGATTTATCGCAGTTGGAATTTGGTGGGCAGTTATGTGATTATATGTCTCACACAGGATAAAAAATAGCTGCAAAGGGAAACACATCTGTGTTTTCTCACTACTGGTACTAGTACAGTGCCTGTTATCTAATACATGCTCAATAAATACATATCTGGTGAATCATAAATGAGTGACATCTATTTTTTTAAAGACTGTATTTATTTATTAGAGAGAGAGGGAGAGAGAGAAACAGAGAGAGCACGAGTGGAGGGAGAGGCAGAGGGAGAAGCAGACTCCCCACTGAGCAGGGAGCCTGATGTGGGGCTTGATCCCAGGACCCTGAGGTCATGACCTGAGCTGAAGGCAAATGCTTAACCAATGAGCGGCATTTTAAGTTAGCCTGCTCTTCCATCCAGGTCCTTATATATTCAAAAGATCTTGCCCTACTCTGTCCTGGGATTCCTTTGATTCTAGGAGACATCACAGAACTGCCAGGCGCCTTTCTGGATGATTATTTCTATAAATTGAATTAAATAAATATGTCTGGCTATGAAACAAGCCATTAATGAATACTTTGAATTTAACAATTATATCAGTTATAATGCATACTGTTAATAACGATTTCTACAGAATTTTGGATATAGATCTTTCCATCAAGAATGAAACTTCATGGGGACACCTGGGTAGCTCAATCATTAAGCATCTGCCTTGGGTTCTGGTCATGATCCCAGGGTCCTGGGATCAAGCCCCACATCTGGCTCCCAGGTCAGTGGGAAGCCTGCTTCTCCCTCTCCCATTCCCCCTGCTTGTGTTCCTTGTCTCACTGTGTCAAATAAATAAAACTCTTTAAAAAAAAAAAGAAACTTCATGGGTGCATGGGTGGTTCAGTCGGTTAGGCATTTGCCTTTGGCTTGGGTCATGATCCTGGAGTCCTGGGATCCAGTCCTGCATTGGGCTCCCTGCTCAGCAGGGAGTCTGCTTCTTCTTCTTCCCCTCCCCCCACTCATGCACATTCTCTCTCTCAAAAATAAATTTAAAAATCTTCGGGGAAAAAAAAAGACTGCAACTTCATGGTATAAAACTATTTTAAAAACTCATCACTTTACACTGACATGATTTTCTAAGGAACCTAAGTAGAAGCAATCCTGAAGACAGGTATGCTGGGCTGGAAATAACACTTTTAATTAGGAATTTTTTTTATATATTTTTAAATATTTTTGAATTAAATATTTGTTAGAAAAGCTATTATTTTTAAAAACTCTTCTTGTAAAGCAAGGCTGCAGTTTGGGTTTCCTGGAGAGCAGACTCTGAGACAGAGTTTAGAGTTCAAGATGTTTGCAAGGGAGGGCCTTTGAGATGAGCTCAACCTCTCTGGAAGGGGTGGGACAGGAAGCAGGTGCAGGCAAAGGGTGAAGCAGCCTCCGCCAACTCCCCTGGGAACTGCAGAGCTGAAATGACCAGTTGTAGGTATCCTGCTTTGAGCCTAAATAGGGAGACTTTTAAAGCCTGTGCTTTGATCATCGATGCATATGGCTTCCCCCAAAGGATTCGGTATCTCTCGGCCACAGAAGCAATCCGAAAAAACATTGCCAGTCCAATGCAGTCTTCTGACCACATTTACAATGGTGGGGGCCTCAGGTCTTTCCTCCAAGGAGATCTACGTGCACATTTCCACGTTCATTACTAGCCTCTTGTCATTTCATTATCCATTCTTGATTGTTCAAATAAAACCTGGCGATTCACAGACCTGTACTCCTGGGGATAAAAATACATTATATGTTTATTAAAAAAAAAATTTGGAAGGGGAGGCGAACTATAAGAGACTATGGGCTCTGAAAAACAACCTGAGGGTTTTGAAGGGTCAGGGGTGGGAGGGTGGGGGAACAGGTGGTGGGTAATGGAGCACTGGGTGTTGTGCAAAAAGAATGAATACTGCTATGCTGAAAAAATAAATAAAATGGAAAAAATAGCTAATTATTAAATGCCAACTATGAGCTAGATACTCTTAAAAAAGTATTCTATATGTGTCATCTCATTGAATATTTGACAAAACTCTATCATCTACCAAAATGTTAGCTCCATTTCACAGATAAGGAAAGCAGGGACACAACACTTAGATTTCCAAAGGACACGTAAATAGAATTTAGACCCAGAGCCTCCAGCTGCAGACACAGAACTTTTTAACCCTATGGTATAGCTGCTTTCCAAAAAGAACGCAAAACAACATAAAGGCAATAAATCATTTTGACTGTCCCAAATTCATTTTGGGCTCAGTGTACCTGTTTCCATTTAGATCTTATTAAGGTGAGTTACATTTGTATGAAAAAGAAAATGTTCTCTAATTATGCCATTGGGCTTAGGAGGGTGACCCTTGTAGTGATTAATGTTTGATGCCAGGAATAGGACAAATACAAATAAATACATTCAAGCTCATGTGGGGGGGGGGGGAAGCCAGTATCTCCATCTGAAAGTGTTACATATGTAATCAGAGATATAAGAAGGCAGAATGAAGGAAGATCTCCAAAGTGATTTCTTTTACATTTAGACCTTACCAGGTGACTGACTGACAGGAGACATGATACTGACAGAGAGAGAGAAGGAGAGTTTTTTAAGGATCTAAGTCTCAATGAGATACCACATTAATTTAAAGCATGTTGCCATAGATTTTGCAAACATTTACAAATGGCTTATAAATCTGAAATGTACTATGCACTCATTCCCCTAGAGAATATTCTCTACAAACCTAAACCAGCATGTTTTGTTATATACATTAAGTACTAAATTTTATGAGAAAAGAAAATAGCTAAACATTGAGAGCTATCATTGTGTGGACAGCTTTCCCATGGGATATGATAGATGAACCAACACTAGAATAACTGAAACTAAGAATGGACAAAGCACATTTATGGGGTATAGTAAAAGCAGAAAGGGACTAGTTGCCCTAATGGTTCATTCATATTTCTCAATTGCTAGACTGAATGGTTATTATGATATTAGATAGGTACAGAAAATATTAGCCACAACTTATTAAATCATGACAACCGATCAACAACCACTGAAACACATTTATTTTATTCATAAGAGTTACCCATTTCACTATAAATGGTTTTTAAAAACTTGCCTATTGAATTTAATGTAATATAATGGGCAGTCTTTAAAAACAAAGTAAATGCATTAGAAATGGCTTGATATGTTATACCCGCCATATGCTCAAAGAAATTATTTCCAAAACTTTTGTATACACTGCAGTCCACTCACACCATCGGCATAAATATATTATTACATCTTCATAACTCAGCTCGTATGCAACAGTAAAACAACTAGCATGGCTATTTTAAAGAAAATTAAAAAATAAAATAAAATAAAAAAATTCAAAAAAACAGAGGTCAAAGTTGGCATAGATTTAAGACTACAGGGGTGTGTGCGTGTGCGTGTGTGTGTGTGCGCGTACACACACACGTGTATCTTTCTCACACATACTTTCTTGGATGCCTGCCAGCACTGCGTTCCTGAAAAGATTTATGATATCTCATATGCCGATACCAGGTATATTGAGAAACAAAAAACAGCCAGGACATAATGATGGTTAAAAGCTACTTTTTCACCCAGTGACTTTGATAGGAGCATGAAAGTTACCTTTAAACTGTCCATCAGAACTTGCTCTAAGCTTTTTAACGGATATCTATGACCATCTTGTATTTCTCCGTAGAACATTTATTAAGCACACAGTAAAGACGTTATTATAGGAGGGAGAGTGGAGAAGACCAGGAGCCTTTGTCTTCTACGCGCACATCCATTTCCCCCGCTTCACTCATTTTCCAGCCATTGCCATCCACGTTTGGAACTTCTCTTCCGTTTTTGCCATAATCTTGAAATGCTCCCGCTCTCCCGTGTGTGTGAAGTTCCTATCTTGTACATTGAGGTATCACCTGAATTACTTCCCAATCAAACCCTCTCAAGAGGATATTTGGCAATTTCTCGGGTCTGAACACATGACTACAACTTCCTCTCTCCCTCGGGTAGGCACAGGACAAGTGACATTCTATCCTTTCTGTTACTTTATGTATCAAAGTCCTTCACCCTAAGATTCCCTACAGTAGAGGCTTTTAAAATTTAATTCATTGTGCATCACCTTTAATTCAGGGCTGCTAATTCTTCCTGTAAACGATGCAAAACATACCAAAATTCTGTTTCCTAAAGGATCTCGATGTGCATGTCTTCTCGGCAATACATTTTTTTTAATGGCAATTAAATAGGGAGGCAAAGAATTCCTCTGAGATCAGGAACATCCTCTTTGTCGGTTTAGAATAGAACACCTAAGCTCTTTTCCCCCCCATGAGCTCATATTTTTTCTGCCAACATTGTATGCCTCCAATTTGCAGCCTGGCCTATGAAAATACCACATTCACATTTCTAAACACACCCAAAGATTAGAATAGAATAGATTTGTGGGTGAGAAACACTGCTGTCTGGATTAAGCTCTGTGGGCATGACTCCGTGGAAGCCTGAGCAGCTGATAAGGCTGGAAATTTAATTTCTGCCTAAATGGAACCTTAGTGGGAGAACATATCTCTGAAAACTTCAGAGGTAAAAATCTGATGATTTTACCCAGATGGCCTTTTTTTTTTTTTTTTTTATTTTAACCAATGTAGAGTAAAATGTCTTTAAATGGGTTATTCTTACTGTCCATGCTCCGATCAGGGAGTAAGACACATCTCTAGCACTCATGTGCATTGTTGAACAAGATACCCAATTTTCTTGGAAATATTCTTTTTGAAGAAAGATATTCTTTTTGTGATTTGGCAACAGGATGTTATATAAATGGAGGTTGTAGGGGCGCTGGGTGGCTCAGTTGTTGGGAGTCTGCCTTCAGCTTAGGTCATGATCCCGGGTCCTGGTATTGAGCCCTGCATTTGAGCTCCCTGCTCAGTGGGAAGCCTGCTCCTCCCTCTCCTACTCTCCCTGGTTGTGTTCCCTCTCTCTCTCTCTCTCTCTGTCAAATAAATAAGTAAATAAATATTAAAAAAAGAAAAGAAGGTTGTACACAGAAGTAGAAGAGTCAGTTAAACTCAGCTCTTCTGGGTCTCATCTATCCCATCATCACCACGACTAGCTCCTTCCCCTAATCCTGGGTGGCTTTTTTCTTCCTCTTTTTTAAAGATTCTTTTCCTCCTGACATGGGAACTATTCATGTAACAAGAACAATTTTATCTCTAACATGCCGTGATTCATGCACCTAAAGGCCCGCCATAGAGCCGTTTCTCACACCCCCGCAAATGAAGCCAAAAAATACGGACGTGGACGGGGCTGAAAGACTGAGAAAGTCTGTGCTGAGCTTAGCTGGTTATCGATGTGTGCGGTGTGAAACTAATGAAGATACTGTTGATGGCCAAGATCTCTATTGCTTTGACACACCAATAATGTAGGTAAGTACACGAGAGTGTATTTTAAAACACTATTATGGGAATCTGTATCCTGCCTTTTTGGCAAATAAATTCAGATTTATGCCCTTCATTAATGAGAAACCATTTAAGATTGTGCAAAGCACACTACAGTGATAAGGTGTGTACAGAAGTTTTGCTCCTAGACGTTTCATTCCACCCCTGAAATGGAACAATACTTAACATGCAATTGTTCTAAAATTTCTTGGCAAACAGTTTCTCTAAGAATTGGCCCAGTTTCTTCCTCACTGCATTTAAGTAAGTTCCCAACTTTATTAAGACTTCAGGCTCTTTGTTGCCAAGAAGAAAACCCACTGAAAAAGTAAACAATGGGAGTTGGGTTTTCAAACAAATTTGGGTTTGCTTAGGCTGTTTAAAATTTGGTTTGGAAGAAATCAAACATTATTCAAGCTTTCAGAGCTGAATTGTGTCAGAGCACCCCCATGTTTATGAGCTTTTCAACGGAATTATTGCCTTTGGACTGGAAAAATTTATTTTCATAATCACTGCATTAAGCATTCCTTTTATTTTAACTAGGCTTTAATAAGTAAAAAAGTGAAACTCAGCTTGATTGCTTCAGGGTTTTTTTTTTTTTTCCTCTACCAGAACTATTTGGTGACACTAAATGTAGGATAAATTATAATCCCCCAGGAAGTAATTTTTATTGCCAATCTGGCTTCCTATGCCAGAAGACTATACATCATCTACCAGTGAACTATGAAATACTTCCTAAAGAAAACAAGCAAAGCTCTCCTTTGTGATGATTTTGGTGTGCCTGATTATAAGTGGATACAGAATACCAAGCACTTAAAATTTCAATCCATAGAGATAATTAGTGTTATATAAAAATTAAAGATGAGAGGAAAAGCTGCGTTGCAGGATTTCCTGCTCAAAGCTGACACCGAGCCTATGGTTAAGACTTGGCAAATGGTAAATACAGTCTAAGAGTCACCTAGGTTGAAGATATTTTGAAAGGTTCTCTAGTGTTATGGCCTTTAAAAATGACTTCCTTTCACTCTCTGCCTTGCCTCTTCTCATTTTTAAAGATTAAACTGAAAAGAAAGCGTAGTCTCATCCTTTGACCATCATTTCCATCTTTAATCTCAGACAACTCCTCCTTACCAATACATTGAACCAGAGCTGTCAGGTACCATTTTGTTGTCCGCGTCTCATCCTGGGGAAGAGCCAGCCACCATTATCAATTAGCTGGCACTGTGTATTTTTCAAGCTTATTTTGAAACCACTTCTTAATCACCTCGCTTCCAAACTAAATAATCCCAATTCCTTTAACCTACCCTCAGAGGTCCTGTTTTACACTCTTTAATCATCTCTGTGGCTGTTCTCTGGAATCCCTGCAAGTTCCCAATGTCCCTAAAAGGCTTTGAAACCCAAAACTCAGTAATAATTTGTCTCTCTTTCATCTGTTGTCATGCGGTGACAGCTGTGGGTTTGGCTTCTCCTATGACCTAGATTGTAGACAACTTAAGGGTAAACATTATCTTTCTTTGCTTAAGAAGCATTTTTGCTGATAGCAATTTCCTATAGAATTAGGTACACCATGCAAGCTTACCCCTTTTGTTTTTTTTGTTTTCTTGGGTTTTTTTGGTCTTGTTTTGGTTATCATTGTAGTCGCATAATCCTTGAGAAGAGCGATCTCATGACTCTTGTGTTACATAAACTTATGTAGGTACTCTGATCCCTTTTCCTGTTTTGCTCTGCCACATAAAAGTCGTATGTTGCACTCTGTTGAAAAGGCCCTTGACACGAGTTCTATATAATGTTACAGTTGTTACATATGGCTTTAAGTTTTACAATTGTCTTTAAATGTATGGTGACTAACATAACATAATAAGAAAAATAGAAGTAAAATCTCAACAAAGTATACTGTATTTGGCAATAAAATGCTAATGATTAAAAAAGAGAATTGGTGGTACTGTAAAAAAGTAAATGTATTGAAAAGGAAACAGGTATTTGTTATTAAATATTTGCCAACTTCTTTTCAAACTAGAAATGAACAATCTTGTCAATCTAATCTACAGGAAAGACATTTGATGGGGGGGGCAAACATTGATTTCTTTTTTGATTTAAGTATTCTTGTACTAAAACTGGCTCGTTGGAACATATGGCAAAAGTAGTACACACATCAGAAGTAGCATTCATTAATTCTTGGCAAAACGCTAAAGATGAAATAGCCTATTGAGCATGAAATCTAGACTCTCATTGTAGTAATAATAAATCATAGAAGATAAAATGATGAACAGGGCATCATGGAGTTTCTTGGAGAATTTAGAAAGAACTAGAGGAATGGACAGAAATAGTGGCTTATGTTAAAGACATGTAGAGAATAATAGTGATACTTATACAACCTAAACTATAAATTAAAAGTACTCTCCAAGTGTATATTCATAAAAGGCAGAGCTTGGTTGATTAGTCAAGGACATTCATAGATTCTGAGTTGGACATCAAAGCCATGACATTATTAAATTCATTCATTGAACATTTACGTATTGATGCCTAGGACATGGCAAGGGCTAGTCCAGATTTAGCAATAAACAAAGAGGCAAACTTTCTGCCTTGATAAAGCTAAATTCTATTTATGGAATAGCTTAATTAAAGAAAAAATATGTACTTCATTAGTAGGTTGTATATACTGAAAAGAAGAAAAAGATAATGTGGGTAGGAGGAGTTGGGAATGCCAGGGAGGGGCAAGTTGGGAGTGAACTCTTCTGAGTCCTGGGAAAAGACAGTTTTGGCACAAGAATCATCAAGTACAAAAACTACAAGGGTCGGGTGCACTTGGTCTGTTCTAGAAACATCAAGGAAGACAGTGTGATGGCAGAGGAGTCAATGAGCGATCCAGAGAGACGGGAGAAGATGGAGAGCAGAGTGATGGTAGAGAGGCCAGACCAGATCACACATGATCTTTTAAGCCCATGGTCGTGACTTGGGTTTATACTCTCAGTGAGGTGAGAAGCCATCTGAAGACCTGGAGTCGAAGACTGATACCATCTTTTAAAATAACTGGTCAACTGTGTGGACAATAGACTATTGAGCATGAAAAGTGTAGAAGTACCGAGACCATTTCAAAAGCAGTTTGGATAAGGAGGGGATGGTGGTGATAAGAGCAGAGGAAGTGAAAAGTAGTCAGATCCTGGTTATGCTTTGAAGAAGGAGTGGATAGGATTTTTCAACAGAGGAGACAAAGGTGTGTGAGAGAAAGAGCAGAATCAAGGCTGACTCGAGTTTTGTGCTTGACCGACGTTGTCTCAGCCCCAGCATGTGAAGGTCCTGCTGTCACCCGGGAGTGCCTGAAGCCCTCACCCAACCTGAATTACTGAGGGAGAGCCCCACAGACAATAATCCTACCAGGTCCACACCCTTATAGTTCTTATTACAATCACAGGCTGAACTTCACCAAGAAACCATCAAGGAACTTTGAGGAACAAGATTTATTACTTACAACTCCTGTGGAGCACCCTGCCTGCCTGAGGGCCACCCAGGGATGCCACAGAGGGAGAGGGACAGATGGAGGGGATGGACCGGATACTCTGCCTTTAATAGGGTACAAGGGGGAGAAGTTTGCAGTTTCTGGGGTCACTCACTACTGGCTAATCTGAAGCACAGGAGTGGGAATTAGGGCATGGGAGAGTGGACAGTCAGTCTTTTAGGTCACCCAGGGTTTTCTGAAAGAGGACTCCTTGGGTGGTGCAAGCCTATTTGGTTTTCTGGTAACTCTGCCACACAGCTGGTGGTATATTTATTCGAGAGAATGTCTTCTGCAAAGGAGGCCTCAGCACTGAAAAGTTTAATGTCAAGCACTTACACTACAGCCAAATAAAAGGATGAAGATTCAATTAACTGTCGGAGGGAAAACTGGGTGAAGACAGTCCTTCCTTTGCGGGAAATCAGCTGTGCTTCTCTGTATTCATTTGTCCTGCTCTGTGGATTTATGACCTACCCTTCTTCCAGGACCACACTGTTTTGAAAACTGTAACTATAAAATGTCTTAATATTGAGTATTCTGATCTCTCCAACCTAATTCTCTTTTTTCAAAATTGTTTTCACTATTCTATTTCTTTGGCCTTTCCATATTCATTTTAGAATCAGCTTATCCATATTTTCCAAAAAAATCCTGCTGGGATTATGATAGCAATTACATTAAACCTCACATCTATTTGGGGGAAGATCACCACCTGGATTATGTTGAATATCCCAATCCCTGACCAAAATCCTCTCTCTGTTTTTTTAGGTGTTTGAGTATTTTCATCATCATTGTGTACTTTGCACTATACACGTTTTGTTATATTTATACCTCAGCATTTAACTTTTTGGGTGTCTCCTAAATGGTCATTATTTTTAACACAAGTTTATATTTGTTCATTTTGTATGTAGAAATATGATTTGTTATATCATTTGTTATATTTCATATGTAGAAATATGATTGCCATCTTTACATAGTGACAGAAATGTTCCCTTTCTTTCTTATCTGTATGCATTTAATTTTCTTTTCTTGCTTTATTGTACAGGCTAGTATTCTAGTAATATGATAACCATGAATGGTGAGAATAGACATTCTTAACTTGTTTCCTACCTGAGAAAGATAGCATTCAATCTTCCATCACCATTAACCGTCGGTTTACTTATACATGCTTTTCATCAGGTTGAGGATATTCCATTCCACTCCTAATTTACTGAGACATTATACCATGAGTGGTTGTTAAGTTCTGTCAAATGCTTGCTCTGCATCAATTCATATTGTCATGTGTTTTTGCTTCTTTTGGATCTTAATTTGCAGGTTACTTCGAATCATCTTTGGAATACTGATTCATTTTTGCATTCCTGGAATAAATTCTGCTTGATATTAGCATATTATTTATTTTATACATTGCTAGAAGCAATTTGCTAATATTTTGTTGATAATTTTGTGGTGTATGCTCATAAGGGATATTTTTCCGTGGTTTTCTTATATTTTTTTCTGTCTGGTTTTGATATCAGAATAATGCTGACTTTATAACATGAATTGGGAGTTGACATCTTCTGGAAGAGATTATATGGAATTAGTGTTATTCTTTCTTTAAATATTTGGAATGATTATATTTTAAAGGATTATTCTGGCAGAATGCTTTGAGAAGATGTGCAAGCAAAACAGATTCAGGAAGGAATCCATTGAGGTTATTTTCCTGAGAGATAAAGCTCTCCTGGACAAGTGACAAATAATGAGAATGGGCATAGATGACTATGTGTATATATAATACCTAGATCACATGCTGACCCATAGTAGATAGTCAATCCCTTTAAGTTTCTTCTCCATTTTTTTTCTTAGCTGAATTTTCCTGGAAGAATTATAAATAAATCCAATGAATGTATAGAATAAAGGTCAGCAAACTATGGCCTCTCGGCTGCTGGCATGTTTTGTAAATGAAGTTTTAGTGGGTCACAGACACGCCCATTTTATACCTATGTCTTATGGCTGTTTTGCATACAATAGCAGAACTGAGCGGATGAAACAGACCATAAGGCTCGTGTACCTAAAATATTTATTACTCAGATATTTATGAAAAGGAGTACCAATCCTACTGTAGACAAGTCTAAAGATGTGAATGAAGTTGGTAACTTATATGCAGAGGTTTTTAGTAGAAAATTTCCCTCAGAATAAAAGCCAGCATTTTTACAATTTCTCTCAATGACCTACACCAACATGCTTTCCCCCCTCGCACCCTTGCCCTCCTACCTCTTTGACCTAAATAATTCTTACTGTTGTATCATGTACTCCGGGCCAGCCTCCTTTCTCTTCTCCAGTCATTCAGACACTTCTCCTTCTTGGGACCTTTCTCTGGACATTTCCTCTGTTGGAATTTCTCCTGCCAAAAGTTCCCATGACTTGCCCCTCCTTTCCTTCCATTCTCTGCTCCAATACCCTTCCTCATTTCTTCATGAGGTCCACTTTGACCAACCTATTGTCATTAGACTTTGGGAACTCTAAACTAATCTCTAAAACTTTGATAATCCCCAAATCTCTAGAACATTCATAAACCCTCTAATAAATTATAATAAAAATGCTATTTACATGGATGCCTAGATTTTAGCATCCCTCAGTACAAATATAGCCTTTCAAATGGTTTAAAATCCCCCTTTGCTGCAAAAAACCCAAGTTCTTCCAAAAGAGATGGACAGGCTCAAATACGAGTTGAGGTTGGTGAGCAAATAGGTAGTGGTCTTGAAAGTTTCTTCATTGTCTCTTAAAATTCTTCTACTGGGAGCTTGAAAATATGGATTGAACTAGTACTTAAGGAAAACTTGGGACAAAAAGGCCAAAGAGGTCAGGGATTTTTTTTTTTTTTGTACCAAGGGACTATTCTTTAATGGGATGCCTGACACATAACTGACTCATCCTAGCAATTAGCTTTCCTTCACAGAAGTCACCACATTAGGAAAAGCGTCATCCCCACCACACCATCTCCTTTAGACAAATGTCATTCTTACCCTGGGAAGGGTAGAGATGACCATGATGTTTCTAGCTGAGAAGGCCAGGTGAGGAATGAAAAGAAAGGAGAATGGAAGATTTGAGAAAAATAAATCATAATTTCATTATCTCAGTTTGGACTTAAAGCTCGGGAGGGCAAACCATCCATTCCCACTTCTATTTACCATATGCCAAAGCTTTATCGGTTTGATTTTGTCAACAGATTTCTAACTGGTTTCCCTGATGCCTGTCCCCATTCTGCCCCAACTATAATCTCTCTTTTCCATTTCCATTAGATTTAAATTATAGTACATAACATACATGAAGGATTTAGCACAGTGCCTGGGTTAAATAAACGTTTGTTACTATTTTTATTATTCTGTTTAGCAAACATATCAGACAGCATTCCCTATAACAGGACTAGTGACCTCTTTGGCTGTATGCATATGTATACATACATTGTAGCCATATGTATACATTTACCTATATACACACATATACACATAGAGAGAGAGAGAGGCAGAAGCTCTTACACAGTAACCCATTGACTGGCTTCAGGGAGTTCAAACCCTCTGAATGTATGCATCCATGCACATACATATCTTCACTTTTACTCATGAGTGGCCCCAAAACTTACTCCAGCCCCAGTTACAGTTTCACACCCTATCTAGAACTTCTACCTCCAACCTTAGCCCTAGTGTCCACCCTACATCTCAGCCCCTACCCTGAATCTCATACCCCAAGTGGCTTCCTGCTCTAAGTCAATAGAATTTCATCCACAGTTACAGGGTCTGCATACCCAGCCTGAGCTACTCAAGACACAACTTCTTACACTAGGGATGCCAGTTCCCTCCTTCCTCTGTGCACATTCTCTCTCTCTGCATCCATTACTTCGCCCTTCCTCCAACCCTTCCTTCAAACCCTGAGTGGAACTGCTTCCTGCTCCCCTTGGTTCAAATCCAGACTGTCCTGCAAGACTGAGCCCAACTGCTCCCCTCCCATGGAAGCATCTATTACTTCAGCTGAGAACCTCTTGCTTTTTCTTCTTTCTTTGATGAAAATCCACCACTGTGTTAGGAGTATGATCCTGGTATTATTTACAGCCGATGAGAGGACATGGGACGAATTTTAGATAACCAGACCCAGACTAAATAACTAGACTGATGTGTGAGAAAGGAAGTAAGTAGAGAAAGATAAGGTGAGGACCTAGACGGACCATTTGCTAAAGCAATAGGAACCTACTCCCGACTTAACTGATAGCTCATCTAGATCAAAGAAAATTATTATTCCATTACACACGGTACACACGGAAATTCTGTGAGGAATCGAATAGCTAAGAAATATAGAAAGCTTTCTATGTGCCAAGAACGGGGTAAGAATTTTACCTACATCAAATCATTTCAACCTAATGGTAAGGTCACGGTATGCCATTATTATACTATTTTTATACCAGTGTAGCAGCTGAGAAAACCAAGTCTTAAAGAGACAGGTATGCAATGCTACACATCTAGCATGTGGGGGGCCAGGACAAATGAAAACCTTTGGGCTCCTGACATCGAAATCCATGCTTCTCGTCATGGATCCTATTTCCACACCTTTCCAGGATGTACAAATGACAACAATCCTGCTTTCCATTCATATGTTAGTTTTACTGTAAATTTAATCTTTGATATTTTTTTTAATTGGTCTGGAAACACCTGGCCACTGATACAGAGATGCTTGCTTTGGGGCTCACCTGATTCACATCAGCTTTGGTGACAAGTTCTTGATAGTTTTTCTCCTGCAGAAGTCTCTTTAGCCACCTTTTATTACCCTGAATTCCATGACCTATTAAATAGGGATGCTTCTTTCTGAATGTTTTGATCTTATAGTATTTTGTGGCTATAAAAGATCTATGTTATTTTGGCTGTTTTTTTATCTACTGATCCTGGGTGTCAGAAAACATAGAAAGGAATATATGTGATTCCAAGATTTTGGGGAAAGCCCAGACTTATCCAGAAATGATCCAGAAATTCATAAACAGTGCTAATGCCCATGACATCCTGAATGCTCACAAAAATACTATGTGAAAGCTTCCAATCAAAATTGAAGGAAGTAGACGAAATTAGACCTGGGAAAAATTAAAAGGCAAGATGAGAGAACTCTTGTGTGTTGTTGTTTTTTTTTCTTTTACACTTAAGCCTAAGTAGAAAATGTAGCCCCTTAGAGCGAGTACGATGGTATTAAGAACCTTCCCCTTTTCGGCAGCTCTCAAAGGAAGACAGAGAGTAGGAAGGATATGCTCGATGTGGAAGACTATTCTATTACTGACATTGTTTAGAATTGCTGGTACACAATGATAATAAAAACCGGAGCTATTTTTACTAAGGTTTATTATTTTATTCAATTCTTTGCAGATGATACACCCCCCCTCATTGCCTGTCCAGAGACAACCCACTCTCCCTAATCCCCCTACCATATGCCACTGCCTGTTTAATACTAGGAGAGGTCAGGACCTCAATATCATGTCCCAAGATTATTTGAACAAGCAGGTCTACATCTTCTGTATTACACAAGAGAACCCAAGGGAGACACATACAATAAAAGGGCCCAGTATGGGTAACAAAAGCATGGAATTCTGTAATATTTAATATATATTGATTTTGAAAATTATTTAGAAATAATTTGCCTTTGAAGATTCTAGAGCAAATGTCCTAGGATTCCAATATCTTCTTATAAATGACATGATCATTGAGTCTGCTTTTGGATGCTGGAATATATGGAAACATCATTGGCAAAGGATAGAAGACGAGAAGGAATTGGTTGAAGGAAAGGTTAATTGCCTACCTCTCCTAATAGAATGATTCATAAAATTCAGGGAGAGAGAATGTGAACATAGCAACACCTCACAATGCCGTGCGCTGCTTCTGATCAAAATTAATGAGTTGTGATCAAGTTGGATAAATGAGTAGCTAGCTAATTAAGGGAAAAAAAAGTTTTGACTGTTCCTTCCAAGTTGGAAAATACATCTACTTAAAGTACACCAAGGCTCTCCAAGAAGCTGTCAGCCAGGATTATAAGGATGGCCTCTCAAGACTTGACCCATTGCCGGGGAGGCCAATGCATGACCTTGATCTCCGTGGTAAAACAATATCTATAAATAATGCATTAAGCATTTTCACATGCAGGCTGAGTAACATTCTTCCTATCTGCTCATGAATTCACGCTGCTTCTTATGATGCTGCTTCAGTTTTCTGTGTAGTAACCTTTAAAAGGTGATTACATGCTTTTTTTTAAAATGAGAGCATAGTGCCTGTGAATTCCAATATAGAGCCAAGGGCTGTGAACTGTGAGAGGGGGAAGAAATAACATTCCTCTAACATCAAGTTAAATGTTTGACAAATTTGTTTTGATGAAAACATTTTACCTTTTTACTACTTCATATGCAAAATGAATCAGTGTCAGTCCAAGTAGAGCCATTTGTTGCATTTTTTTTTTTCTCAGATGGTGCCCACCTAGTAGGACATTCTGGGGCTCTGGATTAGCTGAGCAAGAACAATGTACAGAAACTGATTTTGTCTCCCTCTAAATCCTCAGCAGATCTGTAGACTTACACAAACACAATGAAAACGGGTCCTCTTTATATCAGGAGCTTTGGGTTTGGTGTGGTTTTCCTTCTAATCATCCTCTCACTATTAATGGACAATGCACATAAGGCTCTCAGTTTGCATCTGACCGTCTCTGTCTAGAAAATCCAGGTTAATGTTGCATAAAAGCCTAGCCAATCTGCTGGAAGAAGCATAGAATTTGGGGGGGGGTGGGAGGTTGCAGAACCAGAAGGGACTGGCATGGCTGACTTCTTTTCTTTCCCAGAAATACACATTTACCTTCTCATTTAAGCTTAGATTTTTGGCCCAATTTCTTTTTGTAATTAAAATAAATCTGAAAAACTGTAACAAAGAAACAAACCAGAAGACCACTCTGCCATCCCACAAAAATCCCCATAATGCCTGAGCTTTCAATATTGTTTAACATACATTTTTTTTTCCTTACCAGCTTTAATTGTATATCAGCTTTTCTGAATGAATCTTGTACAAAATGAACAGATTTTATTTGCATGTTTTATTCCATATTATTTAGACAAGAGAAGGTTGTGTGTGGGGGTAGGGGAGACAGTAAGTGGACTCCCAGACTGGGGTATTACTGCCATCTAGTGTGATGTGCTGTAACCCAGAGGGGAGGGAAGAAGTATCGAGGAGACAATTCTATTTGAGACTGTGGAGGTTTAGAGGAAGGAAAGAGCACAACTGAAAAGAAATATCCACCCAGCCAGCGTATTCGCCATATGACGAATTCCTTTGCTACAAAAGCTTTCGTATATGTGGTCAAACAATACAGAGTAGTCTATTTCTTCCAGTAAAATGGAAAAACTCTGGTCAAGTCTAAAAGCAAGTTCTTTATGAGAAGGCATGTCCCAGCTATAAAGGCTGCTAAACAGCAGGCATGATTTGTTCAAGGGAGGAATGTCCATGTCCTCTGAAAATGGTCCAGGCTGTCCAATGTGTACAGCGTTCTCTAAGGACGGTCATGTTTGTGCACAGCTAGGTGCTTTCCTTTTTCAAGCCCTCGGATTCCATCAAATGAAAATAGCATTTGTCATTCACGCCCGTAAGCAGTTCATAATATATCTGCTGCTGACAGATACAGGACATTAGGAAAGACTCCCTGAGTGGATTCTCAAACTGAAACTTAACCACATAACACAGGACATGATACGTGAAACCAAAGATTTTTTTTTTTTCCCTTCACGCAGTGCAAATGTATACATAAAAAGTCAGGAGGAAAGAAACACTGTCTTTGTCTAATCTTCCATAGTTTCCTTTCTCACAGGTTTCTCCGATCTGGTACAGGTTGGATCAGGCATCCTCTGGTGCCTTCAAGGCTGATACCCAGCACCATTTCTTCTGTTCATCGGAGGACAAGTCTTCAGTTCTTTATTTCACGAGCTACCTCACCACTGCTAGCACACACACAGCCCTCCCATGCCATCCTGCAGGGTGTGACCCCATGCATTAAGGACTCTGGTGCCCTGGGTATATTAGAGACTTGCAACTCTAAAAGCTCAAAAGGCAGAAACCTACAGGGATAACAAGAGCTAATGTGGAGAATCATGAAGTGTAAAATCTAAGCTCAGAGGAATTTCAAGTCATTACCTATATCAGAGTAACCTAGAACTGCAGGGTGTTTTTGCTGGTTCAGAAAGTGACCTGCAGCTCTAGGTATCTCAAATGAAAAGAGCAAGGCTATCCCGGCGCCGGTGCAGACCTGCGGACGGAAGGATGCGCATCACCGCCATGTTCTTCTAAGGGAAAATGTAGGTGGGAGGCTGTGTTGACCTCACAGCCCAGACTAGCAGAATCTCCAGCTTCTCAGGCCACCTCTGGGGTAGAAAAATGTAATGTAAATGTAAATGGGATTGTTTATAGAGCTCTTCTCAGGTTTTGCTAGCCATCCGAGTTTGAGAGGGGAATTCAGGTCAATGTTCTGCTGCTGCTCTCCTCACGTGTGAATTAGGAAAACAGGAGAAGGCGGAGGAGCTCCCTGGAGAAGGGAGACATGGAGAGAGGGGCTGTGAGCTTGATGCATGTTTCATAACCCTCATATCATGGGGGAATCTGAGTTAACTAGCTCTGAATATTATTTACAAAAGTTGTGTGGAGATTCGGTCACTTTTCATCAACCCAGGAGAAACAAGTAGAACTGTGAAGTCTTGGGTCCTATAATCCAATGATCTGCCCTTTGTTTCCATTCCCTGTATTCTGTAGTTGAATACAAAAGTAAATCTGTAAACTTATCATTAAAGTTAGATCAGAAACAAAGAACATCTTTTTTTTTTTATTTATTTTTTCAGCGTAACAGTATTCATTCTTTTTGCACAACACCCAGTGCTCCATGCAAAACGTGCCCTCCCCATTACCCACCACCTGTTCCCCCAACCTCCCACCCCTGACCCTTCAAAACCCTCAGGTTGCCCCAACCTCCCACCCCTGACCCTTCAAAACCCTCAGGTTGTTTTTCAGAGTCCATAGTCTCTTATGGTTCGCCTCCCCTCCCCAATGTCCATAGCCCGCTCCCCTTCTCCCAATCCCACCTCCCTCCAGCAACCCCCAGTTTGTTTTGTGAGATTAAGAGTCATTTATGGTTTGTCTCCCTCCCAATCCCATCTTGTTTCATTTATTCTTCTCCTATCCCCCTACCCCCCCATGTTGCTTTTCCATGTCCTCATATCAGGGAGATCATATGATAGTTGTCTTTCTCTGATTGACTTATTTCACTAAGCATGATATGCTCTAGTTCCATCCACGTCGTCGCAAATGGCAAGATTTCATTTCTTTTGATGGCTGCATAGAACATCTTAATCTTAGCACAGAATTCAAGTCGATCTGCTTCACCAGAGGCCCTTGGATTGAAAATTGAAAATTGAGCTCCCCTGAAAAAAATGTGCCCATTGCTCTCTGGTGCCAGAACCCAGATTCCCTGCTTCCTCACTTCATTTTTCCTGCCGCTCTGTATTTATAGGTTTGCATCTGACATGAATAATGTTACAACTTGGAGAAAACACAGCCCTCTGGTAAGGCACTCACCCAGCTTTTCTAGGATTAATCACAGACTAAAACCTTAAATAACATACTGATATATTAACTCCATTAAAATCTAATTCAGTGGCAATAACTTTTAGAAAGCCAACAAAGGGCTTATGAAGAACAAAGTGAGAAAACACTAAAAAAAGGTAAATCAATGCTCAGACCGAAGGTAAATCAGAATTAAAGACAAGAGTATGAATTAAAAGAAACCAGTCTTGAGTCCCAATCCTTACCATAAACTCATATATTCCTGAAGGGTTTACCTTTGAATCTACATATAAATTTAAGCATGGAATATTGATGAGCTTTCAACCAACAGCAGGCATGCACACATCAGGACACCCTATTTAAAATCTAGGAAATGGAGTATCACCAAATAGATTCCACTTCTGCTTTCAAAGACCCTTTCCTAAGAGTTTCATTGTGACTATCTGTTACTTAACTCTTTTGAAGGCTTCTACGTGGACGACAATTTTCTAGATTGGGGCACAAAGAGGGGAAGGGAATCAAGTAGATCTCAGCTCTCCCTGAAGTTGCCAGGATGCATGAATCATACTGGAAACCATCCTGAGAGGGCAGAGGACAAGATATTCATTTGAGAATGTACAGAGGGAAGATGCGAGGACGTCGGGAGAAGACAGTCAACCGCTAGGCAGGCAGAGAAGCCTGACATATGTTCTCCCTTCCAGCCCCCAGAAGGGACCAACCCTGCTGATATCATGAACTTGGAATTCTGCTCTCCAAACCTGAGACAATCAATTTGGTTGACTGAGGCACCCATTTTGTAGGACTTTATGGCAACCCTAGAAAGCGAACGCCAATACTAAAGCTATACAATTTATATCCGATGCAATGAGATAGAGGCTGGCATTAGACCAGGCAGTAGGAGAAAGCCATTCCAGGAGAATGGGCCAGGACAAGCAAGGGCAGTCCATGGGAAGTCACAGTGCACTTCTGAGTCCTGACTTCGCAGAGGTACGACTCACATCATTCCTGTCTTGAAAAGTTGCCATTCTTGTGACTTCAATCCTAATTTTGTAATAAGGAGATAGAAAACCTCCGGTCCCTAATTGTTTTCCACTGAAAGTGCTGTTCCTCCCAATTTGATATTTGAAAGAATTTTGGACACAGACTAAAAACCGAAAAAAGAAATGGGTAATGTTGGTATTTTTCAAAACTTTCATTCCCATCATATATACTATTGGACTAGACCTAGTTAACATCAAGCTTCTAGATGAAAAAAGTGGGAAATTCTGGAAGATAGACAGTATTTTTGAAAGACCTTATTTTTTAAATAATCTCTACACCCACTGTGGGGCTCAAACACGCAACCCTGAGATCGAGAGTCATATAGTCTACTGACTGAGCCAGCTGTTTCAACATTTCCTCAAGAAACAAAATTCAGGGACTACCTGGGTGGCTGAGTTGGTAAAGCATCTGCCTTCAGCTCAGGTCATGATCTCAGGGTCCCAGGATCCAGTCCCGTGTCTAGCTCCCTGCTCAGTGAATAGTCTGCTGCTCCCTCTGCCTCCTCTCATGCTTTCTCTGTCTCTCTCTCAAATAAATAAATGAAATCTAAACAAACAAACAAACAAAAAATTTAAAGTTAAATAAAACAACATTTACATAAAACAAAAATTAACATAAATATTAAATGTAGCAAAACTGAAAGATGTAGAAGAATATGGCACATTTTTGGCCCCACAAACTGGCTATGCCCATTCTGTGTGTGTGCACGTGTTTGTGCAAACCTGCACTAATTTTCCCTGGTCTGATTAACGCAGTCTACCAAATGCTGGTTTGTAAGTCTGGTGCCCAGTGCAATGAACGAGCGTTTCTGTAAGACTCGCACGTGCTGACTCGGGTTCTCACTGTGCATTCACCTTGTGGCTTTGGGTCAGTTCTTCCCTGTGAGATTCAGTGGCTCCTCTGGACAGGTGTGAATTGAAAAAAGCCATCCGGCTTATCTTAAAAGGTTACTGTGAGATCCAGGTGGCATTCTGTAATTGATAGTGTGTGGTAAGAACAATAATATGATAGTGATAGCAGGTCACTGGGTCATTCATTATCCTTTAGTAGCATATAAAAAACACGGCCAGTTTTAATATTTGAAGAGCAGTGCATTTCAATATCCTTCTTTTTGATGGTATCAGAACCATGGTTGGTACTGAGCACTGTGTTCTTCAAGAAAGGTCATGATGTAAAATTTAAAAAAGCATTATCTTGATACATGGAGTGCTCAGTGCTCTTCAGGAGTGATCATCAGCTTTGGGGAGCTACCAGAAAGCTCCACATTTCTTAAAAACCAAAACCACAATACAGCCCATCAATGTTTCTTACGCTTGAGAACACCAGCTACCTGATCTCACTCTGCCAAGGACAAGGTGGTTTGCAGATTGAAGGGGAAAAAATCTAGAATCGAAGACTTTCACCCACAAAAAGAACTTAAAATGTGCTTTTGGGGGTCCCTCGAGACGTTGTTGGCAGTTCTAGAGAAGAAAAGAAACAGTACATTGAACAGAGCAATGTTTATCTGGGCCTCTGTCTTATTATCCACTTTTCTTCTACTATTCACTCATATTCTCCTTTAGGTGGCTGGTGTCCTGGCAATGTGTATCAACATTTGGATCATCATAAATTCCCTCAGACTCCCCTTTCTTTTTTAACCTCAATTTGAGAACGACTCCTACAAAGCCTCATGCTAACAACAATTTCAAATGTAGAGTTGGAGGTCAGTGGAAGTTGGGTATCAGCCTAAAATTTCCTAGGAAATTCTTGGTGTGTTTATTGGGATGTAGATCCTATTTGAATACAATACTTGAAGAGAGAAATTATCTCCATCTAGGGACATCAATAGGAAAATATTTCATTTCACTGATGTCACTGAGGCTGGACCTTAGAAAACAGAAAGAATTGGGCCTTCCAGAAATGTTAGAGCTTGTGGGATAAGAGAATAGCATGAATTATCCATGTACTCCAGAGAGCAAAAAGGGATACAGAGAAGTGGACACACCTTTCATATTGCTATGAATTGGGCAAGAATTCACTGAGACCCAGGGCATCTGGTTGGCTCAGTCATTCGGGTGTCCAGCTCTTGATTTTGGCACAGGTCATGATCTCAGAGTTGTGGGATAAGACCCTGTATCAGGCTCTGTTCTCAGAGCTCAGCACAGAGTCTGCCTGTCTCTCTCCCTCTGCTCCTCCCCCAACTTGTGCTCTCTCTCTCAAATAAGTAAGAAAATCTTATCAAAGAAAGAATTAACTGGAACTAAATTAGAAGTGGTCTGAGGGAGTCTGACATCTTTTTTTTTTCCACCCCAAACCATTAAAAGTTGTTGATGTAAAATGTTCATTTAGCATTGCAAACGTAAGGAGAGGCTGTAGGTTGGTAGTCAAGGTTCCAGAGAGGATTCGTACTTGAGAATGACATTGGAAAGGAGATCCAAGAGAGCTGTGACAGACCTGACATGGCTCATCCATGGAATAAATGTGGACATCATGAACATTGAATGGATGTGACCATGGAAATGAGCAGCTACAGAAATTCCAGGCTGTGCCCCTGAGTGAAGGGGAACGTCGAGGAGAAGCAACATTGCAAAAGGCAGCACTAAGAACTCCCACTTCTTGCTCCAAAAATGGGCCAGGGAAGTAATTCAGTTCTCTTCTCAGGGCAGGTCTGATCCTCGAGGAGCAAAGAAAAGTCCATAGTGTCATTCTAACTGGAAGAACTATAAGTGGGTCACCCAAAGACAAGGGGTTTCCTGGGGCCCCAGGAGGGATCCTAATAATGCATTTGAAATTGATACAATGGAAATATGGCCAAAGACAAACCCTTCCTTAACAATCAGATGCCTCCTCTCCTAGCTGTCCCCATCTCAGTCATTGTCACATCTCCGTGCTCAACTACTCAAGCCAGACATCTGGAAGCCATTATTAGTGCTCCCGACTCCTCTGTTTGACAAGTTCAACCTATCTCCAGATCTGTGGATTTAATCTCAAAAGCCTATCTTGGATATGGCTCTTGTCCCTCTCCATCCACCATATGGACAAGATCCAGGCCACCATCATGTCTCACCTGAGACTGACGTCACCACCTTACTGGCCTCATTACTACTATTCTTGTTTCTTTACCATCAGCTCACACCACACAATCATTTATTTTTACAATAGAAGTTAGATTATGTCACCTTCTGCTTAAATCCCCCAAAAGCAGCCTCCAAATTCTAACCACAGCTCCCTAGGCCCTCCGTTGCTCACAGTCCCACCTGCACGGGTCTGTTTTTGTCTCCGACCACACTTCCTACTGCTCACCCCACACAGCCTCTTTTCTCTTCTCAGTGACAAATTCCGGCCAGCCTCATGGGTCTGGCACCTTCTACTCCCTTTGCCTAGAATTCCGTGTTATGAATCTTTACAACATTGGCTCTTTCCTCTAATTTCCAGCTTCAGTTCAAATATCATTTCCTCAAAAAGACCCCCATTTACGTCACCATCTCAAGTAGCCCTATGTCCCACCCCTCATTCCTTCTCTATTATGACACCTACTTTCATTATCTTTAAAGTACTTGTCATTATGTTTGTTGGGGAACATCATCAAAAGGATGTGACTGCCAGTGGACCCATTAGCAGGGCCTGGGCACTTGGAGACAGCTAACCCCCCTCTCCATTCTGGGAACGAGGGTTCCCTTGCTTTTCCTGCTCCCAGAGGCTGTCCCAAGGACATGGCCTTGAGATGGTGATGTGGTGTTGGGAACACCTGCTCAGTAGAGGTGACTGAGCCCAGTTAGGGCCTCTTCATAAACATTTAAGATTTGGCAGGTGGACACTGGGATCCATTTATCTTGCTCCCGCCCATGTAAGTTCCCTTTGCTTATCAAACCTGCCACCTACAAACCCAGGGTGGACCTGCCTCTTTCTTAGGTCTTTCCTTGACCACCCCCTAAGGGGGAAGTTTCAGATCACTCCTGGGAAGCTCCGGAGTTCGAGAGGGTTGTGAACCAACAGTGTTAAAGTACCTCTTTTATGTACATGTTCACCATTCATTAATCTCCCACAGAATCTCCCTCCTCACCCCCACAGCGTACTGGAGGTTAAGCTGCATGAAAGCAAGGGCCTTTGCTGTCCTGGCCTGCATCTTACTCCAGAAATGCCGATGCATCAGTGAAAAGAACAATATAAGTTGAGGAGATCTGAACAGAGCTGTCTGGATGAAGGTGTAGCCAAGGGGACTGGGCATGCACACAGACCGGGGGAGGAAACCGGTGCAGAATGAGGGGATGAAGAGCTGTTGGAGCTATGAGGCTTCATACCTGGAAGGAGGCAGAGAACTTACTAAGAGCAGGTAGTGGACAAGATCTAGTTCTTTCTTGTAAGCAGAAGGAGAGACGCCTTCCTTCCTTTAGGAATCTGCTCTCCATTAGCAAAAGGGATTGACTGATTTTGCTGCCTTGCAAACAATGTTTTGGCCAAAGGGAAGTTTCCTGTTTCCTGTCGACTGGCTCTATTCGTGGGATGCTCTGAGCATTGGCCCCTGAATTCCCAACATCTGGATAAGAACGAATCACAACAGAGATGACTTTACCTCTTCCTTAATAGCACCTTTAGACAGGACTCACGCAGAATTCACCAGCCTAATCCAACTGTTACAGCCAGGTGTGTGAGTTTAATAATGAATTACAGGATTTTATTTTAGAAGGGACCTTAAAAATCATACGGGCCAACTGTTCCCCGTATTACAAATGACTCATCCAATCTATATTACAAATGAAGAGAAAAGCCCAAGAGTTTGACCAAAGCTCTCCTTTCTCATTCCTAATTTAAGGCTGTTCCCATGCTTCCCACCATGAAGAAAAAGCCAAAATCTTTGCTGTTATCGGTTCCTCTTCCTTCTCTACCCCGGGAAGGTCCCAAAGTGTGATAGAAGCTGGCAGAAAGCATGGTGGAAATCACTTCTGTGGAGGTCTGCCAAATGACTTGAGTGTTTTACTTCAGATTCAGCCAAACCGAAGGCAATTCTTTTCCAAGTTTCTCAGGCCTCAGTCCTTTTTCTCGGTGCACTGAGTCATATACTTTCCAGGGCTGCTCAGAACACATCCCCCCAGCGCAGGCACAAAACATTGGCAGGAGGGTGTAGCCAACCCATCCGGTGTGCTGTGCCGTCATAACACTCCCCGGTTCATTTTTCATGCACAGTGTTGACGTTTTCAGACACGACACTCCCCTTTGTTCTCAGCAGTTGCTGCTGGGTATATGAGAGATACGGTGCTCAAAACTGTCATTCGTACATTTCCTTTGTCACCTGCGCAGGGTCTCTGGGAAATCAAGGCCTCTTCCTGCGCTCTGGGAAGGCTCTCCTTTCTGCAAGGGAAGACATCAAAGACAAAAGCCCCCTCCTCCTCCACGAATAACCAAAGAAATCCAAATCTAGGCAGGAAATGAAATAGGAAAGCGAGCTGCTGAGTGCATGAGCCCTGTGTGTGTTCTCTTGCTTTGTCTTCTCTCTGGAGGCTGCTTTCCACCACCGTGACTCACGCTTGAGGGCAACACCAGAGTGTCATGTCCTGGGCTGTCCGATCTGTCAACTTTAAATTGCCCGGTGGCAGAGCGGAGCTGTTTGTCCCCTGCACTGTCCTCGCCCTCCTCTTGGCTCGTCCTCCCCTGCTCAGGATGCGCATGTTTCTTCTCATCTTAGGGATCCTTGCTGACTCTTTCTCCTGGTGTTTTGTCTGCTAGAACTTGACTGAAAAGTGCTTCTGTCCCTCCCCCGCCTCGTTCCAGCCCCCAGAAAACTGGCAATCTTGACACTTTCCTGACATTTCTAAACAACTCAGGCTCTTCCTGCCAACTCCCAGTTGCTCCCTAAACCTTTTTAATCCTGTAGAATGCAAACTAATCTACTGAGAGAAAGGCGCCAGGCCCGGCCTGGCAGCTGGAGCTAGGAATGTCAGAGTGGGGAAAATGATAAATACACCTGCCACGGAGGAAGAGAGAGACACCGGCCAGGCTCGGCACCACAATGAGGTTATTTAATGTACAGAGATAGGCAGGACACTCTCCAGTACCCTCGAGTGAGACTGCATGGACGTGATTTGTTCAAGAAGAAAAATGACAGCTATTAATAACGCACACAGTCTGGAGCTGGCCGTGTTGAGGAGGACAGGGAGGTAAGGAGCAGAAATCCTCCCCTGTCCCCTCAGACCACTCCCAGCTCCTCTCTTTGATCTGGGGTCACAGAAGCCACTAGTGTCTTGTGACCTACTCCTCCGAGCTGGGCGAGGAGAGGAGTGGCCGCCTCCTTCACAGAAGCAGCTGGATTGAGTGGGTAGCAGCTGGCCCAGAAGCAAAAGGGTGGCCTGGGGAAAAGGTGCCTCTCTACATTCTCTGCTTCTCCCTGGTCGGGAACAGCGTGGTGGCCAGAGCCTGGAGCACTGAGTTTCGAGTTCTATTTGAACTGAAAAACTGTGCAAATGCTTCTCTTGTCTCTCCTTCTTAAGTCAAGCAATTATGCCAGGTCTGTGGCCTAATAAAAGGTTACCATGAAATTAAGATATGGACACAGGCCTTGATGTGTGCATGTGGAAACACACACACACACCATTGCAACCTCTGCCCTTTCAATCAGAGACAATATATCTAGTGACAGGGACTTGGGAGGGGGCTCAGGAAACAATCCCAGGCTAAATCACAGAGGAAAAAAAAAAATCACAGACGGAGGTCTGCGAGATTGTCTTAACCAAATCTTTCTAAGATTATGAACTCCTGGAGGGTAGACACGATATCACTTCACTTAATTTTAAACCTGAAAACATGGAGCCAGACATAGTGAGAGAGTTGGGAGTAATTATTTGGATGACAAGGACACTAGTGACAAGATAGTTTAAACTGTTAAATGCAAACCACGTTATGACATAGGCAATTTAGTCAATTTCTTAAAGCAAATGAGATCGGTTGATACATCAATGGATAATGACAGATACTGGGAACTAAACAGGCACCAACAGAATATTGAACTTAAATAAAAAGCCGGCCTTTCCTTTCCTAGCAACACAGACAAATCAACTAGCAACAGGGCCTTCACATGGAATCAGACTTTCCAGGTCTTCTTCTTAGATTTTTTTTTTTTTAAGTAAGGAAAATATGGCCACAATTGTGTAAGTTAACCTAGGTTGAAAAAAAAATGTAGCCCAATCAATAATATGCATCCATTTTCTTCCAAAATGCTGGCCTTATGGGAAGCGAGTAATAATAATATAAAAAAGTAACCTGATTTCCTAGAATACTTTTTTTATGGAAAAAGCAAAGTATGTCCTAAGGTCCAAAAAATTAATTGCGAGTTATTCTGAAGCATACACTCTAGCCTTCAGAGGTAGATTTTATAGAAGCATTTTGTAATCATCTCTAGACTAGCCACAGATAAATTTTTCATTTAAAAATTATTTTTCTTTGACATTGAGGTCAATATTTTCCAGTGTTATAGCCACAAACCTCAGAGGAAATGTGTGTTACTTTATATTTCTGTTCTAAGCCAATGGAACCGGCCAAGGGGCCACTGAAATCAGCATGTACCAATATGTATTGCAGTACATTCACAATTCTTACAAGTTCTAGAACCGGACATTGCTGAGTTTTGAACAGTGCCAGACAATAGGAAACTGAGCTCTTTCCAGAGCTTTCTGTCGTTGGACTCCTTATGAGATAGATCGTTTTTGCTGAGAAAAACAAGTTATACTGATGTCATGCAAGAGGGAGGGAAAAATCTTAGAAAAAATATATTTAAAGTGACAATATTTTATAAGTACATTAAAATTTAAGTGTATATGTACATAAATATATAGTCTATATAGAATTAGTCTGGGCAAGATTCATTATGCTCCTAGGTCAGGTTTGGTTTTGTGAGTTTCTGAAAGAAGGCAGGCTGATCTTGAAAGTTAAACAAGAAATACTATCTGATCATAATAACATTTTATTCCTCATGATCCAGAGAAGATGAAATTCAGCACACGGTATGCGGGCTCTTGCCCCAAGAAGTCAGTGAAGACACATTATAAGAATTCTATCTCCTAAGGTGAAGCTGTAAGATTTTCATGACATTGTGTCAGACTTCCGTATTTCTTAAAGAAATATCATGAAGTTAATCAAAGTCAACACAGAGTCATTGAGCACTTATTAAACACCCAAACTAAGTACCCAGAACATTCAAACTAAGCCTTAAAAACAAAATTACACCAAAAATGTCTCAGAATCATCCTGATACCTCAGGTACATGTCTAGTGAGATAATATTTTAGTATCCAAACAATATTTAGCAGCCTTATATAAATCTCTCAGCAATATTACTTAAAAATTAAGCAGAAAAAATGTATTTCATTTCAGGTCATCTGAATACTTCACTAGCTTTCTGTCCTAGAACAGATCTATGAGATCAGATATCTTAGTTTTGATTGATGAGGAATAACATATTTTTAAAAACAATATGTTATTATTCCCCTACCTGCTTTTCCAGTTTCAAATCTGCAGACCCCATGAATTTCCACTATACTTTTACTAAAGTAGCTCTGATCAGTGCAATCCTGTGAAAAAGAGCAGAGCAAATAATCATGAGACAAAGTATTTGAAATGCTTCCTTCTAACAACATATGAATCTAAATACAAATTCATTTATTTGTATTAAAAATAAATAATTCCTCACTGAAGAAAACACAAAGTTTTAAGTAGAAGCAATAACAATCCACATAAACTGAAATTGATATAAATTTGATTTCATAGTGTCCACTACAATAAGCAAGCATGAGATGGTTTTGGTTGAAGTTGATTCAAATTTATAAAATGTGGTTCCCTGAAGCTCGAGATTATACTGAAATCATCTATTCAGCTCACCCTATAGCACAGTCATGAAGGAAGTTTGTTATCCTTACTACCTTAGTAGAGAGAGCAACAATAACTGTCTGGATGAAATTCACAATTTTATAAGACCAAGAACATAATTATAATCATTTTCTATTAAAGGCACAGGTCAATAATTTGAAGACCATTTCCCATATCCAGATAATACTACAATCACAGCAATTATTTGCCTTGGCCATTACCCAACTCTGACCTGGGGTTATTAATCTTTCACTTACCCTCCACTCTCACTCACATAAGTGTGTTATTTTAAATGTACAAGAGATCACATTCAAGCATTTAATTAGAACACAGGCAAATGTTACTTCTCGAGTGTTGTTCCACATTTGTAGATATGTAATCCCTTCTGGTACCTTGTTGCTGAACCAGAATTAACTTGGAATGACAACTGAGAAACTAAGGAAATTTAAGGGAAAGCAATAATATAGGACAATATCCCCGATTTAATACTAAGTGAAGAAGGGCGGTTACACCATGTGTAAATTATTATTACTATTATAACTAAATTAACATCCTAGGTAAGGAAAAACCCCAATAATGGACTCAGTTGGTGTGCTAAGTTGGTAAAACTATGTAATTCCCATTTTCTTCATGGTGCTTTTCAACATTACCAGTTTTCCTTAGTGTCTGTTACCTTTTTATATTTGCTCCTTTTCTTGAAAAGGAAAAAGGTGTCATATGTTAAGCATACATCATTTGTATTAGCATATATATATATGTATATATATACACACTTGTGTGTATATATGTATTTATAAGCATAAAGCAGTGTTAATGGGTTTCCGCTTCTAGATGATTTTCTTCCCAATCTTCAAAAAAGCTCCCTTAAGCAGTTGGTTTTAAACATCTACTCAAACTAGAAGAACAACCAAATGTTTCATAGGATTTAACAAAGAATGTCTCAAACATCAGAACTGAACGGCAAGAATAAAAGTCTGAATTTATTCTTGAAACTGAAGGGTGAAGAAATAAAGAACATGGGCACCTTTACAAGATACCTAGAATCATCGGGCCTTGAGAGAGACGGCCCACTTTGCCACAGGAAAACTCACAAAACAAACAAGCAATCACAGAAGTATTATGGAGAGTCAGTTATGTGTTTTCAAATCTATGGTGTAATAATGCTAATTCAATATGAAAATCATCCCATTAGCCATTTCAGTAAAATGGCAAATTAACCGATCTCTTATTATAGAAAGTGCCATTTTCACAATTTAATAAAACACAAATCCATTATGGCAAATAAGGTTAATGTGGAAAAATGCCATAGAAAGTTTAAAAAGGAGACTTTGTAATGTGCTAATGAATTCTTCTAAAAAAAAAAAAATAGGCCATTTTGGCTCTGCTGCACCATTGTTCTGAAACTAGTCTGGGAAGAAATATAGAGTAATAACATCAAAAACATAGAAGCAAACACTAATTTGTGAATTCATTCAGATTCATAAACCTCTCTGCGTATTCCTGTAAAATATTTCTTTCAACAACAACAAAAAAATGTTCCTCACAGCCCAGGATTTATAAAGAGGAAGAAGGAAGGATTGTCGTGTCTCCTCTGTATTCAGGTGATTACAGAGAAAGGATACTCGTCCTCTTCCCAGGTTCCCAACTACCTTGCTATCTTGTCACCTGTTAACTATAATCTCCTAATGCATTTTATTACATGTCTATACAGGAAAACACTAGTTTTGTCTAAGGCACCAGCAATTCAGGGCTTAATAAAGAAATTTTTTCAAAAGAGTAAATTTCAGCACCAAGTAATTAATTAGAATTTTTGCAACCTAAAATAAAGCTATATTTATGTTGCATCATAAATATTGTGCTTTATAGTTTAGTGTTCCTTCAAATTAGAAGAAAGGGATTAATATTATTTTTCATTGTACTTGGTCTCTAAGATGGTAGTAAGTCTGAATGGAGAAGCAAGAGAATCAGAGATGTTTAGATAGAAGTTTTGTGGCTTTGTTATAGAATAATATAAAGGGTAGAAAGTGCAAAGTCAAAGATCGTTCTAAGGATTTTAGCTAGGCAAAATAGAGGAATAATCTATGGGAGATGGGAGAAAGGACCAGAGTAGAAAAAAAGACATGTTACCTTTGATTCCTGCTTAGTTTGAAGAGACCACTAAGAAGCATTAAATTATTTGACACAAAGATGACACACAAGATACCCCAAATTGTATTTGGGTCTGACGATGAGGTAGAGGAGGTCATCATTAGTTGGCATGGCCAACTACAAAAACACATTTATGACTTGTCCATGAGTAACTCAGACCTTTCTTAGCTCCCATACGTAAGGATTTGATTATATAATATTAAAGGAAACAGCCAGGGGGACCACTAGTGTGTATTATTTCATTTATGGTGTTGTTGTTTGATTTTGTTCTCATTGTCCTAGACGTAGTCATCTCCGATCTTAGAAACATAGGAGAATGAATGACAATCTGAGGCACCCATGTCAAGTTACATACAAATAAACTAAGTAACACTCATTTGGCTTTTCTGTTTTTGTTGTTTTGTTTTGTGTTTCAATTACTTTGATCATTTTTAGCATGAGGGTAACACGACCTTCTATCTAATTAATGGAATGTGCCTATTGGTCAGTGAGAAGGTAAGGAAGAAAGAGTGAATTCAAAGAGGATGGGTAAATTTCATTTGTTGGAGTCAGCTCTTAAATTCTGTTTTGAATTCTAATTATTTGGTTAATAGATAGCAGCCACCCAGGAGGTAAAGTAGGAGGGAGAGAATATTCAGGAGTGAGTAACAGTTTAATACTGATGGTAGCTTACCAGTGTAAGCTTTAAAATCCTGTATTCCTGAGGCCCATCTCCATGTTGCATGTCCATGAATCCTTCAGAGTCCTACTGTGTTTGCTTGAAGGGAATTTGGACTCCATGATCCACTCTTTTAAAAAAAAAAAAAAAGAGAGAGAGAGAGAGATGATGATGAAATTGATGCACAAAGACTCTATAGTAAGTCCAGGATGATGTAGAAAAGTAAAAGCATGGACCAGGACTTCCAGTTAAACTCCAGCATATACAGAACTGGTAAATTGCCATCCCAACATGACAACAAGCAAGCAAGAAGAATACACTGAATATCAGTAACTTATCTTGAATAATCTGAGACCTGTGGTCCCAGCACAAACCACTCACCCTGGAATCTAGAGACAGGCATCTGAGAGAGATACAACTTCTGAGGTTTGCTTAACTGGAGCAGAAACCACTGGAATCTGCAACTGGTAGGAGGAGTTGAATGACTATTTTGATAAAAGGAGACTGAGTTCAGACTAGTGTGAGAATGAGAAAGTGTTGGGGTAGCCATCTTAGGGCCACACTCATACGAGCTCTCCATTCCAGAAGTCCCACCAGGTTCTTGTGGTGAGGACTGGAGAATGATCCCCTTATAGCTCAGACTATAAAGAGAAGAGAGTTGTAATCGTAAATCCCACTCAGATTCTGTACCCTGACAAAAGCCTAGACCCCAGAGGGAAGAGATTCTCCAGAGGGCAAATCTGAAACCTAATCCCAGTTAAGGAAAGAACCGGCCCCCATTCCGAACTTCCTGTCTTCCTTGGGAAACAAGAAAGGGAGAAGGAGAATGAGAGATAGAAAACTATACTGCTGGAGGAGGAACAGAAGTAACTGGGTAGGTTTCTCCTGTGAGACCCAGGCACACTAATGACTGAGTCTTAATGAGAAAATTACAGAATGTCACCCACTCCTCCCATCCTGCAACACCACCAAGTATCCAGTATAATAACAGTGGAGTATAACTGAAAGACACCTAGTTATAGTTGAAGGCTTCAACATCCCTCTGTCAGTAATTGAAAGATCAAGCAGGCAGAAAATCAGTAAGATTATAGATAACCTGAATGACACTATCAATCAACTTGATCTAATTGACATTTATAAAATATTCTATTCAACAACAGAATACATATTTTTCTTAAGCTCTCCTGGATAGACCACATTCTGTTCCATAAAATGTGCTTTAATAAGCTTAGAATGGTAGAGATCATACAGAATCTGTTCTTAGAGCAAAACAGAATTAAACTAGAAATAAAGAACAGAAAAACAACTGGAAGATCCCCCAAATATTTGGAAATTAAACAGCACACTTACATGGGGGCAGGGGGAAAGTCTCAAAGGAATATAAAATATATTTTGAACTAAATGAAAATGAAGCTATATTCTCAAATTTTTTGGAAAGCAACCAATAATATTGAATAATAATATACATTAGAAATGAATATATATCTAAAATTCTACCTTAGTAAACGAGAGAAAGAAGAGCAAATAGATCCTAAAGAGAGCAGAAGGAAAACAAAATTTTAAGCAGAAAACAATAAAATTAAAAATGGAAAAGAAATTAAAAAAAAATCAATGAACCCAAATGCTCTTTTTTTGAAAATGATAAAACTCTGGTCAGGCTAACCAAGAAAAAGAGAACAGAGCACTTTGCCACATCATGGATTAAGGAGGGGGTAATCATTACCGATCCCATGGGTAGCAAAGGATCATAAGGGAACACTACAGACAATTTTATCAATGCAAATTTCATAACTTGGGTAAAATGAACTTTTTATCAGATGACACAAAGTACCAAAATACATAGATAAGCAGAAATGGATAACCTGAATAGTTTTATAATATTTATTGAAGAAGTTGAAGAAGCAGTTAAAAGTCTTCCAAAAAAAAAACAAAAAAAAAAGTTGGCCCACATGGTTTCATCAGTGAATTTTTTTTAAAACATTCACATAAAAAATAAAGTAACTCTATACAATCTTTCCCCCCCCAAAAGAAGAGGGATCATGTCACAACTGACTTTGGGAGGATGGCATTACCGTAATACCAAAATCAAATAAATCTATTTCAAGAAAACGAAAGCACAGACCAATTTCTGATGAAGACAGAGACAAAAATCTTTAACAACCTATGAGCTTATCTAATCTCACATAACAGGATAATCACCACAACTAAGTTGATTTCATTCCTGGAATGCAAGGCTGGTTCATTATTTGAAATGTAGCCAACATAATTCATCATACTAACAGACTAAATAAGAAAACCAATGTGGTCATGTCAACATATTCAGGAAGATCATTTGACAAAATTACTGATTCATAATAAAACTCTTTAAAAAAACCAGGAATAGAAGGAAGTATCTATAACCTGATAAAAATACAAGCGTACAGCTAACAGAATACTTAACTGTGAGAGACTAACACTCTCATACAAACATGAGGGGAAAAGCCAGGGTGTTCTCTCTTGCCACTGTTATTCCACTTCACATTATAGGTGGTGCAAGAAGGGCAAAAGGAGAAATAAAACTGTCTTCTACTGCAGATGGCAGGGTTGTCTATGTAATAAATCCAAAAAACCTGTTTTCTAAAAATTCCTCGTAAGTTCAAACACAAACCAAAGCTCTATATTTTTACTCCCTCTCCCCAACATTTAATATTTTTGATTTCACAATCTACATTTTGCCTTGTGCTAACAAACTGTGGAGTTTTGGTTATTTTAACTTTTGTCTTTTAACTTTCAATCTTTATTGAATCTTTTATTTCAATCTTTATTGAAAGTTAAATAAAGTTCAAGGATATATGGTAATTGTTTTTCTAGGTCCTTTGTCCTCTGAAAAAGAACAAAGTTGGAGGATTTGCATTACCCATGGCTTGTCAGGCTACCAGAATCCAGATAGTGTGGTATTGGCAAAAGAAAAGATATTGATAAATGGAACAGAATAGAGAGTCCAGAAATGGAACCACACAGATGTGGTCAACTGATTTTTGACAAAGTCACAAGGACAATACAATGAAGAGAGGCATCTTTCGACATATGGGTCTAGAACATTTCTTTCTCTCTCTCTCTCTCTCTCTCTCTATATATATATATATATATATATATATCCAGATGCAAAAAATGAACATAAGAACAAGCCTCACTCACAACTTACACAAAAATTAATTAAAAATGTATCAATTATACAACTAATTATAAAGGACAAAAAGTCTAGAAGAAAACTTAGGAGAAAATCTGTGTAACCTTTAGTTGGTGATGAGTTTTAGATACAACATCAAAGTATGATCCATGACAAAACCTGATAAGATGGATATCATTAAAATTAAAAATGTTTGCTCTGCAAAAGTCACTGCCAAAAAAATAAAAGGACAAGTCACAGATCAAGAGGATATATTTGCAAATCACATATTGGATAAAGAACTTACATCTGGAAAAAATACGGAACTTAAAACTCAGCAATAAATTAAAATCCATTTGAAAAATGGGCAAATAATCTGAACAGAAAACAGCAAAGACGATAAAGAGATGGCAGCTAAGCCTATGAGATGCTCAACACCATTTTCATTAGGGAAATGCAAATTAAAACAACAATGAGATACCACTACACATCTAGTAGAATAGCTAAAAGCTAGAAAGAAAAAAAAAACTGATAATACCACTTGCTGATGAAAATGAGGGACGGCAGCAATTCTCATTCATTGCTGGTGGAAATTCAAAATAGTATAGCAACAAAGAGGAATGAGCTATCAAGCCCTGTAAAGATACAGATGATATAAAATGGGCATTGTTAAGTGAATAAAGCCAGTTTGAAGAGGCCATTTAATGTAGGATTCCAATTCAGAACTCTAGAGATGGAAACCACCTCAGTGGTTGCCAAGGTTTTAGGAGTATTATGGTTGAATAGGTAAAGCACAAAGCATTTCCAGGGCAGCAAAACTATTCTGTATGACACTAGCATGGTGGACACATAATATTATGCATTTGTTAAAACCCATAGAACTTTTCAGTACAAAGAGTGAATCAATAAAAGAAATAAGGGCTCCTTGGAGAAAAGGATGGTTCTAGGGTTGGGGCAGAGAATATAGAAGATGAACGCGAAGCTTCATGCTGTGCTAGAATGTAAAGATGTCCTAAAGAATAACACAATGATGAGAGAATGTCCAAAGGACACAGGAGCCAAATGAAAGATCTCTGAATAACTAAACCTGGGACAATTGGAGCAATGAAATAGTATAGTATTGGGTTATAACCCAACATATACAGTAAATATCCTTGTGTCCATATTGATATAAATCCACGGTAGAATAAATAAACGGAGTACAAACAAATCTCCCAAACAGAGAAATTCCAAATAATTTTGATAAATGCTCACTTCTTAAAGTGTTAGTGCATAATTCTCCTCCTGTTAGTGTGAGCGGCACATGGTAACTTTTTTCCAAAGCAGACAGGAACAGTGAGAAAGAAAGGGGCTTTACAGGGCGAAACTGACAAACACTACTTCAGACAAGTGATCAAGATTAATAACAACAGGGGCACCTGGGTGGCTCAGGTGGTTAAGCGTCTGCCTTTGGCTAGGGTCCTGATCCCAGAGTCCTGGAATCCAGCCCCATGTGGGGCTCTCAGGCTCCCCACTCAGCAGGGAGTCTGCTTCTCCCTCTCTGTTAGCCCCTCCCCCTCACTCATGCCCACTCACTCTCTCTCTCAAATAAATAAAACCTAAAAAAAAAAAAAAATTATTAACAACAGTGGTAAGTCAAGTTTTGAACATGTGTCACATAGTTCTCCTCTGTGATCTTTTTTCCCCAAACCCAGAAACCTGGTTTAACCATGAGAGAAACATCAGAAAAACAAAAACAAAAACAAATTGAGGGTCATTCCACAAAATACCTGACCAGTAATTCTCAAAACTGTCAAAGTCTTCAAAAACAAGGTGAGTCTCATAAATTTTCAGTCTAAAGAAGCCTATAGAACATCCTGATTAAATGTAATGTGAGACCCCATATAGGATGCTGAAACAACAAAAGGACTTTCAAGAAAAAATCATAATATTGGAATAAAGTATGGGTTTGAGTTGTAACAATATATCAACATAGTTGCAACAAATGTATCACCTTAATATTAGCAATGGAGGAAACTTGCAGCTGTGTTACAGGAACTCGGATACATTTTTGCAACTTCAAAAAAAAAAGAAAAGAAAAAAGTATAGCATATCACATACCACACTAGACTGCCTCAACCCATCTAGGTACTTTTTTTTAATATAGTAATCTATATTTATTTAATATTATATTTTACTCTTTCCCCAGTGCTATGTACGTAACAGCACTCAATAAATATTTCCTGAATGCTAGTAGAGTACCCTTTCTTAAGTTCCCAGACAAAAAATATTATTTTAAGAGGGAAAAAAGTTACAGGCACCAACAAAACAGAAGTTCTTCATCACTGCATTCCTTTAAGAGGATTCTTTCACATTCTACTTCTTTGAAAACAGAGGAAGAACCAAATTAATCCCTAACAGACAACAGCTTGGAAGCTAGAAACCATGTCCTTTCATGAAACTTCTCTTTTCAGTCCTATGAGAATCACAATAAAAGGCACGGGGCAGTTTTAAATGGAAAGAAAGCAAAAGAACAATACACGCGAGCCTACAAAATTACACAGTGGAAGGGTTCAGGAAGGCTCTTCAATTACAAAATTAATCCTGGAGTAGAAGAGAATTCCAGATTCTACAGCTCATGACTGAGAAAATCCCCTGCCTTGGAGCTTTTAACTCTGTCTTCAACAGGCAGCTGTTTTAACTAAGTGGCTTCAAGCGGCTGAGGTAGGTAAAGGGGTTATAGGTCTCACCTGCCTCAACAAAGTTCCAATTCACAAGGGGCCTAAAAAGAATTAGGATTTCAGGGCACAGAATCACTGAATAATTCGAATCGGTAATTCTCACTCTGCAGATACATTTCACGAACATCTGCCCCCAAATTTCATGTGGACAACATGGTTAAATCTTGCTAACAAGGGCATTCATTAAGAGTCTCTATTTTGCTGGCCTAGAAAAATTAGAAAATGAAAATCTTTTATCCACAGAAACATGGAGGGGAGGAATGCATATTGCTCTTTGGAAGGGGCAGGAGAAGTGGTGAATCTCTTTGTACCACTAATATATTAGAACAGCTTGCTTCTATTTTAAAATCGGAGATCTCACTAGGATCTTTTTCTCCCATAGCTCACCTCCTTTTATCACCCTTTCCTTTATGAGGCCAGGATACAGCCGGAATGGAAACAAGCATGAAAGAAAAGGAAAAAAAAGAAAAAGTTTTCACAATGAGTTAGAAAATCCCCAGTTTATAGGGTGTGCTGTATTTTTATTTCCTAGTTATACCCTTAAGATGCTCCTATTTAAACATTTTACAGCTTCCTCTTTTAAAGTCCTCTCTCTCTTAGTGGTTAAGTACCTTGAAGCCAAGATCTTACATTAAAGTAGAATCTAATTAGACCTTTCCGTTCCGACAAGCTACTGGACTCTTTCAGCTCCATTATAGAAATGTACAGTAAAACCTTTTTTTCCTCTCTGTGGTGAAAATAGCAGTTATCTTCAAGGAAAAAAAGAGGGAAAAGACATGAATTAGCCCACCTCAATTTAAGGACGAGGCACAGGTAGGTGACCCTGCCTCTTTGTCCTTCTACATAAGAAGGATTTCAAATTTTGAGGCTGCAACTGGAAAGGGAGATGTGGAAAGTGCCTGGTTGCTGCTTTTAAACCCTTAAATGCACCACATCTAAAATGCCTTCACACTAAAAGCCTGAAATTGCAGTAACTACTTCAATAAGTAAGTAGTTTAAATATAATTTCTGGCACCACATATATATTCACAGGGAAAATGAGTTAAGAGAGACAGTACATAGTTTCATAAAAAGGAAAAACATAAAATTCTAAATATTCTTGCCACTGTGTACCCACGAAAGTAACGTCATTTAAAAAAAGAATTGGCTATTAGCTAGGATTCCTATTACTAGGGCCACATGTCCCTTGCTAGATAGAGGACCGCCCACAGAACAAGGCACAGCAACAAGAAGACACCAAGTATGCCCCCAAAGAATCCTGGTGTGATGTTTGAAGATGCCAAAATGCTAAAACATGTTTCTTCAAACCGCAGTGCACCAATGTAGATAATCTGATACTCCCCACGTTTCTAGCCAACCTCTCTCCCAGAGCTCTGGGATCCACATGATTAGCACATGAGTTGAACTCAACGGTAAATATTTAGGTCAGGAAAGTCAGACCAAAAGAGAGGGAGAGAGAGGGAGAGGAAGACACAATTGTCGCTTTCACTGTTTGAGGTGGGCTAAAAATGGGCTCGGTGTTTTAAGATGTCAGCACACAAGCATGTTGGACAAAGAGAACAGGATTTAGCAACAGTGTCTTGGTTTGAGTCCTGAGGCGGCTGAGTGATACTGACAAGTCATTTATTCACTCTGAATCTCAGAGAAACCTGGAGCAGCCCCAACCTCTCAGCATCCCTTCAGGGGTAGGCAAGATGGTGGGACAGGGTAGAACACTGCACACGGGATTAAGGACTCCTGCGGACCTCACATCCTTCCTAGCTCGCCTAAGGTGGAAGGGACAGAGGTGGTCTCTATTCTGCGTTGCCTCCTACTGTGCTGACCGGATGTGGCAATAGGAGAAAACACAGTTTCAAATTCACTTGATCCAAAGATTTTGAATTGCCCGAGGGTTTACCGAATGTTTGACTTGAAGACTTTTGCACAATTTCAAAACTTTTATGTAAGACTTAACTAGCATTAATTGTTAGTCCTGTTATAACAGTGTCAGGGTTTTTTTTGTTTGTGTTTGTGTTTTTGTTTTGTTTTGTTTTGTTTTTCTCAAAACTCAGTCACACTATACCTCCTCCTGTTTTTTAAACTGTGGTTAGGGGCACCTGGGGGCTCACTGCATTAAACGTCTGGAATAGAAGAGATCTTTAGCTCAGGTTGTGATCTCCAGGTCCTGGGATCAAGCCCCACATCAGACTTCCAGCTCAATGGGGAGTCTCCTTCCTCCCACCTCCCCAACTCATGCTCATTCGCTCTCTCTCTCTCAAAATAATAATAAATAAATGAAATCTTAAAAAAAAAATAAAACAAACCTCTGGTTGCCCCCATCGCTATCATTATAGTTATGAATTCAGGTGAATGAAGGTTATTTTCACCTGCTTACTTTCCTCTATATTCAACATGGATGGATTCTAGTATTTTTTTAAAGATTTTATTAATTCATTTAGAGCACAAAGCATGACTGGGGGGGGGGAGCAGAGGGAGAGGGAGAGAGAGAATCTCAAGCAGACTCCATGCTGAGTGTGAGGAGCCCGACAGAGGACTCGATCCCACAGCCTTGAGATCAGGACCTGAGTGGAAGTCAAGAGTCCCACACTTAACCGACAGAGCGGCCTGCAGGCAGGGCATGGCTTCTAGCATTATGTGGAAAGAGGATTGTCCTACACTGGGGTGGTGTAATGACAAACACAAATGATTATGGATACAACATTTCTTGGGTTAAGCCAATCCATTCAAAACAAAACAAAACAAAACAAAACAAAAAACAAAAACAAAAACAAAAACAACCCCTCTGTTCAAAGGCAGTATTTTGTGTGCATAACACAAAGCGGGCAGCCGAGTGCTGCAGGAGATGCAACAGGAGAAGATGGCACGCACACCTGAATCTTCTCCCTGATGTGTCACGTGTCCCATGTCCCAGCGCTTCCACCTCTACGTGTCTGCTGAAGCTGCTGATTCAGAAGGCCACTTGCAGAAGACCCTGCCTGAAGCACGGAATCTTTAAAAGAATCAGAAAAGGTTAGCTTGCTTTTTCATTTATTTGTCTTTGTTGTTATTTCTCCTCCACCGTTACAAATGGCATTATAAGACACATCCAGGGGACGCCTGGGTGGCTCAGTCCGTGAAGCATCTGCCTTTGGCTCAGGTCATGATCCCAGGGCCCTGGGATCAAATCCTGCATCGGCTCCCTGCTCAGAGGGGAGCCTGCTTCTCCCTCTCCCTCTGCCTCTGCTTGTGCGCTCTCTCTGCCTCAAATAAATACATAAGATCTTTAGGGGGGGGGGGGGGGGAAGACACTGCCAGAATGGAAGGGACTACTTAGATGAATATAAAAAGGACATCATGGGGGCACCTGGGTGGCTCAGTTGGTTAAGGGTCTGCCTTTGGCTTGAGTCATGATCTCAGGTCCTGGGATCGAGACTCATATCGGGCTCTCTGCTCAGCGGGGAGCCTGCTTCTCCCTCTTCCTCTGCCTGCCTCTTTGCCTACTTGTGATCTCTGTCTGTCAAATAAATAAATAAAATCTTTACCCCCCCCCAAAAAGGACATCACAGAAATCATTTTGTGCGATGTATAAAAATAATGTATCACTATGCTGTGTACCTAAAACTAATAGGATATCACATGCCAAATATATGTAAATTTTTTTAAGAAAGGATATGCAGTTTTCAGATGCAAGATACTAAACAACATTCTTTGTCTTCTGGCCATAATTAAAGCACCACAAAACCTGTTCCATTTAGCAACTATTTGGCAATGATCAAAAATTTGGAAAAGTCTATATATTGGAGAAAATAGTAGAAATACAATGCTCAGGTGTACCGCGAAATTATTTTAAATGTGTCATCCCTTTTTAGAAGCTCAGAGACAAAAATCTTTATATTCTCTCACATAACACCATTTACTCCTTCAAAAATGTTCATTTGATCCTTGAAAAGAAATTATTAACACATTCATCCAAGTACCAATTTTGCCATTTCATCCACTAAAAAATGTATATTTCAGCAGAATCTGGGCAAACTCTATTTCTTTTTTCTTTCAAATGAGGAAATTGATTATTTATCCTAGAAAGCCAAGATTAACAATGCCACATGAGGGTTATTATTCAATCAGAAGGCAAGGTAAAAATGAGGGGAGATGGGGTGAGTGGTAAAATTATAAACATGCAGTGGTTAATGTCAATAGAGACAATAGGCATTTTTCTTTCAGGTTTCCAATTCTGTACAATGCTCATTTTTTGCCCATTTTAGGGCTGGCCTGCAAGGCCAGCTTTAAGGAGGATGGTTATATGCTCTAAGGGTCTAGCTTTTTTTTTTTTTTTAAGATTTTATTTATTTACTTGACAGAGATCACAAGCAGGCAGAGAGGCAGGCAGAGAGAGAGGGGGAAGGAGAGGGGGAAGGAGCAGAAAACCCAATATTGGGCTTGATCCCAGGACTCTGAGATCATGACCTGAGCCGAAGGCAGAGGCTTAACCCACTGAGCCACGCAGGTACCCCTCTAAGAGTCTACCTTAAAAATATCCACTATGGGACCGTTAGAACACTCTTAATGGTGGAGATCCATGATGTATGTATGCACTGTAACACACCTTCCCCGTTCAAAGTCCCACCTCTCCACCTGCTACCCTGTTCCTCTCTCACTCTCCAGACACATTCGCCTCCTTGCTCTTACTAAAAACTCCTGTTTTGTGTCATTTTAGAGTCTTTGTGTTGATTTTTCCTTCTTTCTGGAAATTTCTTTCCACAGGAGGGAGGACTAACTTTGTAACTCTCTCCCCTCCTTTAAGTATTACTGAACATCACTTTTCAATGGTGCCTACACCGAGCACCCTTTCGAAATTTACAACCCTGTCCCAGGGACAACACACCAGTGGATTCTAACCAACCTCTACATTCCTTTTCATAGTGCTTCTCGCCTTCTGACCTAGAATTATTATGCGCTGCGTTTACTGTTAACTCTCTTTCCTTCACCCCAGCTGAACAGTCTGTGAAGAAATCAAAGGTCTCAAATAAATCATGTTAGCTTCAACCTTAAGAAACTAGAAAAGTTAGAGCAACTTAAACCCAAAATAAGAAGAAAAGATAAAATAATAAACATCTGAGCAGGTATCAGTGTAATAAAAAAGAGAATATAATAATAATATATATAATATAATATATAATAATTATTAATTATTATATAATTAATATAATATAATTAATATAATTATATTAATATATAATTAATATATAATTATAATAATATTAATATAATTATTAAATAATTATATAATATATAATAATATATAATAAAAAAGAGAAAATCAAGAAAATAAATGAAAATTTTAAAAGTTGATCAATAAACCTCCAGAAAGACAGACGAAGAAAAAGAAAACAGACGAATCACAGACTGGGAAAGAAAGAGCCGCACTGCAGAGGCATGGATTTGGAAGGCTAATAAAAGAATACTACAGACACCTTTATGCCTTTGACTTTGATATCTTGAATGAAATAGACAAAGTCCTTAAAAGAAATTAATTACCAAGGCTCAGTCAAGAAACAAGAGATCAGTTGAATAGCCCTATATATTTTTTGAAAACCTTAATTATATTTATCCTTTCCATGAAGAATACCTCAAGCCCACAGAGCTTTCCAAGAGACCATGTGCTGAAGGAAGGAAACTCACTATTAACACATAAAGTCTGAAAAACCGAAGAAGTTCTTCTTTCCAACTCATTCTTTGATGGTTACTTTACCCAGAGACAAAAACCAGACAAATTAATTATAAGAATAAACTACACACTAATATCCTACAACAGTAGTGTAAATACACTAGTGTGTAAACTACACACTTATATCCCTCAAGAATATAGATGTAAAAATTCTAAACAAATTCCAGCAAAGCTAATTCAAAAATACATAAAAATATTAATAGGCTGTGATTAAGTGAGATTTATATTAGATATGAAAAAGTTACCTAGCATGAGGAAATCAACCTTATTAACAAACTTAGGAAAAAGCAACATGATTACTGAAATAGATGCCAAAAATTTATTTGACAAAATCCAATATAAATTCTAAAAAACTAAACAAAACAAAAAAGCAAAATAGTAACAGATGGGAACATCCTCAACTTAATAAAGAACGTCTATGAAAAACCTATAGCTAACTTCATGTTTGATGACAAAGACCTCATTCTCCACCTACATCATCAGGAAAATCCAACAGTATCTACTCTCACCACTTCTGTTCAACATTGTACTGAAGGTTCCAAGCCCTTCAAAAAAGTACGATAAAATAAAAATACAAAAGACCTCTATATCAGAAAAGAAATTGGAAAAAAAAAAGAATCTTATGGTCTTGTAAAATAATAGCAAGAAATCTAATGTTTGGGTAAATGGAGTCCCAAGAAGAAAGAAGAGAAAGAATGGGGAAGAAAAATATTGAAAGTAATCATGGACCCAAACTTCCAAATGTGGGGAAAGACATACATTTACACTCATGAGCTGCCTACCAAATTCCAAACAGAAGAAATAGAATGAAAACCCCACTCTTGCAACCCAAATAAAAAGATGGTAAAGTCACCAGGAACACATAATAATGGGTGACCAGTGATGACATTAATCACAGACATCTTGACTAAGACATCAGAGACCAGACCTCTGCAAAGAACTGAAAATCAAAATAACCTAGCCAATCCAGAGTTCTTCACCCAGACAAAAATATTTAAGGTTTAATAAAGACATTAAGACAAAACAAAGACATTTTCATTCATTAAAACATTAATCAATAAGATAAAGACACTTTCAGATACTAACATTAAGATAAAACAAAGACATCTCAGATACTAAAACCAAGAGCTTATTGCCAATAGTTCTGCAATGCAGGATAAAGAAAGTTCTCTGGGCTGCAGGGGAGTGATGACAAGCTCTACCTGAAAGAGGGACAGGCACTGGAAATGATAAATATTTGGAAAAATAAAAGATGTTTTTATTTTCCTCTCAATGCAGAAAATAAATACTTGTATCATTTAGGATGACCTTTCTGCTTATCTACACAGCCGGACCTCCAGGAGAAGAAGTCTGCCCTTCAAACACCCGTTCTTGCCTTTTTTACATCAAAAGCTCTGCCCTTGACCTCAGTCATACTAATGTTAGGTAATTCCCAACATGACTGGTAATTCCCAATAAAACAAGCAAGCAAGCAAGCAAGCAAAGAGCATCTCTATTCAGAGATTCCTCTGTTGATTTAAGTCTCTAGCAACACAGTTTTTCCCAGAGATGGTTCACAACTGTTTTTGTTGTTTTGTTTTGTTTTTGTTTTTTACCAACCTTCAAGGAAAGAAAGCAGGTAAACAAGCACAGAGGTTATCTCACTCATGTTGGATGGTTTATAACGCTGGCTGCTTAAATCTCCACTAGGTCATGCAATTCACTATTAGTCACCTGAAGCCCCATTGGTTGGGATGGGAAAGAACTGGCAGAGCCTTTGGGAAAGCAGACGGACACGGGTTTCTTCATCCTCAGCCAGAAGCTCCTAAGGCTACCCTCTGCCTTCACATCCAGCTGGAGAATAGCATGATGAGATCTGGTTGTTCTTCCTCGAAAGTCTCTGCAGAGTTGTGATTTTTTTTTAAGAGACTAAAGAGAAAAAAAAAAAAAGTAATGAGGAAAGTTCATTTCCAACAATGGTGAATGTCAAGCTTTATAAGCTGCTCTGGGCCAGAATTTCCCTAATAGCCGCCTCATTCATACCCTTCTTTAACACTGGCGATGCTTTCTCGATCCAATTAGGCTGCCTAATGGAAAGTGCTCGTATGTGTTAGGTGAGCAGAGAGCTGACAGAAGGAGGAAAAGCCAGAATGATCAGAATGAAGGGCGTAAGAGGAGCCCTGCAGTGAAGGAAAGACAAATGGGACAGGTGGCAGATAGGAAGACAAACAGTAAAAGTGATAAAGAAGAAAATAAAGCTTGAGTATCTTAAGCAACGGGGAGCTTTTAGACAATGGAACTATTTAGGGTATAGATCAGCTAGATCTTTGAAACTCGACTTGGTAGATGATGTTTTAAAACGTGAGAGAATTGGCCCACGATCATGTATGTTCAGTCTGCACACTCCCTCCGATCACCTCTCTGTCCCATCCGACTTCAGCCTTTCCACAGGAGCTCAAGTCCTCGGGGGGAAATCTAGACCTTCAAGGGCTCTGTTCAAAAACCACCAACTGATACATAACGAGGGGCCATCACAATGAACCTGTCACCACCCATCATCTCATTTTCAGCAAAATCCTCCTCATTTTCCAGCGACCAGCTCCCACAACTCTGCCTCTCTGTCCCTGCTCCAAACCCCAGGAAGAATGAACCCCTCATCCCCTGTGACCCTACTGCATCACAGCTCAGTCCCTAGTAAGATTGCTTGGAGTTTCTGCTGATCATCTTCTATACTTGCAGCTGCTACAGTGACTTTATACTCTGCACGACAAGGCCAGGACCCTTTCCGCACCTGTGCTCCTCGATGGGAGCCAACATGTCTGCAGGGGAAGGGAACTGAAGGGAATGGTCTTGAGCTGCCCTCAGCAGTACCCAATGGACCGGATGAAAGGCAGGACTGCAATGGGGTAGGTTTCTGGATTTCTAGAAGAATCCATGGATGGGAACTCAGCTGACAAGAGAAAATGGGGAGAACTTTTAAACTGCACAAATCCCAACTCACACCAGGTTACATATTTGCATGTAATTTTTACGCAGCGAAAACCGCACAGTGGGAACTGAAGTTGATTCTCATAATTGTGGATCTCCGAATGCAGGAGGGGTGCTGACTCAGTGTTTGGCAGAGTGGGAGCATCGTGAGAAAATTGTGTCAAAAGAGGAGAAAAGACCATCTTTCTAACACAGGAATGCGAGGAAGAAGGAACTCTCCAGACTGCTTATACCAACAAACACTGTCAGGAAGAAAAAACGGAAATGGTAAATTCAAGAGGATTTTTGAACACACACTGCGCTAGGCACTCTTGGGAGGTCATTTTAGTACGTGATCAGATTGTCTCTCCCAAAAACCCAGAGATTTTGTAGAGGACAAAAAGGACATGGAGGAGAGTTAAGTGACTCGTTTGGGATTGTGAATCTGGCAATTTAAACAGAGTCATGTTTAATTTCAAAACACGTGCCCTAACCTGGAAATCAAACCCAAGTCTGCACATCCTGTCATCGTTCTGTTACAGGGACACCTGCTCTGCCCAGTTCCACATGTCAGGATCTCAGCTGCCGCCCCAGTCACCTTCAGGCGTTTCAGGTGAACAATCAAAAACTATCTTGATATTTTTGATGTTGTTAGTTTGTTTGCATATCACTCAGGAGTACATAATACCACTGTAAAGAATCATAATTATAATAAGAATGTTAGCAATGATGGCCAGGAGACTTCCAAGTAGCTGCAGGCAACAGCAGATATATAAGAAACAACTTCTCCAAACCTCCTCCCGAGCAATATGAAATAACCACATCGACGAACATTCAAAGCCAAACCACACTCTCAAAGTTACTCAAAGACACAAAAGGCAAAACTGGCAAAATAAGTGCTTGTCAAAACAGAAAAATAAAGACAAGCAAGTGCTGGTCTCATGTGGTACCGCCCCATCTCTGCCCTTGGTAGGACCGGCAGCGCATTGAGAAACAGAACCAAAACCACCAAGGGGATCAGAGCAGAAACTTCAGCCAAGGGGCCTGATGTGAACAGGTGTGACCGCCAGGAAAAGTAAATTCACTCTAAGTCCAAGAGGAGAGGTAACTGGGCAGATCAGAGCAAGAAGCACACAGGAGGAATTTCAAAGTATGTCTTAAATGGGAAGCTAGCAAAAATTAAAAAACAAAGTCACCACTTTCATGAGGCAACAGTTGCAGGAGATGCAGGTGATGGGGGGAGATTCGGAGAGCTGGCTTGATTGTGCGAGGCAGGTAAGACTTGAGCAGAGATCAATCAATGTCCGTAAGATCAACTCTAACACAATCAGAAGCATTCTAAAATCCATGATGGTCAAATAAAAAATTTTGAGTAAAGACAGCATCTGGCTCTTCACTTCTACAACCGTACCTCACACATGTCACTGTAATCCTGGCCCATGTTCCAATAAAACTTTATTTATAAAAACAGAAGGCTATCCCATAGGCTATACTTTGCTGGTTTAATCTTTTGAAATACTGCAGTAAAAGACTGTTTTACCTTGATTACCAAGTGTTTTGGTGCCCCATTACACTTTGTGGCTAAGGTGAGTGTATCAGTCCCTTTTCCCTTGTCTTAGTCTTGCTGATAAAAAACCTTTTTTTTTAAAAGATTTTATTTATTTATTTGACAGACAGAGATCACAAGTAGGCAGAGAGGCAGGCAGAGAGAGAGAGAGGAGAAAGCAGGCTTCCTGCTGAGCAGAGAGCCCTATGTGGGGCTCGATCCCAGGACCCTGGGATCATGACCTGAGCCGAAGGCAGAGGCTTTAACCCACTGAGCCACCCAGGCGCCCCACTGATAAAAAATCTTAACTTATTACTCTCCATATAAAACAGATGAAATTCCAGATATTAAGGAAAAGGGCAAAAAGTTGCTAAAAGAACTACCCTATAAAAAAAAAGCCTACACATTTTCACAGGGAAATTCTGCTAAATTCTTCAAAAGACCAGATATTCCTAATACTCCGAATTATTTGAGGGCACTGAAAAGGAAGGAAAACTATAGGATTCCTTTTTATAAGCCATAAGAGCTAAACCAGATAGTGATAGTAAAAACAAGAAAGAGAGAGGAAGAAAAAAACACAGACCAATATTTCTCCTTAAATAAATTCAAAATTCTAAAGAAAATATTAGCAAACAGAATCAATACCTTAATAACACATTAATCAATACTTTATTAATAATGATATAGTTTGTCAAGTGGCGTTTATGCAAAAATACAAAGTTAGTTTAATAGTTCAGCCTTCTGTCTCTAGAGCTTTGAGAGAGCACATTTCTATTACAGTAAGTTGTCCGATGGAGAGTACTGTTGCGGCAACCCTTGGAAACTAATGCAGACTAATGCATCCCAGCTTTGCCTTCTAGAAGGACCTAGAAACACTGACACAAGTTCTAGGCTTCTCAGTCTCATTCTCCATCATGAAGGGACCAGGATATCCTGGGGGGAATGACTGACTCCAGGGGTAAGGCAGAGAAAACACGAGATGAGTCTGGCTCATCTGATCGCATCAGAAAGGAAGAACGTACTCAAAACCTTGCGGGCTTGTCCAAGCAAAGGGAGCCAACCTGGGGACGTTCCTAATATAGACAGAGCTGGAATAATCTGAACGATAAAATACATAATAGGAGAGTTATCCACAGACTAGATTTGAAATATATCAAAAATAAGTAGAAGAGAAGGAAAAGTTCTTTCTTATAGAATTCCAATTAATAAATAGGAAAGCGTGGGGGCACCTGGGTGGCTCAATCAGTTAAGCATCTGCTTTCAGCTCAGGTCATGATCCTGGGGTCCTGGGATCTCAGGGTCGTGGGATCAAGCCCCACATTGGGCTCCCTGCTCAATGGGGAGTCTGCTTCTTCCTCTCCCTCTTCCCTTCCCCCTGTTCATTGCTCTCTCTTTCAAATAAATAAATAAAATCTCTTAAAAATATACATTGGAAAGCAAAGAGGAAACAAAGTACCAGGAGGCAAACACCCCAAGAGTAATTGTTGCAGACCAGCTCCTGCTGAGTGCTCCATTCAGAGGCAAATGTTTGAGTAGAAGCAGGATTCACTTACTCTCAAAGTATCTTCCCTGAGTTATTTATTAGCCACACAGGGTAGGATGGTAACTTTACAGTGGGAAAATCAATAGAATCCATCTTAACCAAGTAATCAAAGGCAGTGTCACCAGCAATAAGATACCTAACATTATCAGCCCTCTGATAAGATGGAGTGAGGAAGACACATCATTTCTGTGATATTCTTGGCAAAGATATATAATCTCAGCACTGGGACTAGAAAACATTAAGCAAGCCCAGATTGGGGGTGGGGGGGGAGGGGAAAGGATATTTATATTTCAGCCAAGCATTAGAAACATGTTTAAATTAGTTTAATCCCACTTAAGGAGCACTGGAAAATTAACTGATCCATCATCTTTAAAAGTTTCAAGGTCAGGGGTGTGTGGGTGACTCAGTAGGTTAAGCCTCTGCCTTCAGCTCAGGTCATGATCTCAGGGTCCTGGGATGGAGTCCAGCACCGGGCTCTCTGCTCAGTGGGGAGCCTGCTTCCCCCTCTCTCTCTGCCTGCCTCTCTGCCTGCTTGTGATCTCTCTGTCTGTCAAATAAATAAATAAAATCTTAAAAAAAAAAAGAAGTGTCAAGTTCAAGAGAGACAACATTGCGGTATTCCCACCGCCTGCAGGAGAGTAAGGAGATATAACAACTAATCATAAGGTGAAAACCTGGCAGGTTGTTGGAACAGAAAAAAGTATTATTGGCAGAAAAAGTGGTGTGATTCAAATGCAGCGGTTAGTTGCATTAGTAGTATCCTACCAAATGTTAATTTCCTGGTCCTGATCCTTCTGCCCTGGCTAAGTAAGATGTTAACAGAAGCTGAGCAAGGAAAACCATACTGCTTTGGGGACTTTTCTGTAAATCCCAGTTTTGTTCAAAATTTTCAAAAGTGATTGTACCCACAAAATAGATGAAAATAATAAAGTTTACTGAACAGTTTGTTTAAAAAACACAAAATTAAATCAATATTATAGAGGGTGATGGTCCTCTCCACTATTTTTTCCTTTCCCTCTCCCTTCCTTTTCTTTCTGTTCATTCCTTCCTTCCGATCTCTTTCCCTTCTTTTCTCCCCTCCCTCCTTCTTTCCTTCCATCTTTCCTTTTAAGCTTGATGAGGAAACACATCCCATAGCAGAATGTTTGTTCAATCTTGTTATAGTTTTGGGAGACTTTCAAAAGCCTCATTAGAGGGACTCAAGATACAATTATCTGATTAAAATCAAGCCTGGAAGTAATTTGTTTCCATTTGACAAACAACCTCTTTTCTCTGAGCCAGGTTTAGCTCCACGGCTCAGACTGTTTGGGAAAACTGTAACCAATAGCTATTTACTTCCACTAAGATGAGGAAAACAGGAAGGGAACATAAAAACAAAGAGGATGTTGGAATGGGGACAGGTTTTAAGAAAAGAAGGAAACAGACAAAGCCAGCAAAAGTTCTATAAAAAGCATTTTTGTTCAATATTAGGGCAAAACGGACAGTTTGCCATAATTATTATAAATTGGGGATTTTTGATGGAAGAGCTTAAAAATGCACAATCTGAAATAAATATCACTAATAGTCAAAAACTTATTTAAATTACCAAATATAAGACAAGATCCAGGACTCTTTTTTCCCCTATGGGCGCATTTGGGTCGGGTGGGAAACAGATCAATTACCTATCTCTTCATGCCTCTTGTAAAATTTTCCAATGCCCTCACCAGCGCCATCATCCTAAAAAACGTCTGTCTGTCATTACCTCACTGCCCATGCTGCTCTAACCACAATCAGATAATAGGACAATGCCATGGTTGTTTTTTAAAAATAAGAGTGGGGGGAGAAGACGAGGGCTGTTTTTTGTCCCGAAGAAAAGAAGAATCTATTGTCAAATGGAATATTAAGTAAAGACTAATCTCTTGTATCATATAATTATGATAATGTCAGACATTTTTCATGAAGGGGAGTAAACCAGATAAAAGAATTAACAGAAAATGATTGGAAGGCCATGTGCTGTGAACTAGAGGGAAAGCTTTGTGCAAATAACCAGAACACCTGGGGTCGTGGGTCCTTAGGCAAGTCAACTTTTTCAAATTTCATTTCCCCCTCTAAAATTAGGAAGCCTAATTGCATTGCTAAATGCTGTCCAGACCTCTGAATTTGTGCAATTTCAAGAAGTCTGCTGAATTTGACTTCAAGTTAAATGATAATTTTGTTCATACGCTCGATTCTTTCCAAAAACCTTTTTTAAGTCTACGATTTAGTTCACATATTTTTTTTTCTTTTTCTAATCATCACACTGCAGTTGAGAAATTTCGTATCTAAATATATAGAGGGCATGTATTATATATAGTGTATTTACCTAAGTATCCCCAAGACTGCAAATTATCGTTTAGACTTAATGATCTTAAAGACCAGAAATCAGGGTTTTAGGTGAGTTTATCTGAGGAAAGAAATATTAGCAGGGAAAACTGATACCCATATAGAGGCTGTAATCATCAGATCCTACGGTGCCCACGAAACCCTTGGTAATGGCATTATTGATAACTTCATTTTGCAAATCAGTGGATACTTTTAACAGATGTGGTTAACAAGTATCTTTATTTGTAAATAATAAATAATATTACTAGTAAATGTTAGCTCTCCTGGTCCTTCTCAAATCATTAGTTCTATTCCCTGATGCCCAGATACCCTCCATTCCTCAGGCTTCCCTCTTTGACCCGCACTTCTCACCTTCTCCCTGACTGCTTGCTTCAGTGTTTATTCCCAGGTAAGGTAACAAACACATTTTGTTTGCTTTGAAAGAAGCATTTATTACATTTTTCCATGAGAACGGTGCACGCCACACCATGCAAGACCATGTGCCGAAACACCACATTTTGCCAGGAGGAGTGAGGGGAAAGCCCAGATTAGGGTTGGGGTTTTTTTGGGGGGGAGGGGTTAAGGTTTTTATTTATTTGACAGAGAGAGACACAGTGAGAGAGGGAACACAAGCAGACACAAGCAGGAGGAGCAGGAGAGGAAGAAGCAGGCTTCCTGCTGAGCAGGGAGCCTGATCCAGGCCTTGATCCCAGAATCCTGGGATCATGAGCTGAACCGAAGGCAGACACATAAGGATTGAGCCACCCAGGTCCCACACACTCCCCCGCCCCCGACCCCTCGGTTGATTTTGAGTGGGGGAAATATGGGCTCGGTGTGTTTGTTAGATAAGGAAAATGTGCAGGGAATTGGTTCTAGAGCGCAGGACGGAAACCACCCCGGTCATTAGTTCGGCCGTGTAATCAGTGCGTGCCAAACAGACAAGTACGGAATCTAAGAAAATACAGCCAGAGTTTACTGTCTACTTTTGGATTTCTTTTTAAGATTTTATTTACTTATTTATTTGACACACACACACAGAGAGAGAGAGAGAGCGAGAGAGAGAGAGAGGAGGGGCAGCAGCAGGCAGAGTGAGAGGGAGAAGCAGACTCGCCTCTGAGCAGGGAACTGGACTTGGGACTTGACCCCATGATCCTGGGATGGAGACCTGAGCTGAAGGCAGACACTTAACTGCTGAGCCACCCAGGAGCCCTACGTTTGGATCTTTCAACAGCACATTCGTCCTCACATCTAGACCTCACTAGATTCTGCAAGCGTCATCGATATGTGTGTGTGTATATGCACGGATGAAGTACACATCTCGCTGTTACATATCTCCTTGTGAATATCAATGAATACTTCAGTCCCAAGAACGCAAAATCGAAGTCGTTATTCCCACCTAACAACCTTGAACTTTGTCCTCTTTTCTCTGCTTGCCATGATTAGACACCCAACCACCCAAATCCTAAATCTGAAAGACAACAGTGCCTCTTTAATTATCCGTGGATCTACGACCAGTCATCAATCCCTTCTGTCCTTAACTCTTAAATAGTTTTTTGATTCTGTACACTTCCAATTCATGATCCTTTACCAGACTAAGTATCGTTGCATAAAAACACTTGGCAAATGTCTGTCTCTGTCTAGTTCCACATATTATGTGTTTCCCATACAAAGCAAAAGGGAAGTTAGTAAAGTAAGACTGGGGAAAATAATTACATTGTAACCACCAAAGTCTTGGGGGCTAACTTGTCTTTTGCACTTTATGCTCAGTAACAAAATAGCTGTGATTCCTTTAAAAAAATAATCTGTTCTTTTACCTCTGTATTGCTGTGTCGCATGTCCCCAGTATTTAGGATGTCCCTGCTCCCACACATCAGTATGACAAGTTCTTTTGCTTAAATGTCCCTCAGAACCTGCTAGGGTTTTCGTTTCTTCTGAGAAACTTCCCTAACCCACCCTATTCATCTGTACTGGTTCATCACCCCGTGCTTTTCCGTGCAGTTTTCCCAGTGTGTGGAAAACACTCCAACAACTTCCCACACCCACACCCCATGCCTGAAATTTCCAAAGAGCAAACCTATTTTACACATCTGTACCTCGCTGACTCCCATCCACGGTCTGTTTCCTGAATCAAACTGAACTAGATTTGAAAGATTCCAGAACACTTCTCTGACTGGGGCTCCCAAAATTAAAAGTTATGGAACAATTTTGTTCCCAACAGAGAAGACATTTTTCCTGGTAAATCTATTGCTAGCAGCCAAGTTCAAATATATATATATATATATATGTATATATATATATATATATATATATATACATATATATATATATATATAAAATTTCTTTTTTTTTCTTTTTTTTTCCTTTTTTTTGGTTTCACTATTAGGCAGCTGTGGGATAATGCACAGCTTCCCACATCAAACAAAGCCTGCTTTATTAATATGCAGGCTATTTTATACCAAACCAACTGCACCCAAAAAACCCCTTTTAGAGAATATATAGAGGGGGAAAATGCTGAGAAAACAGTTTATATAAATATAGAAATAAGAGCTGAAGAGCAGGGTGTTACACCAGACTCTAAAGGGATGCCTGGGTGGCTCAGTGGGTTAAGCCTCTGCCTTTGGCTCAGGTCATGATATCAGGGTCCTGGGATCCAGCCCTGCATTAGGCTCTCTGCTGTTAGGCTCTCTGCTCAACAGTAGGGTGCCTGCTTCCCCCTCTGCCTGCTTCTCTGCCTACTTGTGAGCTCTCTCTCTGACAAGTAAATAAATAAAAAATCCTTAAAAAAATCCACTAAAAATGTAATTTCTGTGATTTTAAGAGTTTTCTTTAGGAAAAAATAATAGGGAATATTTCACCATACAAAAAGTAGCAGGTTTGAAAAAATATCCCACAATAGTGTGTTTTTAAGTTTTTTATTAAATATGCTCAATAATGTATTTTAAGCTACAAGCTTAGGTATTTAATTCTTTGGCATATAACCAAATTCTCTTATCTTAAACTATATTACTAGGTAAACAAGTCAAATGTTCTTGCCAGCAATAAAGTCTTTAAGTCAGTATTCCAAATGGTGCCTTCCCCTCAAGCTGGGTATGTCTAAAATAGATTCACTGTAGGGAGCAATATGTTTTTACAAATGTGTATATAAGACAAAATCAAGATTGATAAGTTGATATGTGATATTAAGAATAAAGTTGAGTGGTCTTAATATTAAGGCTTTCTTAATATTACACAGAAAACATGGTAGCAAATCATTTTCCTTGGATTCAAAATTCCACTAAGTACTAAAAAATTAAGAGAATCAGAGTTCAGAATTTATACTATAAAAGGAATGGGGAAAATATTTCTAATTTTTATTTAAGCACATTTTCTTTATACATCAAACCCTTTTGATTCTGGAATAAGGTAGTCTAGTTCATTACAATACTATTTTAAAATAGATCCATTGTACTAAAAACTAAATGAACAATTGAAAGTACTTTAGAATTCTTAATAGGCTTCTGGAGAGTCAGAAAATTAAATGCTCAGTGGTACAGCTATTCAGACTTTCATTCTGCAAAATTATTAAGAAGTCCCTCGATTTCCCTATGACCCAAAGATACAGATGTAGTGAAAAGAAGGGCCATCTGTACCCCAATGTTTATTGCAGCAATGGCTACGGTCGCCAAACTGTGGAAAGAACCAAGATGCCCTTCAACGGACAAATGGATAAGGAAGATGTGGTCCATATACACTATGGAGTATTATGCCTCCATCAGAAAGGATGAATACCCAACTTTTGTAGCAACATGGACGGGACTGGAAGAGATTATGCTGAGCGAAATAAATCAAGCAGAGAGAGTCAAGTATCATATGGTTTCACTTATTTGTGGAGCATAACAAATGACATGGAGGACATGGGGAGATGGAGAGGAGAAGGGAGTTGAGGGAAATTGGAAGGGGAGGTGAACTATGAGAGACTATGGACTCTGAAAAACAACCTGAGGGTTTTGAAGGGGTTGGGGGGGAGGGGAGAGGTTGGGGAAGCAGGTGGTGGGTAATAGGGAGGGCACGTACTGCATGGAGCACTGGGTGTGGAGCAAAAACAATGAGTACTGTTATGCTGAAAGGAAATAAAAAATAGAAACTAATAAATTTTTTAAAAGTCCCTGGATTTTGATAGTAACAAGTCAAAATCAGCAAATAATACTGTGTTTACCTACCATTTCCATAATTTATTAAGTAAAAACATCAGTGTAGTTGAGATCTTGGAAATATATCATCTATCACTCCTCCTCTCCTTGTCCTTTTCTTTTTATAGATGAGCAACCTGAGATATCTTTGACCTAGTAGTTAGGGTCATATAAACAAAGACATGAAGCCTTTTGATGAGAGGTAAGGAACACACAAGAATGAATATGTTTGCAAAATGGCTAATCTGAATCTTAGAGTCACACCAATCCAGGGCTTGGGGTTTCTATAATAGTTTAATACATAGTAGTATGAATTAATAGTTTCCATTGGCCAAATAATTTGACCTCTAGAATGTAATTATTTGGGGGTATGTAGAGTAAATATTAAGAAAATAGTCACACTATTATTAACAATAATAAAAATTTTAAAACCTAATTGTGAAACCATAGGGGCTGATTACTTATTCTGCATTGATCGGAGAGCATATAACTATTCTGAAAAAAATATATTTTTTCAATGAATATTTAAGTTAGATAAGACAAGATTATAATCTTTTTTAATTTGCTTTTTTAAATACTTTATTAACTGTGGGGGAGGGGTTGCAACACCCATGATTAAATATAAATTTTCCAGCTACTAAAATCTGCATTTTTCAATAAGGAACCCCAATAATTACGTTTATCTTTTTTTTTCATTTTATTTATTTATTTGAGAGAGAGAAGGAGAGCATGAGCAGGGGGAGGGGTAGAGGGAAAAGCAGACTCTCCTCTGAGATAGAACCCCATGCAGGGTTCTATCCCAGGACCCTGGGATCCTGACCTGAACCAAAGGCAGATGCTTAGCCAACTGAACCACCCATGTGCCTCTAACTATGTTTATCTTAACACTCCAATATATGGGTAATTCCAAATGATAATGCTTTCTCATACTTTGTTATAGTAATTTCATAAGCATGAGCTTCCTCTTTTTTAAAATTTTCTCTTTGTTATGATTTTCTTTTTTCTTTATTAACATGTAATTTGTTATTTACCCCAAGGGCACAGGTCTGTGATTCATGAGTCTTTCACAGTTCACAGCACTCACCATAGCACATACCCTCCCCAATGCCCATCACCCAGTTACCCCACTGCTCCCATCACTCTCCACTCCAGCAACCCTGTTTTTTTCCTGAGATTATGAGTCTCTTATGGTTTGTCTCCTTCTCTGGTTTCATCTTGTTTCATTTTTCCCTCCCTTCCCCAATGATAATTCTCTGTCTCGCTTCTCAAATTCCTCATATCAGTGAGATCATATGATAAATTTTCTTTCTCTGATTGACTTATTTCGGTAAGCATAATACTCTCTAGTTCCATCCATGTCATTGCAAATGGCATGAGATCCCACCTCACACCAGTCAGAATGGCTGAAGTTAACATCAGGGAATGACAGATGTTGGTGAGGATGCAGAGAAATGGGAACCCTCCTACACTGTTGGTAGGAAGGCAAGCTGGTGCAGCCACTCTGGAAAACAGTATGGAGGTTCCTCAAAAAGTTGAAAATAGAGCTACCCTATGACCCAGGTATTTACCCCAAAGACACAAATGTCATGATCCGAAGGGGCACATGCACCCAATGTTTATAATAGCAATGTCCACAATAGCCAAATAGCCAAACTATGGAAAGAGCCTAGATGTCCATCAACAGATGAATGGATAAAGAAGATGTGATATATATATATATATATATATATATATATGTGAGATATATATATATATATATATATGAATGGATAAAGAAGATGTGATATATATATATATATATATCACATCTTCTTTATCCATTCATATATATATATATATATATATCTCACATATATATGCATATGTACATATACATGTGTGTATATATGTATATATGAATATATGATATTCATATATATAAATATGTATAAATTAAAATATGTATAAATAAAAAATGTATAAATATTATGCAGTCATCAAAGAAAATATTCTTGATATAATACTTTGTGAATAAACCAGCATATAAAAGTGCATATACATCATAAATATAACTGAGTGTATGTACACAGATAAGAAGAAAACTGTTATCAAAATGGTCAAAAATGAAAATGGTTATGTCTTAATGGTGGAATCACTTTCTTTGCATTGCCTTCTAGAATTTTCTTATATTTGAATAAATTCTTGTCATCTTTGCAAGTAAAGTAAATTGATGTTTAAAGAGAAAATTTTAGCTGTAACATTTGCATTCAATCAATATATTAATTAAAGTAAGGGATACCTGTATTTTCATGAAATTAATAAAATTCCATAGAATTAATAGTTCTTTCTGTTATGTATTTTGTAGTATTTTATAGTATATATAGTATATATATACTATATAATACTATAAAATATATGATATATATGTCATTATAGGTAATGATATATTTGAATATAATGGAAGTACATGTATTCTTAAATGTTCTGTAAACAAGGTGCTTCTTTGACTGGATGAACTTACTACCAACTGATCATATGACATAGCACCAAATTTCTAAATTTTGAAGCCTGTAATATGCCACAAGAAGATTCACCAGTACAAATACCATGAGTGACAAAGAAGCATATTACAAAACATATTACAGTGACAAATAAGAAAAAGTGAGGTCCAGGGGAAAAAAAAGAGGCTATTAACTACCTCACACCCATTAGTATGGTTACTATAAAAAACAAAAACCAGAAAATAACAAGTGTTGGCAAAGAGGTGGATAAATTAGAATGCTTATGTACCACTGGTGGAAATGTAAAATGCAGCCATCATGGAAAACAGTATGGTTTTTCCACAAAAAATTGAAATAGAACTACCATATGATCTAACAATTTCACTTCTATGTATATTCCCCCCAAAATTGAAATCAGCCAATTAAAAAAATATTTGTACAACTATGTTCATGGCAGCATTATTCACAATTTCCAAAATGTAAAAGTAACCAAGTGGCCATGGATAGATGAATGGATAAGCAAGACATGATATAGACACAAAATGGAATACTTTCAGTTTTAAAAAGGAAAGAAATTTTAACCTGCACTAAAACATGGATGAACCTTAAGGACATATGTGAAGTGAAATAAGACAGTTACAAAAGAAGAAATACTGTATTAACCCACATATACAAAATACCTACAGTAGCCAAAGTCATGCCTACTGAAAATGGAATGGTGGTTCCAGGGTCCAGAGGGAGAAGGGAATTGGCAGTTACCATTTAATAGGTACAGAGTTTCAGTTCTGAAACATGAAAAGCGTTCTGAGAACAGACAGTAGTGATAATAGCACAAGGATGTGAATATACTTAATGTCACTAAAGTGTACACTGTAAATATGGTTAATATGGCAAATTTTATGAAACAAAAAGCAAATGTAATACAGTATTTAGTTACATTCCTTAAAATATATTTTCCCAGGACCCCTTGGTGGCTCAGTCTGTTAAGTGTCTGATTCTTGATTTCTTCTCAGGTCATGATCTCAGGGTTGTGAGATCGAGCCCCATGTTGGGTTCTACCCTGGATGTGGAGGCTGCTTGGAATTCTCTCTCTCCCTCTGCCCCTTCTCCCATGCTCGTACTCTCCATCTGTCCCTAAAATTAAAAAAAATAAATAAAAAAAGAAAAAAATAAATTTTCCCTGACACAACAAAGCACTAGTTAATGAAACAGTAGAAATTCACAATAAATAAGAAAAATCACAGTCTAAGGTGGGGGTGGGAAAGGGGGAGGGGTTATGGACATTGGGGAGGGTATGTGCTATCGTGAGTGCTGTGAAGTGTGTAAACCTGGCGATTCACAGACCTGTACCCCTGGGGATAAAAATACATTATATGTTTATATATAAAAAAAAAAATTGGAAGGGGAGGCGAACCATAAGAGACTATGGATTCTGAAAAACAACCTGAGTGTTTTGAAGGGTCAGGGGTGGGAGGTTGGGGGAACAGGTGGTGGGTAATAGGGAGGGCACGTTTTGCATGGAGCACTGGGTGTTGTGCAAAAACAATGAATACTGTTACGTTGAAAAAAATAAATAAATTAAAAAAAAAGAAAAATCACAGTCTAGATACCATTCCCTTCTCTTTAAAATGAAGTAGGTATTGACTGAAGGAAATAAATGTGTATCTAAGGATAGAAAGCTTCAAAATAATATTTAGAAATTCGTGAATGAGAGATATAAGTCAAGTGTCAACCTTTCATATCTCTTTTACAATGTTATTTAGGAGTTCGGCCAGATGCTACTGAATACTTCTATTTTATTTTATTTTACTTAATTTTATTTTATTTTAATGTTGAAAAGAAGTATACTTCTTTTCTAAAGAAGCCTAAAGAATAATGTTGGCAAACCCATTTCTTTATTAAAGTGTTTTATGTGAGTGTAATATTCTTTAGCATAATGCCTTGCAGTATAGGCAACTCTTGAGAAAAACAGACTTGTTTTTAAATTTCACTCACCTCCTTATCAACAACAAGAACTTAGGCATAAGGCCTATCTTCTCTGAGTCTCAAATTTTCTGTTAAAACTGGGGTAAAAAACTGGCCACCGGTGTTAACTAGGACCACTTAAGGCACATTTAAAGGGTTCAGTGTGTGGTGATTAAGAGAGCTACTTTTGTAAATGTCCCTCAGTGTAGCTGAAAAATGAGTGATAACTGGACATCTCTGGATCATCCAGCAAATGGTCACGACCACAGGTGTGAATACCGAGAGAATCTACTTACAATAGATGCATGATTCAAGGAGACCATAACCTACAGAGGCATTAAATGAATCTTCCTATGAACAATATAACAAGTTACTCTATTAGTACAGTAAGAAGATAACATATTTCTGAGTGCAAAGAAGAGCAATTAAAAAATAGTTGCCAGGGGCGCCTAGGTGGCTCAGTGGGTTAAAGCCTCTGCCTTCAGCTCAGGTCATGATCTCAGGGTCCTGAGATTGAGCCCCGCATTGGGCTCTCTGCCCAGTGGAATAAATAAATAAAATCTTTTAAAAAAATAGTTTCCAGGATAAAAAAAAATGTTCATATTTTTGATGCCTGTTTTAGCACATGTCTTATGAGCAAATGGGCAGAATTACAAGACATTCCAAGTCAACCAAGATGGCAACAGAGGAGGCTCCTGAGCTCCTCTCCTCCCAAGGACTCACTGAATATACAGCTACACGTGAGGTAATTTCTTCTGAAAAAGATTTAGAAACTAGCTGAGTCACTCCTACACATTAGATGAATGAGAAAATGGCCCCTTGAAAATGGGTAAGAAAGACTGAGAGACATTTTTGTCATAAACCCCACCTCTAACACAGTGCCATACAGTCAGAAAGGGACCCTCAACTCCTAGTTTCTCCCTGAGGAGTGAAGGATTTGAACACCGTGTAGCAGTCCAAATTTTAAACCTTCCAAGGAAGAGATGGTATCTTAAAACACTTAGCCCCGAAAGTCAATAGGACTTGTGTCTGTGAGACTGGCAGACTGCAGCAAACAAAGAAGCAATTCTTAACAGGTGCATGAGCATTCACAGCCACTATCCCCCATGGCTCAGGGAGCTGGGAAAATCTCCATCACTCAACTTTCACTAAAAGAGGCTTATCTGCATACTTCAGAGTTTCTGCCCAAGGGCCAGGCTTCTAAATTAGCAAGTCTCTAAGGACAGCTGTGATTTTTCCCAGAGACCAAGGAAGTTAGCAGACACCTTTCATGCCTTCTCCCTCCAGTTCACTCCAATAACAAAATCAAGTCACCAATAATTCCATTTAAGGACCTAATATATACATATGGTAGCACAGTTACAACTTTTGTGTTAGTCACCTGAGAAATGGAGCCCTGTACTGCTAGGCTCCAATAGTCAATGGGGCTTGCATTCCTAAGTCCGCTGGGACTGGAGTAAACAAACAAACATACACACACAGTTCTTAATGGGCACACTAAGAACACCCTTGCTGCTATAAACTTGGGCCACAGAAAAGGATCAGGCAAAAATGGCCATCTGTCAGTTCCTCACTAGAAGAGACTTAACTACATATTTTCCCAGCTGCTGCCTCAGGATCCAGCATCTAATCAGCCTGCATCAATGTGCTGACTGTAATGCTTCCCTTTTGGACACTGATGAATTCTGGCACACCCTCTACTACAGGGCTACTAAGAACAAAGAAGGCAGCTTGGACAATCACAAAAGTTTGAGAGATAACTATGAGCTTGGGCTGACTGGCTAATGGGGCTTGTCTCCTAAACGAGACCTCTCCATCAAAACTGGGAGTGGTGTACCTTTTATCTAATACACAGAAACTAATACAACATTAAGGAAAATGAAGAAACAGAGGAATATGTTCCAAAAGAAATTGTTCCAAAAGAACATGATGAAACTCCAAGAACAAATCTCAATGAAATGGAGATAAGTGATTTATCTCATAGAAATTTCAAAATAATGGCCATAAGGATGCTCACTAAGGCCAGAAAAGCAACACTTGAACAAATGAGAATTTCAATAGGGAGACAGAAAATATTTTTTAAGTTCCAAACAAAAATCATAGAGCTGAAGAATACAATAACTGAACTGTAAAAGAATATAAGAATCAACAACAAACACAGTCAAACAAACAAAGGATCAGAGAACTCAAGAAGAAGGAAGTAAGATTCATTCAGAGATGCAAAAAGAAAAAAAATAATAGCAAAATAGACAAGATGGCTTAAGGGACCAATGGGACACAATCGAATGAATCAATATATGCATTATAGGAAGCCCCAGAAGGTAAAGAGAGAAAGGGGCAGAAAGCTTACTCAAAGAAGTAATGGCTGAAAATGCCTGAAAAAGAAACAGACATCCAGATGCAGGAAGTATAACACACACCAAATAGAGGAATCCAAATAGACCTACACTGAGATGCATCATAATCAAATTGTCAAAAATTAAAGACAAGGAAAAAAATAAAGAAAAGGAGATAATATTAATAGCAGCAAAAGAAGAACAACTTGTAATGTACAAGAGAATCACTCTAAGACTGTCAGCAGATTTTTCATCAGAAACCTTGCAGAGTAAAATGTATTGGCATGATATATGCAGAGTGCTAAAAGATAAAAACAAAACAAAACCAAAAAACCCTGCAAGATAATTCTACCCACCAAAATTGTCCTTCAGAATTGAAGTAGAGGTAAAGAGTTTTTCAGACCATCAAGGCTAACACATTAGGGAAGTCTTAGAAAAAATGATAAAGGAAGGTCTTTAAGCTGAAATGAAAAGATGTTAATTAGCAACATGAATACATGTAAAAGAATAAAGTTCAGTGGTAAAGGTAAATACATAGTTAAATTTGGAATATCTCATTGTACTGGTGGTGAGTAAGTTTACCTATAACTCCAGTATGAAGATAAAAACAAAAATATTAAAAATAATTATAACTACAGTAATTTGTTAATGAGTACACAATGTAAAAAGATGTAAATTGTGACATCAAAAACATAAAATGTGGGGGGAGTGGAGAAGCTTTTTTATGTGTTCAAAGTTAAATGATAATCAATCTAAAATATATTGTTATAAATATAAGATGTTTTATGTAAGTTCATGGTAACCTCAAAACAAAAGCCTAAAGTAATACATAAAAGATAAAGGAATTAATGCATCCCACTATAGGAAATCATCAAATTACAAACACTGAGACTAAAAGAAATAGAAAGGAACAAAGGAGTTACAAAACAAGCACAAAACAATTAACAAAATGACCATAGAAAGTCCCATCCTACCAATAACAACTTCAAATGTAAATGGACTAAATTCTTCAATCAAAGAAACAGAGTGGTTGAATGTATTAAAAAACAAAACAAAAAGAAAAAACCAAGATGCAGTTACATGTTGCCTATAAGGTGATCAGCTCAGCTTTGACACACATAAACTGAAAGTGATTGGATTTAAAAAGATGTGCCATGCGAAAGGAAATAAAAATTAAATCAAGGATAACCATGCTTATATTACACAAAATAGGCTTTAAGCTAAAGACTAACAAAAAACAAGGAAGGTTATTCAATAATGATAAAGGAGTCAATCAGAAGAAGAGGAGACAATTGTTAAGTATTTATGCACTCAACATAGGAGTGCCTAAATGTATAAAGCAAATATTAACAGACCTGAGAGAAAAAAAAACAATCAACAATACAATAAGAGCAGGGAACATCAATGCCCTACTTCCAACAATGGATAGATCATCCAGACAGAAAATCAATGAGGAAACAGTGGATTTTAACAATAGCATAGACCAAATTGACCTAACAGTCACATACAGAACATTCCAGCTAACAGCAGCAGAATACACATTTTTCTCAAGTGCATATGCAACATTTTCCAGCATAAATCATGTGAGGCCACATACACAAAAATAATGTCTTAATAAATTTAAGAAGATTGAAATCCTAGCAAGCATCTTTTGCAAACAGAATGGTATGAAATGAGAAATCAATTACAAGAAGATAACCACATGTCTGATAAGAAGGAGTTAAAATCCACAATACGTAAGAAACTTATGCAACCCAATTTAAAAAATGGACAAAGAATATACATTGACGTTTTCCCAAAGAAGACATACAGATGGTCAACAGACACATGAAAAAGTGCTCAACATTTCTAATAATCAAGGAAATGCAAACCAAAACCCACAATGAGAAAGCATATCACACCTGTTAGAATGAGTCTTATAAAAGGAGAGAGATAATAAACACTGGCAATGAGGCAGAGAAAAGAGAACTTCTGTACACTGTTGATGGAAATGTAAACTGGTTCAGTCACTATGGAAAACCCGTACGGACATTCCTCAAAAAATCAAAAGCAGAACTAACATGTAATTCAGCAGTCCCACTTCTGGGTATATATTTAAAGGAACTGAAATCATTATCCCAAAGAGATATTTGTGCTTCCATCTTCATACCAGCATTTATTCACAATAACTAAGGAATTGTCTAAGGTTATGGAAATGCCTATCAATGGATGAAAGATAAAGAAAATGTTCCCTATTTCCCTTATCCCCCAGCAGGAGCAAAAATTTCACCAACCCATTTATACTGAGATCACCTCTAATCTCTCTCTCTCTTGTTTAATCAGGTTGGCTTTCTGATCCCTATTTCCACTAGATTTTGCAGGGGAGTACCAATATAATTAAAATGAAGTGGTGGAGTAAAACTGAATTACAGAATACCTCTGCTCCACTCTATAAATAAATAATTCCAAATACTTTTTTAAAAAGCCACCAGAAATTTACTAACCTAACATAATGAGAAGACAGTTTATAGTCCAAGCTATAAACTGCAATGAACATGTCCCAGACTAGAAAGAGATGTAGTCGTGGCCAAATTCCTAATCTCTCAATTTTACCTCTCTATGATCTCTACCCTGGAAAAGGTGGAGACAAAGAATCTACGTGGATGACATCTTGAGAATTCATGAATATTTTACAAATGAAAGGTTGTCTGCAGTGGTATGTTTACAACAGCTTTTGGCATGGTTGCATTAAATTGGTTTCCTTGGTTTTTTTAAGAAGTCAATCAAACCACTTCAGGACTTTAGCACAGACAAGGACTTCAAGTATCTTCCAGCATATGGTACTGGCTGGAAGACCAAGTTGAGAAGGACTTTATAAGTATCTTGGGCAGTGATGCAGTTCGTTTAAAAAGTAGTGGAGAACAAAAGAGCTCATTCAAGTCTCCCATCATGGAATCTTTCTACTGACTAAAGAAAACTTAAGGAAAACTCTTACCCATCTCTTAAATGATAGTTTAAATGAAAGATGCAGTATTCAAGCTGAGGGTAAACTAACATCTGTCACCCACATAGTATCAGAGCTATTAACTTTGCTTAAATGAAGCATGGGTATACTGAGGGAAAATTTATGTTAATTACAAAAGAATACCATTTTGAAGTAGTAATAATGAATATAGTAATGATTAAGGTGGCATAGCTTCCTACAAAGTGAAAAATATCTGATATGAAAGCCCATTAAAGCAAGAAACAGAAGACAATGTTCCATCAGTGTTTTATAGTATTGGAGAACATAATAAGAATAGAAATTCAACTAAAGTAGATTTCAATTAATAAAATGATAAATTTGTAGAATGGGAATTTTCAGGTTATAAATAAGGAAGCATAATAATATCAATGAGCTATATATAACATTACATACTATAGTGATTATTAGCACATATATAGAGTAATATTTCCTGAATTTGAAACCTAACTCTTCCTCTTACTAACTGCAATGTTGGACAAATTATGTAACCTCCGGTGATTTCATTTCTCATCTCTGAAACAAGAGTAAAAATACTATTTTCTGTATTAGGTCTGGTGTGCTAACTAATGTGGCTATTGTTGAATAGATTGAATACATTTCAAAGGACATGCAATAAAACAGTGCCTGTGAAAATTAATTCAGTGGAATTAAGAAAAGACGTGAGAAAATTTCAACAAGTTTAAAGGAAAAAGGGAAATCAGTAAAATTAAAATAACATGGTAGACTTCAAGGTAAGATATTAGGTTGGATATATACAAATAAGTTCACACCATTCTAACAATCAACTTTATTACAACCATAATTGCAACTGTAATAAAGATACTCCTTTAAAATAAGCACTGAAGGAAGGTAAGAATACAAGAAGTGGAAATCGTAATAACTATTGAACTACTGAACTATATAAATATTAAACTATATATATTGAACTATATAACTATTGAAAACTAGAAAACACGTTGATGTACACTAAATATCCAAGCATGTTAAAAAGTCCAATTCAGGGAGTCAAGAAGGCAGGGAAGTAGGAGGAGGCACCATTTCAACCTGTACCCTAAAGTGAGCTGATTACCTACCAAAGAACTCCGACCACCCATGAAATCAGCCTGAGATCAGAATTATACACGTCTGGATCTCTACAGGAGCAGAAGACGCCAGTGGCAGGTAAAGCAGACTGGGAGCATCGGACTGATATCGGAAGATAAACAAAAGGGGAGGGAGCCACCAGAGGTGACCGATCGGAAAGAAACACCCCAACACGAGAGTGCTCTGCGTCTGGGGACCAGCATTAACTTGGAGTCTGGTTGAAAGCACTCAAAAAACAAACAGCAAAGGATTGCGGTGGGGGGGGGGGGGGTAATAGTGGGAACCTGGGCGGTTAGGGTCAGGGACCTAAGTCCCCGGACCCAGGACAGCCTCCCCTGGCGCGGAGCCAGAGAGAGTGCGGCGGAGAAATCAGGTCTCCGTCCCTGAGCCCCCAGTGCGCCTGAACGCCAGCGTGCCCGAGAACGGGTGGGGTCTGGCTCCCGTGAGGGGCTGGGAGCCTGGCCAGACGGCAATCCTGAAACGCGTGCGTCCCACACCCTCCCTTGGGATAGGTGCTCATAGGCGCTAGCCTGGAGCTCTGGCATCCGGAAAAACCAGACATTCCCAGCCCGGGACAGCGGGAAAATCTCAGTGTGTGATCTCTGCTCGGAACCTCTCTGGCGGTCTGGAGCTGCCTAGACAGCCACTGCTGCCCTGGTTTTGGGTACAACGAGGAGCTTCTGCATCCCCAGGGACAGTGACTCAGAACCGACTCTGCCAGCAGCTCTTGCAGAACATTCTGAGGCTTCTCTCTGAGAGGGAGGTTGGGGTGCAGTTTGCTCTCCTCTAAAACTCCAAAAACCATCAAAAGCTGTCAAGACGAGAGAAAACAGATGAAAGAACATAAAAACCCCCAGAGAACAAAAGCCTGAAAAAAACAGTTTCCTCAGAGCCCACCCCCTTGAGGGGAACGGGAGGACCTAACTCAGGGAACATCATTGTCTGAAAACCCACGTGGCAGACCCCTCCCCCAGAAAACCAACCAGGAAGGAAGAAAAAAAAAAAAAGACTACAAGAGAACAACCACCACTACTTCATAAATACAACTTTTATTTTTAACATTTTACCAATATTCTGGTTCTTTTTTTTTATACATACAGATAATTTTTTAACCTATTTACCATCACACTGAAATGTCCAGTACATCAAATTCTTTAATAACCTTCTAACCTGAACTTTTTGATACATACACCCATGTTTTTCTTTTGCTTTTCTATTTTTTTAATTCTTTTTAAATTTTAACTTAGTTTAGTCTAGTTTATTCTTTTTTAATTTTTATTTTCTACTATACATATAGAGTTAAACTTCAAGGTAATCCCCTTTCCCAAATCAATGCTGCCCCTATAGGCAAACCAGTTTCTAATCCCCCTGTAACTTAGGAAAGTTGAGTCCCTTAACAAAAACATCAAGATACCTTCAGGAAGAATCAAAATAACCTTCCTCACCCACACTGAGAATTTATAACCACTCTCCCAATTTTTCCTTCTGTCAGTGTTTCTGTGAATTTGTGTTTGTCCTGATAATATATAAATCTTATACTTGGGGTTCTTTCTGATGAGGTTCTTCCCTTTTTATTGCTTACATATATTTTTTTTTCTTTTGTCATATATTTTTATCAGTCTTTTTATTTGTCTGTTTGTGTTTGTATACTTCATAAATCTTACCTTGTGGCCCATTTGGGCTGAGCCTTTTCTTTTATCTTCCCTTTTTTTCCCTATCTCTCTCTCTCTCTTTTCTTTTTCCTTTTTTCTTTCCCCTTTTTTTTCTTTCTTCTTCTCTATTTCTTTTTCTTTTCTTTTTTCTCTCATTTGGGTGGGGAATCCTGATTGCACAGAAGCGTTCCAGGGTGCACCTTGACTGCACCACAATCGATAAGTCCAGCTGCATCTGTTCAGTCATCTCTTACCAAATTGACTAGGAGGAGGAATACCCAACAGAAGAAAAATACAGAGGATGGGCCTTCTGCAACAGAGCTAATGGCTATCGACATAGACAATATGTCAGAAAAGGAATTCAGACTAACAATTATCCAGGCAATAGCTAGGTTGGAGAGAGCCATGGATGACCAAACAGAATTGATTAGGGCAGAACTGAAAGCCACCAGGGATGATGTTCACAATGTTAGGGCAGAACTGAAAGCCACCAGGGATGATGTTCAAAATGCTCTCAATGAGTTCCAATCTAATCTAAATTCTCTAAAAGCTAGGGTAACTGAGACAGAAGATAGAATTAGTGATCTGGAGGACAAACAGAGAGAAAGGATCAGGAGGAAACCTGGAACAAACAGCTCAGAAGCCACGAAAACAGAATCAGGGAAATAAATGATGCCATGAAACGTTCCAATGTCAGAATTATTGGAATCCCTGAAGGGCAGGAAAAAGACAGAAGTCTAGAAGATATAGTGGAAGAAGTTGTCTATGAAAATTTTCCCAATCTCATGAATGGAAACAATGTTCATGTACTAGAGGCAGAGAAATTTCCTCCCAAGATTTTAGATTCTTGAAAGTCCTCACGACACCTCATAGTTAAAATGAGGAATTATGTTTCATGACAGACCCTCTTAAAAGCAGCTAGGACAAAGAAGCTCCTTACATACAGAGGAAAGCCCATTAGAATAACGTCAGACCTTTCCACAGAGACCTGGCAAGCCAGGAAGGGCTGGCAAAATATATTCAGAGTACTAAATGAGAAGAACATGCAACCAAGAATACTCTATCCAGCAAGACTGACATTTAAAATGGATGGAGAGATAAAGAGTTTCCAAGACCGGCAAGGCTTAAAAGACTATGCAACCACCAAGCCGACACTACAGGAAATATTAAGGGGGGTCCTATAAAAGAGAAAAAAATCCTAAGAATATCACTGAACAGAAATATAGAAACAATCTACAGACAGAAAGACTTCAAAGGCAACACGATGTCAATAAAAACCTATCTCTCAATAAACACTCTCAATGTGAATGGCTTAAATGCTCCCATAAAACGACACAGGGTTGCAGATTGGATAAAACGACAGGACCCATCCATATGTTGTCTACAAGAGACCCATTTTGAACCTAAGGATATACTCAGACTGAAAGTGAAGGGATGGAGAAGCATCTTTCATGCCAATGGGCCTCAAAAGAAGGCCGGGGTAGCGATTCTCCTATCAGATAAATTAGATTTTAAACTAAAGACTGTAGTCAGAGATACAGAAGGACACTACATAATTCTTAAAGGGACTATCCGCCAAGATGATCTAACAATTGTGAATATCTATGCCCCCAATATGGGAGCACCCAATTACATAAGAAAACTATTAATCAAGATAAAGAATCATATTGATATGAATACAATAATAGTAGGAGATCTTAATACAAATCTCTCAGAAATAGACAGATCATCGAAGCAGAAAATTAATAAAGAAATAAGAGCATTGAATGAAACATTGGACCAGATGGACCTCATAGACATATACAGAACATTTCACCCTAAAACAACAGAATACTCATTCTTCTCAAGTGCACATGGAACAGAATAGACCACATACTGGGTCACAAAGCAGGACTCAACCGATACCAAAAGACTGACATTATTCCCTGCATATTCTCAGATCACAATGCTTTGAAACTGGAACTCAATCACAAGGAAAAGTTCAGAAGGAACTCAAACACTTGGAAGCTAAAGACCACCTTGCTTAAGAATGCTTGGATCAACCAGGAGATCAAAGATGAACTTAAACAATTCATGGAAACCAATGAGAATGAAGACACTTCGGTCCAAAACCTATGGGATACAGCAAAGGCAGTTCTAAGGGGGAAATACATAGCCATCCAAGCCTCCCTCAAAAAAAATTGAAAAATCCAGAATACACCAGCTGTCTCTAAACCTTAAAGAACTGGAGAATCAACAACAAATCAAACCAACTCCACATGCAAGAAGGGAAATAATCAAGATTAGAGCAGAGATCAATGAGGTAGAAACCAGAGATACAGTAGAACGTATCAATGAAACTAGAAGCTGGTTTTTTGAAAGAATCAATAAGATCAATAAACCATTGGTCACACTAATCCAAAAGAAAAGAGAGAAAGCCCAAATTAATAAAATTATGAATGAAAAGGGAGAGATCACAATGAACACCAAGGAAATAGAAACAATCATCAGAAATTATTACCAACAGTTATATGCCAACGAGCTAAGCAACTTAGATGAAATGGATGCATTCCTGGAAAACTATAAACTCCCAAAATTGAACCAGGAAGAAATTGACAACCTGAATAGACTGATATCTAGTAACGAGATTGAAGCAGTGATCAAAAACCTCCCAAAAAACAAGAGCCCAGGACCTGATGGATTCCCTGGGGAATTCTACCAAACTTTCAAAGAAGAAATAACACCAATTCTCCTGAATCTGTTCCAAAAAATTGAAGCAGAAGGAAAACTTCCAGACTCTTTCTATGAAGCCAGCATTACCCTGATCCCCAAACCAGGCAAAGACCTTACAAAAAGGAGAATTTCAGACCAATATCACTGATGAATATGGATGCAAAGATTCTCAACAAGATCCTAGCAAACAGGATCCAGCAGCACATTAAAAAGATTATCCACCATGACCAGGTGGGATTCATCCCTGGGTTGCAAGGTTGGTTCATCATTCGCAAATCAATCAATGTGATAGAACAAATCAATAAGAGAAGAGAGAAGAACCACATGGTCCTCTCAATTGATGCAGAAAAAGCATTTGACAAAATCCAGCATCCGTTCCTGATGAAAATGCTTCAAAGTATTGGGATAGAGGGAACATTCCTGAACTTCATAAAATCTATCTATGAAAGACCCACAGCAAATATCATCCTCAATGGGAAAAAGCTTGTAGCCTTCCCGTTGAGATCAGAAACACGACAAGGATGCCCACTCTCACCACTCTTGTTCAACATAGTATTAGAAGTCCTAGCAACAGCAATCAGACAACAAAGAGAAATCAAAGGTATCCAAATTGGCAAGGAAGAAGTCAAACTCTCTCTCTTCGCAGATGACATGATTCTTTATATGGAAAACCCCAAAGACTCCACCCCCAAACTACTAGAACTCATACAGCAATTCAGTAACGTAGCAGGATACAAAGTCAATGTACAGAAATCAGTGGCTTTCTTATACACTAACAATGAAAATACAGAAAGGGAAATTAGAGAATCGATTCCATTTACTATAGCACCAAGAACCTTAAGATACCTGGGAATAAACCTAACCAAAGAGGTAAAGGACCTGTACTCGAGGAACTACAGAACACTCATGAAAGAAATTGAAGACGACACAAAAAGATTGAAGACTGTTCCATGCTCTTGGATTGGAAGAATAAACATTGTTAAAATGTCTATACTGCCTAGAGCAATCTATACTTTTAATGCCATTCCGATCAAAATTCCACTGGTATTTTTCAAAGAGCTGGAGCAAATAATCCTAAAATTTGTATAGAATCAGAAGAGACCCCGAATTGCTAAGGAAATGTTGAAAGACAAAAACAAAACTGGCGGCATCACGTTACCCGATTTCAAGCTTTACTACAAAGCTGTGATCACCAAGACAGCGTGGTACTGGCATAAAAACAGACACATAGACCAGTGGAACAGAGTGGAGAGCCCAGATAAGGACCCTCAACTCTATGGTCAAATAATCTTCGACAAAACAGGAAAAAATATACAATGGAAAAAAGACAGTCTCTTCAATAAATGGTGCTGGGAAAACTGGACAGCAATATGTAGAAGAATGAAACTCGACCATTCTCTTACATCGTACACAAAGATAAACTCGAAATGGATAAAAGACCTCCAGTCTCTTCAATAAATGGTGCTGGGAAAACTGGACAGCGATATGTAGAAGAATGAAACTCGACCATTCTCTTACATCGTACACAAAGATAAACTCGAAATGGATAAAAGACCTCAACGTGAGACAGGAATCTATCAGAATCCTAGAGGAGAACATAGGCAGTAACCTCTTCAATATCAGCCACAGCAACTTCTTTCAAGATATGTCTCCAAAGGCCAAGGAAACAAAAGCAAAAATGAACTTTTGGGACTTCGTCAAGATCAAAAGCTTCTGCACAGCAAAGGAAACAGTCAACAAAACAAAAAGGCAACCCACGGAATGGGAGAAGATATTTGCAAATGACAGTACAGACAAAAGGTTGATATCCAGGATCTATAAAGAACTTCTCAAACTCAACACACACAAAACAGATAATCATATCCAAAAATGGGCATAAGATATGAACAGACACTTCTCCAACGAAGACATACAAATGGCTATCAGACACATGAAAAAATGTTCATCATCACTAGCCATCAGGGAGATTCAAATTAAAACAACATTGAGATACCACCTGATACCACTTAGAATGGCCAAAATTAGCAAGACAGGAAACAACGTGTGTTGGAGAGGATGTGGAGAAAGGGGAACCCTCTTCCACTGTTGGTGGGAATGCAAGTTGGTGCAGCCACTTTGGAGAACAGTGTGGAGATTCCTGAAGAAATTAAGAATAGAGCTTCCCTGTGACCCTGCAATTGCACTGCTGGGTATTTACCCCAAAGATACAGATGTAGTGAAAAGAAGGGCCATCTGTACCCCAATGTTTATTGCAGCAATGACTATGGTCGCCAAACTGTGGAAAGAACCATGATGCCCTTCAACGGATGAATGCATAAGGAAGATGTGGTCCATATACACAATGGAGTATTATGCCTCCATCAGAAAGGATGAATACCCAATTTTTGTAGCAACATGGACGGGACTGGAAGAGATTATGCTGAGCGAAATAAGTCAAGCAGAGTGAGTCAAGTATCATATGGTTTCACTTATTTGTGGAGCATAACAATAACATGGAGGACATGGGGAGATGGAGAGGAGAGGGAGTTGAGGGAAACTGGAAGGGGAGATGAACCATGAGAGACTATAGACTCTGAAAAACAACCAGAGAGTTTTGAAGGGGCGGGGGGGTGGGGGGGGTGGGAGGTTGAGGAACCAGGTGGTGGGTAATAGGGAGGGCACGTACTGCATGGAGCACTGGGTGTGATGCCAAAACAATGAACACTGTTATGCTGTAAATAAACAAATAAAAAAAATTAAATTAAAAAAATGTCCAATTCATATTCTAAAATCCTCAAAAAGTTCTGGAACCTAGAAGACTACATTGTGTCCTACTGTCCTAGAGTCAGACACTAACCTTCTAGACAGGAGACTGGAAGAGTTCTCATTAAGGAAACTAATCATCCCAGGTTCCTGGATGGCTCAGTTGGTTGGGCAACTGCCTATGGCTCAGGTCATGATCCTGGAGTGTGGGATTGAGTCCCACATTGGGCTCCCTGCTCAGCAGGGAGTCTGCTTTTCTCTCTGACCTTCCTCCTCTCACCTTCCCCCTCTCATTCTCTTTCTCTCTTCTCATTCTCAAGTAAATAAATAAATGAAATCTTAAAAAAAGGGGGAAACCAGTCATCCCTACAGAAAAGATCTAAATATTCTGAAGTTAAGTTCAGTAAATAGTCTAACAGGTTATCATATAGTCAAGCTCAGTTTAACAAGCCCACTATGTCCACAAAATCTCTAATTAGCCTTTTAGCCACACACACACACACACACACACACACACACACACACACACACCCGTTAATCATGAGCCTCAAAACTGAGAATTTCCAAACTCTTGAAGAAAGCTCTTTATATGAAGAAGAGACTCAAATAAGAAAACAAAAGAAAAAAATTATTTGTAGAGAGAAGACATATTCAGAAAGGAAGAAAATTAAAATCTGTTATTTATATCTTTGGAGAGGTAGAAGAAAAATTTCATTCATGAAACAAGAATGGAATAAAATGAAACAGGAATGGGAGGTAAATAAAGCCCTCAGAAACTTAAACAAGTCAGTGGTTATTTTAAAAATACTCTTCAATTACAGGAAGTTTGGAGAGTAGGATCAAGAAACTCTTCCCAAAATAGAGTAAAAGGAAAAAAAGGAGAAGAAGACAAAATTAACAAAACTGTACAATTAATCTAGGAGGTCTAATATCTGAAAAATAAAAATTCTCCAGAGAGAAAAACAGGTAAAAAAATAAGGAGGGAAAAATCACTCAAGAACTTTTTTCACCAATTGCTAGACTTTGTATTGCCAAGAATCAAAAGGAATAGACCCTATAAAGTTTTAAAGAAGTCGCAGATTAATGATCAAGAATCTGAATAACTGGGTTTTATTGGCACTACTGAAACCAAGAAAACTCCACCAAAATTAGGGAGTAGACCAAAAACTAGTATAAAATGGAAAAATAACAAAAAGAGAGAGCATCAAATAAGGAAAAAAGGGAAGACGTTATCGAAGCCAGAAACGATGCGGGAGTGTAGAATGAATGAGCACTGAACACCAGGTGTGAAGATGACAGCAGAATTGGAGCTCCATGACCCAAAAGATAGGCACTGTGGTGTCCTCTGCTTACTATATAATCTTGGTCACCCAGCAATACAACTGAAAAATGGGAATGGCCGATTTATAGGAATAAACCACTAAAGAGGATGACATGAGAGTCATTAATTAGAGACACCAACACAGAATTGTGGTGAAGGATGACAGCAAAAGAAATCTCAAGGTGATACTCCACTGTGGTCCTGGAGAGCAACCAGGCCACATCATAAGGATCATTGGTGTTTCCAGGAAAGATACTTTCAGTAAAAATATAAACCATATAGTTCATATGATATGATTCATATTGTGGGACATATTCGTGAGAAGGTAATCTGTGAGAGAATGCACAGCAACACTTCATCTTGGAAGACCAAGGTCCTGTGTCTACCAAGCCATGGATCTAACAGTCATCACTCCAAGTGCAGAAAGACAATGGGCAAACTTTCTCAAATAAGAAAAATCCCAGGAAAAATAGCATATAGCCGCCCTCTGGGAGAGGGAAGGTGATGAAATTCATCCAAACAATTGCTAAATCAGAAATAAAGGATAGAGGAATCAAGAAGCAGGGAGGTGGAGGGGACATTAACCCTCTAACCATATTAGATGCACTAGAGGATTATAAGAATTATAATTCTAGGATATAATGCCAGTTTTACAAACACAAGTAGAAAAGTAATTTAAACATACCTAATGTGAAAGTGCTGATGCCTTATCCTTTAATTTCCTTTTACGTCTATTAATTGAAAAAAAATGTAGTTTAAAAAAATAACATGTCTTTAATTTCTCCATATTTTTCATGATCTTTTACCTTGATAATTCATAGAAATAGCATTTCTTGCAGCAAAGAAACTGGGGGAAAAGTTTATTTGGAATTTGGAGATGACAGTACTTTCATCACAACATGTTTCTTCTGTTAAATGCAAGTACACCAATATGTAGCACATTTTATTTTTTTTAAAGCATGTGTAGTATCATTTCTTTCTGTTATTCGTTCTTATAAAATTATAAATAACTTGTTTATAGTGTTATTTCCATTTATCCACCCATCTATTTAGGTAGCAAAACTCTGTCTGGAATCATGTATTAATAGTGGTTACTTCTAGAAATTGGGGGAAATTTATTGTTTTCTTTGTGGTTTTATGTATTGGCTAATAAAGGTATCATGGATCATTGTCATAAAAAGTTAACAAAAGTTAAAATTTGTTTTAAAATCTCTGCATGTATAATATAGGGTAAAAAGAAGGAAGTTGAGGGAAATTGGAGGGGGAGGCGAACCATGAGAGACTATGGACTCTGAAAAACAACCTGAGGGTTTTGAAAGGGCGGGGGGTGGGAGGTTGGGGAACCAGGTGGTGGGTAATAGGGAGGGCACGTATTGCATGGAGCGCTGGGTTGTGCAAAAACAATGAATACTGTTACGCTGAAAAAATAAATAAATAAATAATCTATCTAAAAAGCAAAAAAAAAAAAAGTGAACTCCTAAAACTTAAAGCAGAAAACTCCTACACTCCCTTCTTGGAGAACTGATAAAAGGTATGGGGTGTGGACAATTTAAATTTCCATGAAACTGATCACTTTGGAAAAGAAGGCCTTGTCATGGGGTAAGACTTGAGAACAAGTATACAGCATTGCTTAGAATATTAGTTTTTCTCTGCGTATGCTTCTCTGGGCTATGTAGAGTGCCCACCTTAAGTTATGTTTTAAAATTTCATAGAAACTAATTTAAAGGATCTCCGCTGGCATCAGGAGCTGTCAACACAAAACCCACCCACTAGTGAGGGGAAGTGTTTGTGACCTTCTCTCTGGAGAACGAAGTGTTTCTGGAATGGCAAAAGGGCAACTATTCTTAGAGATACCCTGTCAATTAGCGAGTCCTCCTCTGCCAGTGTCGAGGATATGAGAGATTCAACAAGGTTTCTCAAGACTGGATTCTGAGTAAGTGTGTCCATATGGCGAGGTCATGTCAGCCACATGGATAAGAGACACTGCTCCTCATTTCCATATGTTCTCTCAGGAGGAGAGAGAAAGTGGACCACTGAAATCCCTACATGTCATTAATTTGAAACAAATTCCACTTGAGTTAGTAAGTAATGGGAGAGGTTAAACAGAATCACATATCCCCAAGCAGAAATGCATAGGTGTTTCCGGGGAGGCCTTGTTTCAAGTTATCAATGCATTATTTATACAGTTCAGATATTGTGCCTTACTTATTTGCCTTTCCCAGAGCCTATTACATAGGATGGCCTCTGCATTCCCTTCCCCCTCTTTATTACCAGGTTTCTCAGATGGTGATCATTCCATTCTCCCAATGTGGAGTAAACTGCTCTCTGCTATGTATCTAGATGCCCATTTTTTAAATTGAGATGTAATTAACAAATAACGTTGTGTAAGTTTCAGGGGAACAATGCAGTGATTGGATACATATATGTTGCAATATAATTACTTCCAGTAGAGTTAGCTAATACCTCTCTCACCTCACTTAATTGTCACTTATTTTTTGTGGTGAGAACAATTAAGATTGAGTCTCTTAGCAACTTCACAGTTATAATAGAGTATCGTTAATTATAATCACTATGCCGTACATTCGCTCTCCAGAACTTAGTTATCTACTAGCCTCAGCCCCTGGTAACCTCTACTCTCTATTTCTCAGGGACTGGGTTTTTTAGATTCCACATGTGAGTAATATCACATAGTATTTGTCTTTCTCAGTCTGATTTATCTCACTTGGCATAACACCCTCGAGGTCCATCCACACAGTCACAAATGGCAGTGTTTCCTTCTTTCTTAGGGTTGAACAATATTCCACTGTGTGCATATGCACACTCGTGTGTATGTGGACACTTAGGTTGTTTCACATCTTGGCTATTCTGAACAAGGCCATAATAAACACAGGAGTGCAAATATCTCTTCAATATTCTCAGATACACACTCAAGTTGGATTGTAGTTCTATTTTGAATTTTTTAAAAAATATTTTGCTTATTTATTTGACAAAGAGAGAGATCACAAGAAGGCAGAGAGGCAGGCAGAGGGAGAGGGAGAAGCAGACACCCTGCTAAGCAGAGAGCCCGAAGTGGGGCTTGAACCCAGGACCCCAGGATCATGACCTGAGCTGAAGGCAGATGCTGAACCGATGGAACCCCCCAGGCACCCCTCTATGTTGAATGTTTTGAGGAAACGCCACACTCTTTCCCATAGTGGCTGTACCCATTCTCATTACACTAACAGTGAACAAGGAGTCCCTTTTCTCCACATCCTCCCCAACACGTATATCTCCTGTCCTCTCGATGGCAGCCATTGTGGCAGCTATGAGGTGATAGCCCACAGTGGCTTTGATTTTCATTTCCCTCATGGTTGGTGATGGCGAGAATAATTCCGTGTGTGCTAGCTTAGTTATCTAAAGAATTGTAAACTTCTGGTTCAGAGTCATTTCTGACATATAGCACCATGAGAGGTACTGAGTAGATATTGAATACATATTGATTGATTGACTTCAGCACGATGCTACAAAAAAGAAAAGGAGTGGACCAAAGAGGAAAGTAAGGCTTTTTTCCACACCCTCCCCACCCCCGGCTATGGATCGCCACCAAGCATCAGAGAACTTGAAGGAGTCACTATCTTTCTGGGCTTCTGTGTTCCCATTGATAAAAATAAAGCAAGTCTAAATTTTTAAGATGATGTACATAGCAAGTCATCTATGAGAACCATATGGGTGATAACGTATATATGAAGGGAACATACCAGAGAGAAGTCCTTTTATTTTTTTTTTTTCTGTTTGTCTAAATTTAATTCCATGCCTTTCGTTTGGACAGTTAAAAAAAAAAGTAAACAGTCTTTACCTACTTAATAAAAAAAGCAAAACTACCCCCCATGCCCCACCCCCCACCCAGGTCAACTTTTTCTCATCAAGTAGAGCTGAGTGTAAAAAATTTAACATATGTCAAAACACATCTTGGAGACTGTCCGGAGCAGTATGTAAAATGCTGTGGGCTTCAGGCTCCAGGCGGCAGCTTCTAACATGGTATGTTCTGGTTATGTGCATCTCATGCATTTTTTAAAGGTCTGCTTTAAATGCAGGTTTATCAATAAAAATGCCACCAGAAAACAGCTTTGAAATTTTAATCTCTTCCTGAAATAAAAGGTTTCCTCAAGGCAGGCCTGGAATTGGTTGTGTCTGAATGCCATCCACTTTCATTATACAAGAAATTTTCTTAACAGCTGCTAAATCCTAATTTTGCAAAAGTTAAAAAAAAATGCGCTCTGTATCTCTCATCATCAAAAGCAGGATAATTTAAGCCTTTATTGTGTCAGTCATGAATTGTCTCCCCTGTAAGCTCACAATGTCATAATATTCTTTTAGATCAAGGAGGATCCCTACAATTACAGAGTAGAAACCGTCAGGGTGCACGGTAGACCTGTCTAATGGCAGAAATTAACATGAATGCTAATGCATTAGCCAAGAATTACAAGAAGAATTACTACTGTCACCAAATCTAAAGGGCCTACAACAGAAAGATGGACAGCTTTGCCCTCTCTCAAAGTGATTCTGCGTAGCAAGTGAACTACCATAAGGGGTCTTTTTATTCCTTTTTTTACATATTGCCTGTAATACCTCCACTGCCTCGGAAATTAGCAAAGAGATTTTTAAAAAGGCTTTTATGCTGTAAGGAATGCAATGCCTTTACTAACCAGCTTGCAGAAGCAGAATTGAAACATAGATGTAATTCCCATGCATGAACTCAGCATGGTTTCCTTAACTCTGAAATTTGGGTTACTGTGTGGGTTGATGTACACCATATGTATGTTAACAGAGACCCGGAAAAGGAAACTTTGTTCTGGGATGCCCCTGCTCCAACCCAATTTCCATTCTTCTTCCAGGTAAGGTTATGTTTTATTTTATTTTTTAAAGATGTTATTTATTTATTTGAGAGAGAGAGAGAGAGAGAGAGAGTGCGGGCGCACAAGCAGGGGATGGGAGGGAGAGGGATGGGCAAACTTCCCACTGAGCACAGAGCCCAGTGCAGGGCTGGTTCTCAGGACCCTGAGATCATGACCTGAGTGGAAATCAAGAGTCATATGCTTAACTGACAGAACCATCCAGGTGCTCCAGGTATGTTTTTAAAAGTGTGATCTTACTTAAATGTACAATCGAAGATAGGCATAGTCATAAAAGCAGAAAGTTGAACGGTGGGTACCAGGGGCTGGGAATAGGGGAAATGCAAAGCCAAAGGATACAAAATGTCAGTTACACGGGATGATTACATTGTAGAGGATATGCTATCAAGCACAATGACTACAGTTAATACGGAGTTGACTGTTTGGGATCTGCTAAGACAGTAGAGCTTACATGTTCTGGCCACACACACACAAAATGGCAAGGATGCGAAGTGACCGATAGGCTGATGAACTTGATTGTGGTTATCATTTCACAATGGACATATATATTAAATCATCAGGCTGGACTCCTTAAACACATACAATCTTCATCAATTATACCTCAATAAAGCTGGAAAACATAAATTTTTAAAAGTTTGAATGTTTCACTCCCTTCTTTTATGCAGGTGAGCGGGATCACGTTGTCCAGCACGATGACTGAGTTATCTACGAGTCACCTCCGAATCCTCATTTGCCCCAGCCCCCGCTTTCGAGATGCTGTCAGGCATTCCCTTCTCTCTTCTACGCCTCCACTGGAGCTGCTCTCCAGTCCTACAAGCCCCACTCCCACGTCATTGTTTTTGTGACTGTCACTGACTCCACTTTCCTGAAAGGCGCCCACTCTCATAACATCCATTATACTGAATTAACCTGACTGGTGTTTGCTAATTTTTCCTTATAGAACAGTTCTGCCTAATGCAATGTCTTAATTTTAAAAGACTTCAAGTGAAATAAATTGTAAAATTTAGTCCCTCGGGTGCACTAGCCACAGTTCAAGTACTCAGTAGCCACCCAGGGCTAACGGCTGCTGAATTGGACCATGCAGAGACAACAATTCCATCATCCTAGAACATTCTATTGGACAGACACTTGAGAATGTGAGAGTGGGGACCATTCTGCTTCTTACGGTCTAAACAGAAAAGCAGAAGAAAATCTACAGCAAGTGGAATAGTGGCTCCAAAAAGATATGTCCAAGTCTTAACTCCTGGTACCTGTGAGTGTGACCTTCTTTGGAAATAAGGTCTTTCCAAGTATAATTAACTTGAGGATCTCAAGGTGAGATCATCCTGGATTTAGGATGGGTCCTTAATCCAATGGTTAATATCCTTACAAGAGAAAGGAGAGGGATAGTCCAGACAAAGACTCACAGAAAAGAATGTTGTGTGAAGTTGGGGGCAGAGACTGGACTGATGGGTCTACAAGCCAGGGAGCACCAAGGGTTGCAGCATCCCCCTGCCTGGCATTTCAGAGAGAAGCATGGAACAGATTGTCTCTCGGAGCCTCCCAGAAGAACCAAGCCTGCTGAAATTTGGATTTGGGGGCTTGTAACATTCTGAACTGTGATAAAATACATGTTTTAAAGCACCCAATTTGTGGCAGTTCATTAAAACAGAGGCCCGAGAAAAATTATGCAACCAGCCCCTTCCACACAAAGGGATATTCTAAAGACATGGTAATTGCAACAGAGAGAAGGGGGTGTAGAGAATCAATGATACAGAAGGTGAGTCTCTGAGAGTGAACGGGAACAGGGAGGTGACTATCATTTAGCTGTCCTAGGAAGCCACCACCAAGCCAGGCTGAAGAGATGGAAATTCCTGAGAAGTTTCTGAAGCCTAAGGGCTCAGGGTGTCACACCTGTCTCAAGGAGGGACACTGCAAGCCTGAAAACAATGAGGAGAAGCACCGATCTTATTAAAGTATGGCAAACTCTGGGAAAATGTGTATAGTTCCATATTATTTCAGCTGACTTGATGTAGAATAAATTATTGTAATAAAAGTTTATAAATACATTTGTTCTTTCCTTTGCCCCTCTTTCTTAGTTCCCCAATAGTTAAGAATAAACTGTCTTCGTCTTTCCTGATTTCTCCAAGCACTTCCTCAAGTTCAGATGTGAGCACATTCCCCACCTGCCTTAGGACTTTCAAAATATGGCACTCAGAGTCTGCTATACCTCTGATTTCCTTTTTTTAAAAATTACTCTAAAAACAGTATTTTTTTTTCCCCTCTACACTCCATCCCCAGCCAGTTCTTCTATGGCCCAGCTGATTTCATGGCTTTGGAAATCGATATCCTTTGACCCTTTCCACTCTCCAAATGGTCCCTCCAGCTGGTATCAAATCACCTGACCATTTCCAACACTCTGGTCTCCTCTAGCTTCCTTCATACTATCATTTCAGTACATGAGAAATGCTTTTCATGCTTTGTGGGCAGTGTTCTTTTCTTCTGTTCCAAAATACTCTCCTCAATACTGACCTCCCCTTGCAACTTTAAATTCCCCCAAAGGTCTTATTTCCATATAAAATGGCTTCTATGATGAGGCTGGGTTTTACTTAGGTAAGTGTGTGTTTGAGGGAAGGAATATTTTTCTTCCAACCTTCTACCAATCTGTCTTAATTGTTTCACTTGGAGGCTAATCGGTATGTATCACTAAATTCTAAACTCCTAGGATATTGTAAGGTCCTTGAATTATCTCAACAGTAGTAAGCGATGAAGAATATGCGGTCCAGAGATGAACTGTGGATTTGAATACAGTTCTGACCCTGACCGACTGTGGACCCATGGAAGCTTGTTGAGCTGTGTCCTGGTTTTCCTGCTCTGTGTATGGATAATCGAAGTGCCTGTCGCACAGGTTGCTCAAATTCAACTACATAATATGGTTGACCCTTGAGCAATAGGACCCACATGGGTCTGCTGATGCATGAGTTTTTTATAGTGCAGCCCTGGGAGTGTATTTTCTCCTCCTTATGTTTTTTCAACAGTATTTTCTTTTCCCCAGCTTACTGTATTGTAAGAGTCCATTATATATTACATATAGCACACAAAATATGTGTTTATCAACTGTTTATTCTATTGGTAAGGCTATTGGTCAACCGTAGGCTCCTAGTAGTCAAGTTTTGGGGGAATCACAGGTTATACCCAAATTTTTGGTCACCCCTATGTTGTTTAAGAGTCAACCGTATTTTCAAAATATATACAACATAGTAAGTGCATACCTGATGTTATCTGTGGGATGATTCTTCTCATTCCCATTGTCACTTGGGAATTTGGACAAGAACCGTGCATGCTGAAGGAAGAGGTAGGTTTTACAAACTCCAGCAGAGCTATAATTTGAAAGAAGGAGAAGCCATTGTGAAAGCGGTTAAGAGGATACTTTGGTTCAGAATACTTTAGTTCCAAGATGGAGCGTCAAGGAGGCTTGGGAGATCTAATCTGATCGCCTGTACAGCCCTGCTTTTGTTTGTTTGTTTTAAACATTATCACACGCAATCCTCACTGCCACGAGCTAGACTTTCACACCCTCATTTCACAGGTGAAGAGACTCGGGTTCAGAGAAAACAAATACGGCGCAATGAAAATACGCGGGCTCGGGATCCAAGCAGACGCCAATCTCAGTCCCAGCTCTGCTATTTACCGGTTATGGGGTGTTGTGGGAGTCGCCTAATCTTTTCTAGATAGATAGAACACATATTCTATGTGTAATTCAGCAATGCAACACTGATACCACAGAGTTTTGTAAGGATTCAAGGTGCTTGCATAAGCCCTCAACAAGTGGTTCATGATTAGGGTCTCAATCAATTGTATCATTGTTGTATTAGTATAACCATTAGTACGTAATCTGTTTATCTGGCATCCTGACTAATGGGAGAGCACATAATTACAGCTGCCATAAAATGCTGAACTTCTCCTTCAGAGGATCTTACTTGTAATCCTGTTTCTTCCCTGCCAGAACCCAAGCTCCATGACAGCAGGAACCAAATTTATCTAGTCCCATCTGCCCCTCTGACTGGCTGACTCTCGGAGCAGTGTTCTGGAAACGTCAGAGCTCCAACTCCTAGAGAAGTGTTCAGAGAGGAACGTCGGAGGCAGTATGGCCACGGAATGAGCCAAGCACAGAGCCAGCACTCAGGGCGAGCGTCCGTGTCTTTGGGAACTGCCATGCACAGCCCACCACGAGCTAAACTCAGAGACTTCAGAGGCAGGAACTGTGCCCATAAATGTCAGGGAAAGTGGAGCGAAGAAACCCATCTGGAAGAGTCAGTGTATATTCTAAGACAATTTTTAGAATTGTTTACAGTCCTTGATTTCTTCCATCTCTCCCCTCCGTGTGTAGGTCTAGCTCCGTAGTTTATCACCCTCACATCATGTTTCTGCTCTCAGGGAGGTCTTCTGTTCCCTTAGGTATAATTAGCAATCCCACACAGGAAAGATCTGCAACATAACACATGCTGTATCATATGTTTGCGTCTGTAGGGAGCCGATGGAGAGAGAACTAAAATTTAGAGCAGACCATACCCAAGGCAGGCTCTGCTTTTACCACCTAAATAAAGGCTTTGCAATTTCAACCTAGGATTCAGACGTTTCCACCTCTACAGGGACAAGAAGTACAGTCCTTAGAAGCAGAGGAACATAAGCCTCAGCTTACCTGGGATCGCCCCAGCTTTCCTGAAATAGTACCAGTGACATCCATTATCCTAGAGTCAGTATTCATGGTTCCTCTTTTTACTCTTACACATATCCCAGTTAGGATGATAAGACTCATAGTTTTCCTATTTAGGAGGAAATTTATCATGGGGTTCTTCCAAATCCATCCTAAATTACCACCTCCATACTGATCTATGACCCTGCAATTATCCCCTTTGTGGCATCTTCCCCAGCTCAGGCCGGTGCTGAGATCTGCGCCTAATCTGACCATGCTGGTGTAAGCCTCATTTGTGTCCTCTGTGACTGAACACTTCCCTCCCATCCTTTGTCATCAGTCTTGGTCCTACAGCCTTCGCCACATCTTCTCTAGGTCTTCTCCTTTGATTGTCCTCAGCAGTGGGTTATGAGAGTGGTTCTTCTGGGCACTACCATTTGCTTTGGTTACACATGGTTTCCCCTTGGTCTCTGATTGTCCTCCCAGTCCGTTTGCAAATTTATCAACAACTTCAAAAGGTTCATACATTTTTGGTCCCATTTTTTCCTCGTATGTTTTGTCCTCCTTACAGAGTACTGGTTCCTGAAGAAGCATGAGTTAAGGAATCAGAAGAATTAGAAAAGCATTTGAGGTTACCCTGTCTAGGTCCTTCAACTGAAGCATGAGGACGTACATTCCGAGGTTCTGAGACACTAGTTTAAAGTCTTAGAATTTACCAGAGAAGAAGTTTGGCTCAGAACACTGTTCTCCCAATATTCTGTCCAGTACTTTTCCTATGTTACAATTCTGTCCTCTTATTGTTTTTATGTTATACCTTTTTTTTTTTTTAAGATGAAAGAATGCTTGTCATTTTGCTTCTCAGAAGGAGACTCAATGCATCAGTTCCAAAGCAAACTGGACAATCAGGCTGACTTCACAAGTAAACAAACAAAAATACACCATGTGAGGTCAACAGGGCCAGCCCCCTCTGCATAATCTGAGCACGTCCACAACGGTTTCCTGTCATGGCGCTTAGATGACAATGTAGAGACCCATTCTTTAGAGGTAAGACTTACTCTTCAACTAAAACACCCAAAAGAATGATAGGTAATGGTTCTTGTCCTAATCTGCATTTGTATGTGGCAATTCTGACTGAAAAAATTTTTTACGAAAATTTTGAAAGATTGGAGGAAGAAGAAAGCAAACTAACCTTAGGGCTACGTGAGAACAGGAAAAGGAAGCTTCCCTGAGGAATCAAAGGGCACCAGATTGAGGGCTCTGGACACATACAGAACAGTTCAAGAAATTCATAGCCTGGTCCTAGTCTGAGGAGGACGATCTGTGGTACTTAAAGAGAAACTACCCTTTTTCTGCACTGATTTCTAGGGTGAGCATTTTTTTTTCTCTTCTTAGAATGGGTTTTCTTATTTTTGTCACTCTCTTCCTCAAAAGGAAAAATGCTTTGAATTTGAACTATCTTTTAGACTAATTTAGAGTTAGCAAAGGGATGATTCAGTAACTCGACGCCTGAAGTAAAGTAAATAAACATTTTACAAGTCCATATTTAGAAAGCCCTGCAAACAAAATGACTTGGGAAAAATTAATAAACTTTGGGAACAGCAGATTTCTAAGATGCTTAATAAACCATGAAAGACTGTACAAAGCCACAGAATCAGGATGTGGGAAAAAATGAAAAAAGAAAAGGCTTAAATAATAGACAACATTTCTTTGTAGTCTTCTTTTATGGAATGTTATTGGGATTTTATATCATTTTTCTCTTTTCTGCATCTCTTTAGTTAGACAGTGATCTCTTTTTAGGGATATTTAAGACACTGCTGGCTTCCTACTCAACACTCCTTACCAATAGAAACCAAATTTTATTCAAATATTTGAGGGTGGGGAAGGTATTGTGTTCAAGAAATCTTAGCTCAGCTTTTAGAGATGAACACATGAGTCTAAGTCAGTCATGTGAATCCTGTTCTCCTTTTGCCATTATGGGTTGGAAGTGGGCATATAGCTGAACTTCTTCCAATACAACCTGAGGGTACAGTTGACCCTTGAACAACATGGGGTGCCAGAGGCGCTGACCCCCTTTACCCGCAGCAGTCAAAAAACTCCCTGTATAAATTTTGACTCCTCTAAAAACTTAGCTACTAATACCCTGTCATTGACCAGAAGGCTTACTGGTAACATAATCAATGAATTCATATTTTTATGTTATGTATTATTTATGTATTTTAAACTATTCTTACAATTAATGTAAGCTACAGGAAAGGAAATATCATTAAGAAAATCATAAGGAAGAAAAAATACATTTACAGCATGGTATTGTACTTATATATGAAAAACCCCACATATAAGTGGACTTGCACAATGCCCACCCCATGTGGTTCAAGGATCAACTGTGTAAGTAATGAAGGTGCTCCAGGAAAGATTTTCTTCCCCAATCAAGAGAAAAGTACTAGAAGAAGTCCCTTCCTTCCTGCCTGTAGACCTTGACATGTAATGATGTAATGCTTGGTGCAATGGCAACCACATTATCATTGTGAGGCCCAAGAGCCAAGAGAATAACAATCAGAATTATTCCTCAAAAATTTTGAATTGGGACAAAGTAACTGTAGCTCAACCGAGCTACAGTCTACCCTAGTCTTTGGTTTAAAAGAAAAAAAAAAAAAGTGGATCTCAGAACTACTGGCAACATGAGGCAAATGTCATTTTGCCTAAAATCTTCAGTGGTTTCCGATCTCATCAGGAGTAAGAAACAAAGGTTCACTATGGCCTGAAAGACCCTCTGTGATCTGGTTCCAGTTATCAGTCTAACCTCAGCTCCCATTTGCTTTTTCCTTGCTCAGACTAGTTCAATCATACAGAATGTCTTGCAGTCCCAGAGAGCAAGATTCCATGCCTCTGTGTTTACTATGACAGATACCTGGATGGCTTGCTTCCTCAGTTACTACTGTAGAGACTTTTCCCTTAATGATCATAAATACACACACACATATATACATACACATCTCTTTGTTTTCTGTTCTCCTATCTTGATATATTTTTCTTTATAGAACTCATCATTGGGCACCTGGGTGGCCCAGTCCATTAAGTGCTGCCTTCAGGTCAGGTCATGATCCCAGGGTCCTGGGACTGAGCCCCACATCAGGCTCATTGCTCAGCAGGAGTCTGCCTCTCCCTTTGCCTGCTATTCCTCCTGCTTGCGCTTGCTCTCTCCCTCTATCTCTCTATCAAATAAACAAATAAAATAAAATCTTAAAAAAAAGAACTCATTATCAATTGGCATCATTATATGTATATATTTCTTTACTGTTTTTCTGCTCTAAAGTTGCCAGAACCCACTATACCCGCCAAGGATTCCTCAGGCCAGGGATAAGCAGCAGATGGGTAAAAATTTTCTCCTTTTCCTCACCCCCGTCCTCTCTGCTCTCCAGAATCTAAGGAGTAAGGGTGAGAGAAGGGAGAAATAAACCCATTTAGATTCATGAACCTTGAGTATCTCCATAATTATATTTTTGACTCAATTTGTGACTAATTTCTGGGTCAACCACGAGAATCAACTATGAAGAAAATCTAAGGAAACTTAATTGGTGTTTTGAAATGTTATCATGAAATCATGTACTCACTACTTCTCCTGGGCACAGAAGCCCTTAATGAATCATCACTGGGGCTGTTGTGTCTCTCTGTGGTCCAATATGAGGACCCAAAATCCCAAATGAGAATAACGTTCATCAGTCATCCTTGTTATAAGGCCACGCATTTAAGTCGGTGTTACAAAGAAAACAAGTTACCTCAGATTTTATTCCTACTGTAGTATGTTCCTTTACCATTTTCTATCATCTGAATACGTCCCTGTAAAATTCGTGTGTTGAAAACCTAATGTCCAAGTGATGGTATTAAGAGGTGAGGACTTTGGGAGAGGAATTGAGTCACAGGTGAGGTGCCCATCCAAAGGCCCCCTAAGCCCCCTCCACATGTGAGGATATGAGAAATGTTCCACCAGAAGAGAGCCCCTATCCATCTATACTGACATCCTGATCTTCTATCCAGAACTGAGAGAAATAGATTTCTGTTGTTCGTAAGCTGCCTAATCTGGGTATTAGAATGGGCTATGATAGCATTCTTTGAAACTCACATAAAAGCTCTTGTGGACTGGCTTAGAAGAGGTGAGTTAATGATTCTGGGCTCAATCACCTTAAAATGACCACTACCCTCTGATTCTGACCCTCTTATAATTGAACCAAACCTGATGAACTTGACTTTATCTTCTCTAAAGTTTCTTTGACCCAGACATAAGAAGAGCTCTGTCTCTAGCTAATCAATCTTGTTTCCAAGGCTGTTCTACACGGTTCTGAATGTTAAAGGGAGAACAACAGTGACTCACAAGCAAGGCCCCTTCTTGAGAAGGATCTATCCCAGTCCCTGAACCCCAGTCATTTGCTAGGAAAATATCAGAAACATTTAGAAGTCATTTTGGCTGGTTAAGAGTCAACAGTGTTCCTCTAAAGGGGAAATCCACCTCAGAAAACTCAATCAGCATATTCAAAAAATGTGTGCTTTGGGTTAGAATTCTGATTAAACAAAGAAAGTGTTGAGAAATTTTAAAGATAGAATAAGTGTCTATCTTTTTTTAAAGATTTATTTATTATTAAAATAAATAAAATAGATTTATTTATTTATATTATATATATAAAGATATATTATTTATTTTAGAGAGATCACGGGGGGAGGAGCAGAGACAGAGGGAGAGCGAAAATCAAATCTTATGTAGGGCCACTTTCAGCACAGATACAGACACAGGGCTTGATCTCATGACCCTGAGATCATGACCTAAACTAAAATAAAGAGTCGGACACTTAACAAACTGAGCCACGCAGGCACCCCAAATGTCTATCTTGTTTTAACCCATGTCTCTCCAACATACTTGGGTACAAAAAACATTCCCTCTCACATATGGAAATATTGAGGTGGTCCATTTCTTTTTTCCTATAAGGACACTTAGACTAATTTAATCTTTCTTTGACAACTAAGAAGAAGATGACTAAAGAGTCATCACTTGCAGATTTTGATAATTATATGATCATACAACTATACATCTTAAAGTTTCAAAGAACAAGCAAAATTCATACTCATCTCAGGGCATGTTATGAAAGTAAGTTTTAAAAAAACAAAAACAAAAACAAAAAACAACCCAAAGCTGATCTGTGTTTTGATATCTTGCTCATTCTATTAAAATTAAATTATTAAAATAATTTATTAGGGTAATAATTTTATTCCTATTAACTGACATTGTTCTTTTAATGATGTCTCAGCGTTCTGCCACACCATATGTAAAGGGATCTGTTAATACGTGTACAAAAATAATGCTTTTAAGATGAAAGAATGTATAAGGAAAGGGTATTTATAGATCCTCAAGGAAAGATTGCCATAATGGAAGCAAAACTCAGAGACAAGTATTCATAAAGGAAACATCAACATCCTGTAGATATTGTATCGTTACTTACTTCAATGACAGCCAATGGGACACATAACAATTGGGCATTGCTGATTTTTCTCCAGGATATCCTGCCAGAAAGTTGAGTTGTCTCCTTCTGAAATCACCTATCTTCACACAAGTTTAGTCCCTTGATTTTTCTCCATGAGGATTCAGAAACACTATTTCAGAAAACTCAATGTATGTCCCTGGAGCCACTTTCATTGAGATTTTGCACACTTGAATGCTACTGACTGATCTAATCTCGTAAAAAAGAGCAGATAGATAAACTCCAGAGGGACGTGATAGATGTTGCTCATTACACATAGGGAGACCTGGGCAAAAATCACTGATTTTAAAATGCCAAGACTTTTTCTCCTGGTACCCCAAGGAAGACTTCCAGAACCAGTAGAAAACTTGTAGGTGGAAATATAAATGAAAGAGCCCACCCATTTCTATGAACAAGCTCAGGGTGAAATTTTCAATCCACCTTTAATAATTAAGAATTTCTGGCATTTTTTTCGATTGTCCAGTTTATTATTTTATTTTATTATCCTTTTGCCATGATGTAAATCTCGTTACATATGTTGTTCTACCATATGAGCATTGTTATAAAGCTACTCATATCTTTTTTAATATGACTAAGGGAATAAGTACGCTTATCTACCCAAGACTTGGCTCTATTTCGATTGTTCTTATGCAAACAACAAACTTTGTCTTACTGACAAGTATTTTAAAGCAATGTTTTACTTAATGTTTATTATGCATTCAAAAGTTATATTTTGTAATAAAAATTCAAAGGAATCATCCTGTTTTAAATGACATATTATTTTGGGGAAAATAAGACATTTCTATATCATATATATGTACATATGTATGTATATATATATGTGTGTATATATATATTCAGCTCAACATAGATTTCTTATAGATTAGTGTAGTAGACAATAGAGAGAAATAAACATTTACTCAGCTTGTAATGTACATCAGGTACTTGAAAAGTCTATTTCACTTACTATTCAGAACAACTGTTGGTGGTATGTGACATGGTTTCCATTTTAAATATTAGGGAACAGAACTAGAGAAGTTAAATACTTTTCCAAAATCACTTAGCTCATTTTCTAGTTATAAAAATCCCAGATGGGAACTAAAGAGCATCAACTCCACAGCTCACGCTCTTTCCCTTAAAGTTCACGGATAATGATGCAAGGTGTATAGCGATTCACAGAAAACAGTCATGTAGGCTAACATAGTAGGGACCAACTTCAAGCAAAGAGGTGGGATCTGAGCTGAGATGTAAAGGATGGATAGCATTGGATAGGCAGAAGAAAGTCAAAGGGGCTCCCGATAAGTGGACCTTCACAAGGAGACACCAAGAAACGGGAATGAGCATAGCCTGTTTAATGGTCAGTGAGATGTCCATCTTTGGGGAGGGACAGATTCCATTTTCATCAATATAATGGGGACCTATGATTCTAGGATTATTTTAATGCTATGTTAATGCACCATCAATCATAGATGACAGAGAAGAATGAAAACAAAAATGATGATGAAGTCTTAAGTTGTAATACATTCTACCACTCTTCATGACAATGGCAAAAGATTGCACTAATGCACAATTTCACAGCTGAGGACACCGAGGCTCACAAATTAACGTGTGAACCAGGGCCCCATGAAGGGCAACTTCCTGTGCTTACCCGCCATATACTGCCTCACTGTAGGTTGACTCTGGGGAGTGCCAGCAAATGAGCCAGACACAAGAGAGATGTCCTTGTCAAATCACACCAGAGTTTACAGATTTACTAACTAATACTAATTAAAAGAATTTTAGAGAACTTGGCAATGACATAGTAAAATGTAATCTTTTTTATAAAGAAGAACCCTGAGCCCCAAAGGGTTTAATTGTCCATATCGTATAGACCAAGCCAAGAACACAATCCTAACTGCTGGGTTCCCAACCTAATATCACTTCTATTGTTTTTATTCTGACTCAAAATAGTATTTTAGAAATATTTCTCATGTTCTCTCTCTCCCTCCCTCTCTCTCTCTCTCTTTTTTTTTTTTTGCCAGTTTTTCAGTCTAAAATTACAGAGTACAACAGTTTGTAAGGATCCCTTTGTCAAAATCACGTTTACATTCCAACAGAGACATTGCCTCTTTCTATACAATTAATAGCAGCTTTTATGATTACTTGTATTTATTAAATAAATCACACTAAAATCGAGATGTCTTTTCCCAGAAGAGATAAATTACACAGGTTATAAAATTGAGATACATTTTGATGTTTAATATTTTTAATTAAAAATAGTGAGAACTGCCTAGTGAATTTGCCTCAAGTGAGAAAACTAAATTATAGTTGGATGATGTGATTAATAACATCTGGGCCAGAGGAGGAAATTATAAAGGTCACAACACCTATTCCTTTTGAAGCAGAAGCCCAGTTGCAGAAAATCTTCTTAGTCCATTTTCCCCAAAAGCAGGGGTCCAAGCAGCTACTCAGGAGAAAATAAAATGCAAATTAACTTAGAAAAAAGAAACATGTCCCATAAGCAGATGGGTAACCAGTATGGGTTAACATCTGAATTTTTATTTACTTATTCATTAATTTTGAAAGTGAAAAGTATTTTTTCTTTTTTTTGTTTCAATTTTTAAATTTAAATTCTAGTTAGTTAACATAGTGTAATATTGGTTTCAGGAACAGAATTTAGCGATTCCTCACTTCCATATAACATCTAGTCCTCATCACAGCAAACACCTGAATTTTTAAGTAGTGTTTAGGGGATAGAACAGCATAGCAAGGAAAAGGAGAAAGAGTCAAAAGAAAGGATAAAAGAAAAAAAAAGAAAATGTTGACTACGTGTCATTTTACTCCATGAACTCTTGACATATTACATATTTTTAGGAGGACTACATTCCTTTCCCCTCAAGAAGGTAATTTTGTGTATATGACCTTGGGATAGTTATGCATGACATCCCACTTAACTCAGTTTATCAGTTTGGTTGATGAATTACATGGTCACTCTTCTTATTTCGAGTGAACTCCAGCTAAGCATGAATTAGATTAATTTTGGAATTTCAAAGGGGTTCAGCCACTTTCCCTGGGGCACAAGTTGAGGGGACAGTGAGGAAGAATGAAGATGATCAGACTTGACTCTTCACAGTTCCATTCAGACAATGTTTGCATTGAGAAGGCACGCACCCACCCGTCATTTCCATGGCCAGTATTTCTCTCTGGACTTCATTACTTGAGATGAAGAGCTCTGCCGGGGGTCCATAAGGTTGGCAATAAGTAGTCCTCATATCTCTATTTTAGGAACCAGAAAAAATGTCACTAGGCTGTGGTCATTGTAGTAAGTCGGGGAAATTTTCATTACAGAGGTAGCTGTTGGGCCCTTTGGAAGCTTTCCGAGAGAAGGGAAGGGAAGTTAGTTTGGGGAAGTGGCAGTGGGTTTAGGAAGGTATGAGGTAAGGGGAAGAAAAAAAGCTGAGGTAAAAGAGTAGAGAAAGAAATTAAGACTGAGATTAAGAGTGGAGTAAATGACTTAGGGACCCATCTAGAAGGGTTAATGGTTTAAGCATTTATTGAGTTGGAGTAACTTGAGCCCAAATGATGTATTATTTGTGGATGAGTTACCTAAGACAAGATCTCTCCCTCAGACAAGCTGAGCAATAGTGAATAATGTGGAGGAAGTTTGCTGATAAAGAGGGAAAAAGCCACGAAGAGCAGTTTTTAAATTAACATACATATATATATATATATATTATTTTAATTTGGGGAGGAGAGATGGTGTCTATGAAACATGGGCCAAAATAAGCCAACCAGCTGAGAACCAGCTGGGCGGTCCCATTTCAGGGTAGCCCTCGAGGTGCCATTTCATTACAGATCATTACCCAAATAAATGCTAACTGGAGGGAGCTTACCCTTTCCTTTGCTCTCATGTTAACCAAACCAAATGGTGAGCACAGTGGGAAGGGGACTGCCATCCAGGAGAGATCCTTTTACTTAGTCTTTAACTACTACCACGGACAATGACTCAAGTAACAATGACTAGCCACCGTTCTAGAAAATTCCTGGACAGAAGTCGGTAGTGCCTGACTTTTCTGCCTCCTGAGATATGCACTAGTGGCCCAATGGAACACACTAGAAAGTCAGTTAGTAGAGTGCTCTGGGGCACGGGCTTCTGAGATAGAGACATCAGTTCCAACTTCAGCCCGGCCAACTACTGGCCACCTGAGTTCAGTTAAAATAGCTTCAGGTTGTTAGAGGATTTTGTGTTCCTTCAGGGCCCGTGGTTCTTGGTCACACCCTTTTAAAGAAGGAAGAGGTAGACCAGAAGAACAGTGGTGGGCAGCAAAGCAAAGTTGATTGAGCAGGAGTAGAAAGCTCCTGGAGGGGAGGGAGCCCAAATGGGTTGCCCCGGAAGTTTTATGAGCTCTTTTGCAGAACTTTCTTAAGCATTCAGGGTGTGCTGAGTTGTGCCAGTCAGGGGCTTTGGTCAAATATCTGTCTTCCTACTAGGTTCATGTCCAAGTGCTGATGGTCTTTTTTTTTCCCCCCGACTTCTTGGGGCTTAGGTCTTAACTGCCCCTTGCCCATGATAATCGAAAATGCTTTTGTGGTTAATTGTCTTATTTCAGGACATTTTGCAGAAGTTATTTCTGCAAAGACTGTGAAGCTGAATGTCAGTGGGGTCCTGTCGATGCTGCAAAGTAGGACATCAGTGCTACTTTATCTTAGCTGTCCTGACTCCGTATCTTCTTGTTGGGGATCATGGCCCTGGCTACCTAATCATCCAGCTATCTCCTAACACAGCTCTCAGATTTACTTTTCCCCATTGAGGAAGCAATGCTAGGGTTGTTGTGGATACAAAACAAGGAGAGAGAAAACCTTCAGCCCAATGCGAAACGTATCATGTGCACTCAAGAAATGACAGCTGTCTGTACAAAGACTGACTTCAAATATGACGCTGCATGACGTGAGACATTCTAGTCATTGTCTCTGGTACTTGGAAAATGCACAAAACCTTAAATACCTCTCATCATGACGGGCACCCCCCCATATACCGCCCGAGGCTCCTATCTTGCCACTCATTCTCCACGAGGCGCATTTGTTCTCCTTCAGTTTCTTCGGCATCACAAATTCTTCCCCCACTCTGTGCACCCCTGCACCCTCAGCGCTGAGCACGGAGCCTGGAAAAATGCCGCCCTCCACAAACATATGCCCGATCCATGAGCTCACTGGCCCAGGTCACTGGAGTGTATTTCAGAGAAACACTTCGTTCTAATTCTGTGGTCCAAAAGGATTACTGCAGTGTCTGAGTGCCTGAGTAATATGTAGGACCACCAAAAAAAAAAAAAAGACATTTTACTGAGTTTTGGACAAAGCCCATTCCAGTTATTAAAACTTCAGTCTTTGTCACTTTTTGTGTTTAGTGTTAGCTTATTGCAAAACCACTAAAATTACTTTTGTTTTTATATACTTTACTGAATACTTTTCCTGTTCAGTAATGTATGTAGGCATATGTCCTTCTCTGTCTGTATATGTGGAATGAGAAAGAGACGGCATTTATGCATATATAAAACTCTCCAAATATCACAAAAAAATAAATAAGAAATATGGGGGTTCATATCACATTTATTTTTATTCCAAAGGGTATGGAATATCTCCTTTCTTTCCAAATCTTCTCACAGCACACTCTCTGTAAATACTTTTATTTAATCCACATCAGAATCATATGACACATTCAAAGCTATAATGCATTTTCATATAACTTCATTTCCTTTGCTTTAAATAAATGGTCCATGTGGGAGGGGGGGTGTTCTTATTTTCATTATTAAATGCCACATTCATTGTTATGAAGAAAATAATTTTGAACACATCTCCAGAGTGAACCTCTCATCTCATATTTTTTTCTCTTGCTTAGTCAAACTAAATTGCACACCCCGTTGAAAAGTGTCAGTGATTCTCATTCTATGTCATTAACAAGGATAAATCAAAGAGGCACCAAGATGCTAGTCCTTTAGAGCAGAGCAGAACCGTTCCCAAGTAGCAGAGCAGAGGGGAGCAGAGTGACTTCAATAGTGCCCACCCACGCGCGTGTTCCCTACGGAGCAGAAATCGTGCATGCAGAGATGGAGAACAAAAACAATGACAGAGCAGTGGTCAGTTCACAGAAGGGAGTTAAAGGAAAGGGATTACATCATTTCAAATGGCTGTCACAGAATTAGTCATTCAAGATTCTCAAAGATACTGGCAAAGAACCCAAAGCCTCCATCATGGGGTCACTTCCAATCCTTGTTAAAACTGAGAATCAAGAGAGTATTAGAGTTGGTATTTCTCCACCCAACATCAGTATAACAAATTAATCTTTCACTGAAGCCAGTCGTTAAGAATGCTTTTTTTATTCCAAAGAGCAAAGGACTTAGCAGCCGAAATGTTACTAGATGTTATTACTTCTGGTACTACTATACTACTAGAGTACTACCACCGATACTGCTACCACTTCTATTCCTAATACTCAAGTCACTATGTGATGCTGTGTACGCAAAGGGTGCTCAATGCATCACACACACACACACACACACACAACTAATTGTATTTTCCCTTACACTTTTTAAAAAGGTGTTTATAAGATAATTATAATAACATTAGCATAATGGTTTGTAGTATGATTATTACCCTCTTTGAGGTAATATTCCATAAAGTAGTGCTGATTTTATACATCTTTTACAATGAAAGCCATGTCCAAAAAACAAGACCAACATATTCTGACTCCAAGTCCACTTCTCTTTTTCCGCTCTAACGGATCCCCTCTTTGAAGAGGCTGCCTTTATGAAGTAGGGACAAATCAGGGATGGAACATAATAACTTCCCCCTACCAATTACCTGTGAAAGTACAAACTCAAATACCTAATTTTCCCTTTTCTCCCCCCACTCTAAAATGGTGAAAATAAGAGTCGGCCTGAGAATTTCATTTCCTGACATATTTTTTACTCTATTCAGGCAACAAAAATAGTACACAGAATAAATAATAAATTAAGGTTGTCTGGGTGGCTCAGTCAGTTATCTGTTGGACTCTTGGTTTTTGCTCAGGTTATGACCTCAGGGTCCTGGAATCCAGCCCTACATCAAGCTCCACAGTTAGCTGGGAGTCTACCTCCCCTCTCCCTCTGCCCTTTCCTCTCTAGAATGAATAATTAATAAATCTTTAAAAAAATAATAGTAATAAATCATACTTGAAGTGCAGGCACAAAAACAGCAAGTGAAACAAAATATGAAGCAGGGAAATATACCCACACATTATTTGAAAACTTGATGCATGATGGAGGTAAAATTAGAAAGCAGTAGGGAAGAGCTGTTTGCAGGTAGATGGAATAATTGAAGTTTGATCCCTACCTCACACCACCCAGAGATGGAAATGCAAGTGGAGCTAAAACTTAAAGGTAAAAAGCAGTCAATCTTCTTTTATCAGAAAATAGAATAACAATATTTATATATTGTATTATGTATATTATATATAAAATATTATATATATATATGTGTGTGTGTGTGTGTGTGTGTGTGTGTGTATGACTGGCCAGGAAATAATTTTCTGTTAAAACATAAAATTAGATACTGGGGGGAAAAAAAAGAAAAATACTTGACCATATTAAAAGTAAAAACACAGATGCATTTTAAAAAGAAGAAAACACAAGCTACCATTTGGAAGAATATATCCACAATCACTTGATCAACAACGGATTAGCATTCAGATTATACAATTATCTCCTCCAAATCTATAGTAAATAGAAAATCACTCCAAAAGGAGAATGGGAAATCATTAAGTATAAGAAACAACCAAGTGAAGAAATTTAAATGGCCAAAAGAAACAAAAACATGCTGAACTTCATCAGTAATCAAAGAAATGCTAGTTAAAATACTGAAACGTAATTTAGCATCTATCAGAGAAACAGAAATTAAAAGTGCATGGAGAAGATATAGAGAAAGGAAAGTCTCATACTGAGGTAGAGAAGTCAATATTCATTAAACTTGCTGGGAGTGTAATTAAACAATAGCTGGTAAAGTTAAAGACATAAATGAGCTCTGATCCTATAACTCTACATCTTTGAATATATCTTAGAAAAACGTTATGCATAAGGAGACATGTATGAAAATATCTACAGCAGCATCTCTTATAATAGGAAAAGTAATAGAAATAATTTAAGTATTCAGTGACAATTTTAAAATCATAGGTGCATATACACACCAGAATGCTAAATAAAGTTAAAATGATTGAAACAGAACTGTATGTATTAATATGAATAATGTCAAAAATGTAATGTTGATTAAGAAGGCAAACTGTACAACATACTTTGTAGAGTTATTTTTGTAAATTTTTTAAATTTGCCAACCAGTATCGTATATTGTATGTGGATACCTATTTATGAATTTATTTGGAAATATTCATGACAACATTGAACACCCAATTCAAGGTGGCTATTATCTCTGAGTAGAACAGAAGCAGATTTTTACTTGGATACATAGGGGTCTTCAAACGCTTCTGAAATATTTCGTTTCCTTTTTTTTAAGATTATTTATTTATTTATTTAACAGCCAGAGATCACAAGTAGGCAGAGAGGGGGGCAGAGAGACAGAGGGGGAACACGCTTCCCGCTGAGCAGAGAGCCCAACATGGGGCTTGATCCCAGAACCCTGAGATCATGACCTGAGCTGAAGGCAGAGGCCTAACCCACTGAGCCCCCAGGTACCCAAATATTTTGTTTCTTAAGACTATCTGAAGCAACAAAAACAAAACATTAGGATTTGATAGATCTGAGTAGTGGGTACATAAATATCATTTTGTTATTCCTCATTCTTTTCATATATATGAAATATCTCCTAATATAAAATTGCAAAAAGGTTAAAATATCATAAAATAAATTGAATTAATATCACAATAAAATAGTTTTATATTATTAAATATTAAAGTATCTAAATTGCACCATGCCTGTCCAATTCCTAAATATTTCATACAGAAATGCACTGTGTATATTTGAATTACTTCCTATAGGGTTATTTTGTTTCTAGGAGGAAAATTCCATTAACTTGATGTAGGAACATCAACATGCAAGTTAATAATATACCCATGGCTTACAATACTCCAGACAAAACCTAATTGCCACAGTGTGCTAAGCCAACCAACAAACATCACCCACACCCCAAAACTCGAGTTGATAAATGGAAACAATTATAAAAATAATCATAATAATCCTTATTGGACAAGCGCAATTTTAACCAGAGTGTGCTGCTGGTTCCTTCACCAAGGGGCTGAGTTCAGATTTCACTTGGAACTCCGAATTCTTCTTCTGTGATGGAGATCTCCATCCTCTGTCTCAGCCTTGGAGTTGGTGGCCAACCTGACCAGTGGCATCTTCCTACATTCTATGTCAGAGTATCACGTAATTTTTAAATTTTTGAATATTTTTACGGCTAAATCTTGAAAATGTATGGTCACAGCTCTCCACAAAGTAGTTTTTATATAGCTCCTTAACAAGATGCTGGATCTTAGTCTTTAGTTGGATCTTTAAACTTCTGATTTTCTGAGCAGCATTCTACATATTTTTATTACTCTCGTTTTACAAATCTGAAAACTGCGGCTCAGCTATATTGCACAACTTGCGGAAGAAAGGACAGAGCTTTGATTCAAATGCAGTAACTCCTAACATTCAATTCCTCAGCCACTCTCTTCTATCAGGCTGCTCCCCGTAAGAGTCAGAGTACCAGACCATTGGGTCTGTCTGCTTGGGCATTGAGCAGACTCACAAGCCAAAATCATACAATAATTTAGGATGAGAATCCTAGAAATCATCTATCCAAATCACTGTGTTTTTTGTCTTCTTACTTTTGTTTCTTTACTTTCCTATTGCAAATATTAGACATAATTCAATACAGACATTACAGACACAGAACTTGACAAGAGCCTCTGAAACGTTCACCAGTCATAACACTCTAAGTAATTCCATACATGTAACTATGGTGCTTTCCGGGAGTCTTAACATATTTGCCATAAATATGAATACTGTCCTTGTGTATGGACAAAAAAATATTTAATATTTTTCAACTTGGTTTTTTGCCCCAGTTAATATGTCTAGGACACAGTTTGCTCATTCATGCATTACCTACTTCTTCATTTGCGAAGGCTGTGTAGTTTTCCTGATCTAACCCATTTCATGTTGGCATAGATTGAGATTCTTATTACTGGTTGCTTTATGAAGGAAGCTGTAAGAAACTTTCTTGTAGATGTCCCCTCAAACACTTGTAGAAATATTTATGCAGAATAAAATCCAAGTATGGGGTACCTGGGGGGTCAGTTGTTAAGTGTCTGCCTTCGGCTCAGGTCATGATCCCAGGGTCCTGGGATCTAGCCCCCTATGGGCTCGGCAGGAAGCCTGTTTCTCCCTCTCCCACTCTCCCTGCTTGTGTGCCGCTCTGGCTGTGTCTCTCTCTCTGTTAAATAAATAAATAAAATCTTAAAAAAAAATAAAATCCAAGTAGAAATTCTAAATATAAGGGTATAAACATTTTTAATTTTTATAAATACTGCTGAATCGCCCTCAACTAAAGACTATCCAGTCCCACTAACATGACACTTTAAAATAAATGTTAGCGTGCTTTCAGGCTGGTGAATTTCAGCACTAAAAATGCTGCAGTTCACAACCCACTATTACAAAATGGGAATAACAATGTTGTTTCTCAGCATTGCTATATGACCAGATAGAATACTCTGTGTGCAAACATGTCGTAAGGGCTTTTATTCCAAAACCCAATCTTTCAATAAAAATAGAGTACTTACACATGGGGAAAAAGTACCTGCATATGTGTAAACAATACAAACCAGTTTTATAATAAAAAGTAAATATCCCTTTCATACCAGAAGCCTAGACTGTATCTGTGAAGGCAGAGAAATGTTCTGTTTAAACCCAGCATAATCATGTATATGTGTGTGTGCATGTGTGTGTGTGTGTGTGTATTCAATGATGTTTTTGATGGTGTGGCAGATTGTATTCAAAACCTATTTTTAAAAAATTCCAAAATGCAGATGTGCAAAAAGCCTATATCCTCTAGAATTCCTTACAACTAAGATTCCAGATGTGTTATATTCTCTGCTACAACGATGCCGTGGTGTAAGATTTCCGGGGAGGAAATGGGGCAGTGGTGGGCTTTTAAGCTTTTGCATTTCCTGCTGAGACGCTAAGTCAAGGAGGCTTTTGGTCTTTCCTGGCAGCCCAGCAGAGACTCGGATACCAAGTAACTATTTATCACGAGTCAGGGTATGGGGCGCCTATCTTGATGCAGACTGGTTCTGGAACTGCTGATTAAAATGGAAATGCTTCATCCCGTTGGAGAGAGAAATACGGGTTAACAAGCCAGGCGGACTTATGGCACCTGTCATCTCTTCCAGCACAAGCATTACAAATAACCTCCCTCAATGTGTTATGTTCTTGAATGTTCTCTGGGACATTTATGTATTTTTTCACAATTTTCATAGCGTAATCTGATTTAATTTAATCTGCCCTGATAAAACTTTTTCCACCTTTTCGTTTTTATAGTTATTGAGCATTTGGTTGTCAAGGATGTATTTTTAGAAGTATGATAATAGCCCTTGATGACACTTGAATTATACCTGATAGTTTTCTTTTATTTCTATCCTTCTCTTATCTCGTCCATCTACTGATTTTATAAATCAACAATTTTTTTAAAATTCTGAGATCTCTAAACTATTCGTTCTTTTTTCACAACTGTATATTTTTACTAAATTGTATGCCTTTATTTATATGCTTTATTATATTTGCAATTTTCTCCCTTACCTCTCTAAGATTTGGGTTTGTTTCATTTTGTTTTCATGAAGATCGAATGTACATACATTAAAACTGTTGCTTTTGGGGGTTCAGTTCTTTAAGTTTTGACAAACACATAATCATGTAAGCTTCCACTGCCTCCATGAAGATACACATCACCTGATAAAAACTCTTCCTTATTTCTTTGAAACTAACTCCTGACTTCACTCCTGTTCCCTGGTGACCACTGATCATTGACTTTGCAAGAATGTCATATAAATGCAACCATACAATATGTGGCCCTTGGAGTCTGACATCTTTGGCTTAGCATAATGCATTAGCAATCGGTCCATGCTTTCGAGGGTGTCAGAGACGGGTTGCTTTTTATCGCTGGGTAGTAAGTAGTATGTTGAATGGGTATCCCTCAGTTTGTCTACCCACTGCCCAGCTGAGGGACAGTGGACTTGTTTCCAGTTTGGCTCGTATATTAAAGCTGTTAGTAACATTCAGGTACAGGTGTCTGTAGGAACGTAAATCTTAATTTCTCTTGGGTAAACACATTGGATTGGGATTGCTGGGGCATATGATAAGTGTATGTTTTACTTTATTTTATAAGAAACATCGAATGTTTTCCAGAGTGTTCACCAATTCGCAACGCCATCAGCAATACATAGGGGCTCTAGTTCTCGGTGGTCTTGCTGTTTCTGGGTAATGGCAGTTTTGTTTTGTTCCGCTCTGTTTGCCATTCTAATAGGTACATATTGGTGTCTTGTTGTGGTTTTAATTTGTATTTTCCTAATGACTAATGATATTGATCACCCACAGATTTTTTTTTAGTAAGTAAATCCTCAAATCTTTTGTCCATTATATTATTGGGGTTTTTTTTGTATTATTTTTGAGTCTTGAAAGTCCTGAACATATTCTGAATACTAGTCCTTTAATCAATATGTAATGTGTATATCTGTGATTGGTCTTTTGTATGACTTATACTTCATTATCTCAGCAGAGTCCCTCAGAAAGCACATATTCATATATTCGACAAAGTCCCAATCAGCAACTTGTCTTCTTTATGATTCCTGCTTTGGGTGTCACACCTTGGAAATCCGTGCATAGCCCAGATACCATGATTTTCTCCTCTGTGTTCTCCTAGAAGTTTTATGGCTTTCAATTTTACACTTAACCCTATAATCCACTGTGAGTTCATCATTCTTCCATGATGCAAGCTATGAACTGAGGGTTATCCAGCCTGTCTGGTGCCTCTGCCTCGCTGAAGGTGGACTTGTTGTTTTAAAAGCCCTTATTTTCCTCAGAGGTAAGTCATTGTTTTTGGTGAGTTTGACAGTCACTTTCTTTGTTCTAACTTTTCAATACCGTTTGGTGAATTCCTACTGTGTTTTCATCTGCGCCGTGGAGATGGTTCATCATCTAATGCCCTGTTTGGAGAGCCTGATTCGGGGACGTGGGGATCTCAGCGGCAGGGATCTCAGCGGCAGGTCTCCTGGCCAGAAAAGAGTCATCTCAGACATTTCCATCCTCCTCGGCATAGACGGCGCAATCAGCTTCCTCACTCAGCACTTCCTCCACGAGGAGACACCTTTTCTTCCCACTGCTGATTACTCTGCCTCATACTTCCACTCCCGCTGGCTTTTCCTGCACCCCTCCTCGGGGCACTGTCCACCAGGTAACCCTCCTCTCGCTCCCACTTCCACAATCACATCTGGGTCTGTGCATCCACATTTGCTCTCTGTGAGAAGAACTGCTACTCCACAGACATTCTTTTTTTTTTTAAGGTTTTATTTATTTATTTGATGAGAGAACTCACAAGTAGGCAGAGAGGCAGGTAGAGAAAGAGGGGGAAGCAGGCTCCTCGCTGAGGAGAGAGGCTGATGCGGGGCTCCCAGGACCCTGAGATCATGACCTGAGCTGAAGGCAGAGGCTTAACCCACTGAGCCACTCAGGTGCCCCTCAACAGACATTCTTAAAACAAACAAATGCAAACGAATTCATCCTGGGGAATTTCATAACCTTTCACAAGCTGATGCATACTGAAATGTTTGTAAAAGAATGTGACGGGTAACAATGTGGGAAAGAGAAGAAAATCCAACACCAGAACTTCACTCGCACAGACCACCAACAGGGGCTCTGGAAGCTGCATAATCTCCTTGACTTCACAATCCCCTTCTGGTCTGAGTTCTCAGATTTGATGATACTGTATCAAAAATACCTAATGCTAATCACTTTCAATCGCATTCCATTTGTGTCCTACTTCTCAGGGCTTCTCGGTACCTAAATAACTAATATCTACTTATCCTGACTTGTGTTAAATTACTACATAGTTGACTTACTTTATAAACTTAATCTCTAGTAATACAATTACAATTAAAGGTTTATTGATTATGTAATTTTAAGCTCACTGCTTAGAAGCATTATTGTACGTATTTATTGCCTCCAATTCTTCCTTGTCTTTAAATAACTTAATCAAATACTCAGAAGGCTCTCATAAAGTATTTGTTAGAGAATCAACGGATTGTGAAATAAAATTAAGTGAAACTGGGAGTACTTTTTTTTTAAAGATCTTATTTATTTGACAGACAGAGATCACAGGTAGGCAGAGAGGCAGGTGGAGAGAGAGAGGAAGGGAAGCAGGCTCCCTGCTGAGCAGAGAGCCCTATACGGGGCTCGATCCCAGGACCCTGGGATCATGACCCGAGCTGAAGGCAGAGGCTTAACCCACTGAGTCACCCAGGTGCCCAGAACTGGGAGTATTTCTTAGAATGACAATAAAACCAAAGCAAAAACACTTATATTCTGAAATCTGAAAAAAAAAAAAAAGTTTGAGAAGGAGCTTTCTTCCTCATTGTTTATGTGAAAATCACATTTTCTGCAGTGACATGCTAGTCAAGAGTTAGCTGGCCTGAAGTGCCTGGGTGGCTCAGTGGGTTAAGCATTTGCCTTTAGCTCTGGTCACAATCCCAGGGTCCTGGGATTCAGCCCCACATCAGACTCTGAGCCTGCTTAAGATTCTCTCTGTTCCTCCTCCTCTATCCTCTCACCCTCTCTCCTCCCTCTCAAATAAATAAATCTTAAAAAAAGAATACTCCACATTTGCTGAGATGATTAGAAAAGCTTGCAGAGACTATATCGTCAATTTCCCACTCTATTTTCAGAATTTCACTTTTTCAGGCACATTCCAATCATTTTGAATGAAGAACTCAAAAAGTCATGGAGCTGGGTGAAGAGGGAGGGACAGACGCCATGACGGCAAAGCACCGAGATAATAATCTCTATCTTCCAGCTTCAGCACCTGTCCCAGAAAGCCAGGTGTCAAGGGCTTCACATTCTGAGCACAAGATGAGAGAATTCCTCCAACACACCATGACGAACAGACCTGACTTCACTTCCCCTGAGCAAAGAAGACAAATGAAAGAACTGAAAAAATACACGTGTAATCCTGAGCTTGAGGAGGAAATGGTGGATGCTGTTGTTGGTGATGGAAATATCCCAGATCTCCCAGATAGATTAATTCCATGTCAGTTATGGAAATGAGCATTTTTCACTTACTTTAAAAAGATCTGTGCTTTGATGTCATGGAAAATTTCAGTTCAGCAAGGGGCAGAAGGGACTAGTTGTGATGTCTGTCAATTATTGGCGAGAGCTCCATTTTTAATACAAATAGCATTTAAAATATATGAACTAAACACTTCAAACATGTGTCACCCCCCACTCACGACTTCCCTTTTGACTTCCTTTATTTTTATTTTTATTTATTTGACAGAGAGAAATCACAACTAGGCAGAGAGGCAGGCAGAGAGAGAGGAGGAAGCAGGCTCCCCATGGAGCAGAGAGCCCGATGAGGGGCTCCATCCCAGGACCCTGGGATCATGACCTGAGCCAAAGGCAGAGGCTTTAACCCACTGAGCCACCCAGGCGCCCTTCCCTTTTGACTTCTTTTGTCCTCCTAGATCATACAAGCAATAGTAGCTATTAACGGTCTCTGTAGCCAGTTTCGAATGGTAACTACTATTCTTGCTTCATGCCAATTGCTATTCTCTGTGCAACTGCCTCATCCGTAAACATTTCTTGTTTAAACCAAAATGTAGGTTTATATTTTACAAACAAATAATTGCCATGAAAATCTGCCTTAAAACACCCTTAATGATTGTTATAATATTTTAATGAAGAAAATACTAGAATAAACACAAATGTTGATGGGTTTATATTTGACTTTATGTGTAGATCTCCAATGGAGGAGAATCTGCTCATAGTTATACAGAATTTTTCTCAGATACTGACCATTTACCTCTCTCACCCAAACAGGAAAAGTTACCAAATTAAAAGAATTTTCAGAATTAGCAGAGACTATACAAATAAGTTAGTCCATTGTCCTTATTTGACTGCTGAGGAAATGGAAATCAAGAAGCTACAGAATCATCAAATGACTAAGGTTGCACACCTAGCAAATGACAATGCCCAAATCAAATATAAGTTCTGTAATACCCAATAGTTACAACCAGTTTTATTATTTTATTTTTTTACATAGGCTCCATACCCAGCATGAAGCCCAACACAGGGCTTGAACTCATGATGCTAATATCAAGACCTGAGCTGAGATCTAAGAGTTGGATTCCGGGGCACCTGGGTGGCTCAGTGAGTTAAGCGTCTGCCTTTGGCTCAGGTCATGATCTCGGGGTCCTAGGATTGAGCTCCACATTGAGATCTCTGCTTGGGAGGGGAGCCTGCTTCCTCGCCTCCCCTGCCCCTACCCCCTCCTCCCCGCTGCCTGCCTCTCTGCCTACTTGTGATCTCTGTCTGTCAAATAAATAAATAAATAAATAATCTAAAAATAAAGTCAGATGCCCAACTGACTGAGCCACCCAAGTGCTCCAATTTTAAAAACAAAAAGATTTTTCTCCCTTCATACTATTGAAGCTAAGATCCCAGAAGTTAATTATTTATAATTATGGAATTTTAAGGTTTCCCAAGGTGTTTGTTTTATAAAAGTTCTCATCATTAAAAGTAATCTTTGTGATAAGAATTAAATTGAACCACTTCAAGATATTGCTCAGTGCTCCTAACCTAGGGACTACCTTTTCTGTACTGGCACCTGGATTACCCCCTCCTGTGTATATGCTGTTTGTTCCTCTCCAGTTGGTAACTGAGGGTAGTGATTACTAGAACAAAACCTAGACACCACGTTTACAGAGAATTTAATATAGCCTCATTAAGTGAGAATTTGGTTTGTCTATTTTGTTCCTTTTTTTGTTTTGTTTTGCTTTGTTTTTGTGTTTGTTTTGCCTGCTTGGTTTCTGAAGCAGAACTTTAAGAGAGAAAACCAACATAACTTTCTTAGGAGACTTTATCAGACAACTATTTTATTTAAATAGTTTGTTAATTTTTTAAAAATATATATTTCAGTTTATTCTATTCTCAATGAAATCTATGTGGAAGTGTTAAAGAAAAACAATAAGGATTTCCACATGATGAAAATTATTATCATGAATGACCAAAAGAAAATATTATCTAAGGTAGAGAAGTATTGCTGAATCTAACTCTTTGGGTAAAACAAAAACAAAAACAAAAACAAAAACAAAACAGTTAATCTTTATAAAATTATAGAGATTTACAAGGATTTATTAATAGTTGAAAATTAAATTAGAACTACTTTAGAGACTCGTAGAAGTGATACTTAAATGAAGTACATGTTTTAGGGAAAAAGAAGGAAAAAGTTCAAAGTCGTCGCAGAATCATCCATGATTGAGAGAACATTTTTAAAATCGAGATTCAGATCAACACAGACTCTAACAACACACGGAGTCAGCTGGGAAATAAAAACAGCAGTTGTTTCTAAAGGGCAGCCTGACTGTCCCAGATGGGTGGTATGCCTTTCACAGGAAGGGAAGGCACGACGTCATCCCAGTGGACATGGGGTAACTGGTCTCCCTCTTTGGGGAGGACTCCGTTTCCTGAAGGACAAAGGGAGAGACAGGAAGCACCAAGATCCAGCCCACCTCAGTGCCCTGCAGGAGGGTGGACACGGGGAGACAGCCACGGTAAAGTGCATGAGGGTCTGGCCCCCTATTAAAGCCAGAAGGAAAAATCTATAGAAACTGCCATTCCTGCAATTACATGTGTCGGCTCAACATGAACTGGCAATTTTGTTATTCTCATCCTTTCAAAGTAACCCTAGTCAAGAGACCCAGCTGCTAAAAAATTTAAGAGGACATCACCTTACCTTCTTTCCCAGTGCTCTTTCCTGGTATCTCTGCTAGGTTATTACGTGAGGCACTTTTTCAGAAACACAGCCTGGTTCTTTAGTTTAAGTTCAGCAGAAGATGGGTCTTAAAGTTATATTAGTTTCATGGTTAGAATTAGAAACATGTTTTTTCTGCATTTCGATGAGATGAGGATGAACATCTCAATTTTTCAAATAAAAGCAAAAAGTAGCTTTGAATTAACAGAAAAATTGATATTCATTTTATAAGATTTAACCTCCAATTACCTTTATGTGTACAGACTGGTAAATGGGCAAGGAGATGAGACTCCGATTGACAGACAGGAGACGGAGAAGAATCCTCCTAACTCAGAAGACATCTGGGTTATTCAAACAACCGTCGACATTTAGAAAATATGGAGTATTGAAATCCTAGGAATCTGTCCCGCTTTTGAGCAGAGTGTTGATTTTACTGAAGACACTTTGGACTTTAATTTTAGACTATAGAATAATTTTCTCAAGAGTCAAGTTCTCTTTGGATTTGACAAAATCTATGCATCTAGATTGCGTTTTTAAAAATAAATAGGCAATTATAGAAGAGAGATCATCTGGTGTTGGAACAGCGAGCAAGTTCCTAAAAAACTGTTGATTGTATATAAATTAAAAAAAGGTATTGTTTCTCTAAAATTACATTTTCCCTAATTTTTTTTTCTCAACAGTAAACTTGGATGTTTTGTTATTTGGGGAATTCTAAAACATTTGAAAATCACTATAGACCCTAGATCAAGTGACGTAATATTTTGCTAAATTCTAGAACGTGTAATCATACATCTTATGTCTCTTCACTGAAAAGTTGCCCACTAGCCACACAGGACTCCACAGCAGCGTCAAGGTGGAAAGGGCTATGAGGGAAAGGGGACTTTCTAACATTGAATTTAGGGCCGACTTTGGATTAAAGTATTTCATCCAATGCCAAGAAGTCGCGAAGTTTCCACTTTCTTTTTTCTGTCTTTTCTTTTTTCATTTTTTTTTAAGGTCCAGTTTATTCTTAACAGCCCCTAGCTAGGTTAATTCGGCTGTCCTGAGTGATTAATTGCTGTGCTCAGACAAAAATATCCTGTGTCACATCAATTTCTTTGTATGTACTATGTGTGGTCCCCCACGTTCATCTACAGATACGTATGTGGGACTGAGTAAAAACATACTCTCTCCCACCCCCACCTCTCTTTATCACAATTTCAAGTGGGGACATATTCCAGGAGCAACAGAGCTGCAAAGAGGAGAGATTCACGGTGTTACAAAAGCATCCCATTAATAGCATTTTATCCTGCTTTCTAAAAAGTGTTTTTATCTGAAAACTTTCCTTTTGTGTGTTGTCAAAATAGGAGAGGGAGTTGAGGGAAACTGGAAGGGGAGATGAACCATGAGAGACTATGGACTCTGAAAAACAACCAGAGGGTTTTGAAGGGTCGGGGGTGGGAGATTAGGGGAACCAGGTGGTGGGTAATAGGGAGGGCACGTACTGCATGGGGCACTGGGTGTGATGCCAAAACAATGAACACTGTTATGCTGAGGACATGGAGAAGCAACATGGGGGGTTACGGGGATAGGAGAAGAATAAATGAAACAAGATGGGATTGGGAGGAAGACAAACCATAAATGACTCTTAATCTCACAAAACAAACTGGGGGTTGCTGGGGGGAGGTGGGATTGGGAGAGGGGGAGGGGGCTATGGACATTGGGGAGGGTAAGTGCTATCGTGAGTGCTGTGAAGTGTGTAAACCTGGCGATTCACAGACCTGTACCCCTGGGGATAAAAATACATTATATGTTTATAAAAAAAAAAAATTTGGAAGGGGAGGCGAACCATAAGAGACTATGGACTCTGAAAAACAACCTGAGGGTTTTGAAGGGTCAGGGGTGGGAGGTTGGGGGAACAGGTGGTGGGTAATAGGGAGGGCACGTATTGCATGGAGCATTGGGTGTTGTGCAAAAACAATGAATACTGTTACGCTGAAAAAATAAATAAAATGGAAAAAAAATTCTACTGAAAAAAAAATTAAATTAAATTTTAAAAAAAAGTCTTAATTAGAAGTTGAAAAATCAAAGAATGGCCAGGCAGCCTTTCTTTTTCTTCCACATTTTTAGCGTTCATTCTGCCAGCCTGTTCACATTCAGAGACTACACACAAAGTTCTTTAAGCTAATGGGCAGAATTAGCCTCGTGCTAAATATTACACACAAATAACATTGTGTTAATATCTGTACAGCTCATGGGACTATGGTAAACTGAGGACAGGATCACCCTAGTGATTCTGGGTTGGCCCCACGAGGAAAGAATTCACAGTCGGTGTCTTGATCATAAGTTATTGTGCATCACGGAATAAAATAAGTGAAAAGCATACAGAAAAAATTCCCAGTTTATCTAGCTGGAGGTGTGACTCTTACTGCTGGACAGATGGAAATGCATCTGCTTCTTTGCACCTAAAGACTTTTATTGGACAACAAGTGATGGGGCTTCAAGAAGGACTCTGAGATCTAACCACTGCTGGACAGAGAACCATCATAAAAAAAAAAAATCGCAAGTTGAAATTATTTTAAAGTCTACCAGAAAAAAAAAATTACAATGTTCAGTTGAAAGAAGAAAAAAAGGTTTGTCATTAGGAAATGTTTGCTTATATTCAAAATAAATGGTTCGTAAAAGATGAATGTCTCTCAGACTGTATCAGCTAATTAAAATGGAGCAATGGAATGATGGAGAAATCGTCCTGAGCCTGGAAAATTTTAAGGGAGTAGAATAATCTTTATGAGCTGTCTACAAAGACTACATTTTGCATTTAAAAGCTGAAGGCTCCGCTTCGTTGGTCTGTACAGATGATTTTCCACCACCGTCTTTGAGACCACATAGAGCAGGACTGCAGCACTAAATACACACCAGATGAACGTTCCGCAGGGAAGGGAGAGATTTGTGGCCACAACTTGGAGGAAAGGCAGTTCCATAATATCAAAGGAGTATCTTGAAATTCTGCAAAATTGATAGAAATGCAGGATCCACCTTCTGATCAGGGAGTCTGACCTGGGGAAGGGAGATGCTTGTATTTGGGGAGGAAGTAAGAGAGAGGATTTCTTGCAAGAGATGAGCAGATGTGATAGGGTCAGATCAGATCATTTTCCTGGGATGACTCTCTTGTGGGATAGATTTGGAAACCAGCAGCCAATAGAATCAGATCTGGAATAGGACGGGAACAGGAGATTGCCCCATGAATCACCAGGCTATAGGTTTAAGACACACTTCTTTGTGTGTTTTGTTTTATTTGTAGCTGATGATATAGAGTAAACAAGCCCAAGTTAATACCAGCCTATTCTGGTGGGAATCACTAGCCATGGAAAACAACCACAGTTATCATGTCCTTACTGAAACACGGATGCCGACCTCTTTATTTATTTAAAGATTCTCTAGGAATAAACAAGAAAGTGTAACAAAATGCTTGCTACTTGAAAGAGGGGTTCTTCTCCTTTTTAAAAAAGGACTAGTATGTGTATGAACTTGGTACTTCATAAGGAGATGCAGGAAAAGCCTACTGGATTGGAGCTTCACAGTGACTTTTAAAACTAGGACAGGTTTTGGAGTCCCTGTTCCACAGACAAGAAATTTAAAGTTCAGCCAAAATGAAGGTAGTAGAAACTTTCTTATCAGAGAGGAACCTGTTCCCCATTTGTTCTGAAGATGCTCTTGCCCTTGAAAGTAGAGTCTGTGATCTGTGTGGCCAACTGACTGTGAACGGAAGTGATGATGTCATTCAGACCTGGGGCAGTGAGCCTCCTGCCTATCTCTCCCCTGGCCCAGGGTCCTCAAAGCCTGTGTGCTCCAGATGGCCTCCCCACACAATGGAGTGGAAAAGGCTTTCCAACACACAGTGGACAGCACGAGTGGGAGAAGTGATATGATAAGTACACTGACTAATGCAGAAACCAGCAGCTGAAGTTGGGTGCTACTGTAACAAAAATACAAAATGTGTCTCATGGGGTTTGCATTCAGATGTGGGTGGTGAGAAGTTGGTCTGGAGGAGGGACTAGTACACTGGGGATTCCGGTGAACGAGACAGAAACACCCAGGGACTGTGCCACTTGTGATCACACGGGAGGTGAGCCACAGGCCTACTGCATTTGCAACTTAGTGAAAAAGCTTAAAAAGTAGAAAGGAGTTTTGTGAGGCAGCCATGATTGGTAATATTTGGCAAGATGCTATAGACGTGAGGTGAGGAAAAAGCGGACCAGCAAGTGACTAGAAATTTAAAGGAATAGATGATGTTCGGAAATTCAGGAACAAGATAGACTGAGAAACTGAGTGCTTATATACCTCAAGCAAGCAGGCAGGCCAGCAGACAAACAAATGGAAATCCAAGGTTGGACAGGGGACCCATGAGATCCAAAAGGTTTTGAGTGGCAAGAATCCTGTAGAACTTTGACTACGTGGGAAATGCCTGAGCTCAACTGGATGAAAGAAGGCAGGATTCCACTAAGGGAGTCTCCCTTCCACCAGTCAGCACTCCCCAGTCAGCTGCTAGCTTTACCCTAGGCATTCCTTACAAGGGGGGTACACACAGAAGGTCTATAGTCAAGGATCTTATTTGGAAAGGGATCTGAGAGAGAAGGATGGGTAAGAAATAATTCAGAGGAAGGAGAAACAAACATGGAAATGCTTTCTGGAGTTGGCTGCTGCTCTAGACAATGACCTTCAATTTTGCATGACATTGAGAGATTGGCAGAGTGCATCTCAGAGCTGAATAACCAGGAATAGAAGGTGGGAGATTTTATCTATTGTGCTGTATTGCCCAGAAGCCAAGAATGGATCCAATTGCATTCATTTTTTCAACAATTCCTCTTCTGTGTTCTATGCATATGAGTGCTGAATAGTTCCTGAGAACGTCCCATCCAATGTGACATCAGAGAACCCTGGAATAAGTGGGAAAAAATACTTGACCCCAGTCTTTAAAAAGGTTCCACCTGATTATGCTTGGAGGAAAGTGGTCTAAGTCCACGTGGGCCTGGGTGGAATAGCAACAGTGAAAACAAAATAGAGGGCCCAGGCTTTGATGTGGTGCCCAAGACAGGTCTAATAGAGACACTCAATTGAGACAAGATGGCATCCAAGCAAAAAAGAAAGGAGGAGGGGAGTCAGATTAAGAACCACATTTCAAGGAGAATCTTGAGTGTACTTACTGGCCCATAAAACTTAAAGGAGGCAAATAGATCAGAAACCTACTAATTTTGGGTGGTGGGAGGGAGGTGATATACTCTTTTCCCAAAGGAATCCCAAGCTGTAATCAAAATAAATCAGTATATAAATAAAACCCCTTTTGAAGACACTTTGAAAACTGAAATGATCCATAGGTCGAGTCCATCTATATGGAATATATGGGGGAAACAGGCCAAGAGGAATTTGTGCAACTTAGAGTGGTCCCATTCCCCAACATCTTTTCAGATGTTGTCAGAGGATGATGAAGAAGGACAAACAGCCAGGAGGGTACAGCCAGGGTTCCCAGAAAGAAATGGAACAGAGAAGAAACTCTTCCCAGGGAGAGGAACAAAAACATAATGAATGTTGCAGAGAAGGGGTCTTCCCAGTTTCTGCCTCGACTGGTTTCATAATCGCCATAGAACTTCTACAGCTCTATCTCATTCCTCTTCCTTCCCCCTGGGGGTTTTATTGCCCTTTCATCCCTGTTTCAACATTCCAGAGAGTGGATGTGTGTAAGGGGGAGGAGCATGGAGCATCTGTCATGTTTCTTTCACGATGGGCCTCAGGAGTGAAAGGAACATCTGGGTGGAGGAGATACGGGACCACCAGGAAACCTTGGATTCTGAGCTGACTGTAGTAACTGGATAGGATTTGGGTCATCTCCCTCAGACAGGGTGTGTGTGTGTGTGTGTGTGTGTGTGTGTGTGTGTGTGTGTGTAGGCTTCTCTATACTCCCAGCCTTTCTGGAAGATGAGTGGGAGATAGGAAAGTAACATGGCCAAAATAGTAGGAAGGAAGGAAAGTCATTTCTGATCTCAGAAAGTTAGGAGACATTGGGTCCCATCCTTCCTTTCTTCCTCTGCCACAGTGAGGTGACTCTGGAGGCCATGTATGCTACCAGATGTGTCCCGAATCCCACTGTTTATAAGAATTGTTCTAGGGAGTGGCTTCCCCAGCATCAGATTCTGACCTGAGTGAGAGTTTGGGTTTTCTGTGTTAAACCATGGAGCTCTGAGAACCTGTATGTTGTGTTAGTTACCCTGACTAATACAATGACTGGACTCAAACCCCAAAGGTTTAATTCGAAATTCCATAATGTTTCAAGTTCAGCAAAGCATTGTAATTCATAATTAAAATCAGAGGGTTTGGCATCTGTCACCTGTCTATCCATTCTTCTTGTATCTCTTTCAAGCAGACCTTTTTGAAAGGTCAAATTCCTACTATGTCCGTGCAATCCTGGTCAGACTGGGGAGGGTCAGGGAGGTCTGTTCGCCTTTCAAGTCTCAGCGTGGAGGTGGCCTCATCTACAGTTCTGGTCCTGACACCCTTCTTCCCTCAGAAGATCTGACCATCTGTCTTGGGCTCCCCATTGGACTATTTAATCTCAAACATGAGAAACCAACTCTAGCTAGTTTATCCAGAAAAAAAGAAAAATAGGTTAAAATACATTGGGTAGCTAATGGTGTAAAGCCAAACCAGTGCCCAAACCACATTGTAGAACTGATTCAGTAGAGATTCCCCTGCTGTTACCCTCGGCACAGAGGTTTTAGTTTCTGCCTCCAACATGACAGAGTCAGGCACTTCAAGGGACTACTGTCCCTCTTCTGCTCTGAACCTCAAAGCTGCCACCACCCCCACAAGGCCTGAGACTTTCTTTCACTAGCTTCCTTTTCAAAATCCAGCCTGTCTCAGGCCTGAAAAGCGAGGCTAGAAAAGAGAACACATGGTCTCCCCAGAGAGGAGCATGGAGCAAACAATTGGGGACATTTCCCAAATGCAGGAAAATGTCCCCAGTCTTGGTGGCCAAAGGAAAGGGCCAATTTCCACTACCTCTACGTACATCCCCTCCCACAGACCATCGCAGGGATGTAACAGACACTTAGTAAGTATCTGTAGGATGGACGAAATAACAAAGGCCAGCCGGGATGGGAGCATTCCCGTATTGCCATTCATGCAGCAGCACTGTAAATGGCCCGAGCGCAACTGCCCTGTATACTGGCCATACGGCTCCCGTGAGCTCAACCAAATTATTATTTCAGTCCCATCCAGTTCAGTAGCAATCAAAGCCAGAGCTATGGAGAATGAGCTCCCGCTGGCCCACTCAGCCCATCCTACGGACCGGGAAGAGGAGCTCAGGCCTTATTAGGATGCTGAAGAAAACGGAGTAGGCTCCCGCTATCAAAGCGAAGTGGGGAATTAGAGCAATTTCCCTGATACTCCAGGCAGAAGTGGACAGTCCGTCTGGATGATCTAGGTCACTGCTGCAAACTCTCAGATGCATTTTGCCCATGGAGAACTGTCCTATGAGCGCCAGTCACCACAGTAACTAGCTCAGAAAAACACGCAAGCTAAGAACACCCTCCTCCCTAACCATCCACCTTTGACTGGGTTTAAACGTCCATAATTTGTGGCCAGAGCAATCTCTGCTGATTCAAAAGAGCAGCCTTCAGAGGTGGATTGCAAGTGCCCATGCTTGCACCTGGCTAGTCCAGGTGGAGCAGAATGTAGCCCATCAAATGATAGAAAACAAGGGTCCCATTCTCTCTCAGGCTGACTTCGCAGGATTCCCCCATGATTATGACAGGAATGAATCATCCGCAGTGATATTTAGGTTAGTCATGCCATTATAATAAAGTGTGTAATTTAGGTCAGTCTCCGTCATGTCGGGAGAATTGCCACACGCTCACCTCCTTCTCTGGCTCCCCGGCTTTGCCCTGTGGCTTACTCAGGGCACTATTAATTGATACAATTAAGAGTGAAGACTGATTTACAGGACCCAGAGGAGCCGCTGGGAGAGTGAGGTTTATGTTCTCTGGAGAAGGTTTTATATACTCTGCATTGACTTCCTTCCCGATACCCCAGTTCTTCTCCATCGAGTGCAAAAGCTAGGCTGGGGGAACGAACGGTGTTAGTGCCCTGAAGCTGCTCTCACTCGTTTTCATTTCATTCGTTGAGATCCAGAACCGTTGTAGGCTCTGGTATCCTTTTAGAGTTCTGGAGACACACTATCCCATCCGTGTGTCTTCTCCTTATTTTCTGATACTGTAATAAATTATGATGAAGTCTCCCCAAAAGCCAAAATAGTTTCGAAAATCACTTCTCCACGCTTAGAAGGGAGAAAAGGGGGAGAGAGAGAGAGAGAGATAGAGAGAGAGAAACCCACAACAGGGCAAGTGCATTTTCTCCATCCTGCAGGGAAACTCATGTCCCTTCCCATTAAGTGAATTTCGCCCAGGAGATGCACACAACCCTTCTCCGTTCAGCTCGCTGTTAAGAGTCTTATTTACCAAGCAGCTACTTGATCTGTCTCGCTTAACATCTTAACTAGGAAAATGAAAAAAGCCTGGAATTAAGTGGCTGTTTTTCACATGCAGAGTCGGAGAACAAAACCGGGGGCCCGCATCTGTACTTATTTTAGTTCTGTGAGTTTTGCATCTCTTCTTAGGAGATCAGCACCAGCAAACTGCTGCTAACGGGGGTAATTACACGGCACTCCGAGCGGGGAGCATAATAACACTGTGAGTGTCCAAGGGTTTGAACAATTTGGACTGATTTTCTATAGTGGATAATTTACAGTAAAGATTCAGAATGTCTTTTTTTTTCTCTCTTAAGAACAGCTTTCATCCTTTCGCTCTAGATCATTATACATGGAGACACATATTCACAGTCAGAGTTGGTACAGAGAAGTCAAAACATCTGCGGGACGAGAATAATTTCATTGGCATTTACGCTACACAGCGTGTCTTGGGCAGCTTCTGTCAGGGACTGTCGAGGCCCTCCAAGTCACCTACGTCTAAACGTGTCTCGAATGGGTAAACTGACCTCGGGGCTTTAATATTATCGTTAAGAAGTTAGTTAAGAAATAGAAGTGAGAAAGATCATCTAAAAATGGTCTTTAGAAAGAAGGGCTCAAATATATAAAGTAATCAAATGATATACGTGAGACCTGATGATAGTGCTGTCAAAAACACTACATTCTTTAAAACACACTTTAATCTGTTTGATGCACTTGCTCATTCATTCAGTCATTCAACAAACACCCACTTGCTTTGGGTAAAGAAGGGGCACTCCAAAGAATGATGGAGACTATGTGGTTGAACAAGACACTCTATCCTCGGCCCAAAGATCAGCTTCTGGGTAAATATATATTTTTTAAATGATATTCCTAGGATAAAATGGAATTTAACTTCTTTCATAGTTAATTACATTTTTTAAAAGATTTTATTTAGGGGGGAGGAGTCAAGATGGCGGAGAAGTAGCAGGCTGAGACTACATCAGGTAGCAGGAGATCAGCTCGATAGCTTATCTAAACATTGCAAACACCTACAAATCCAACGGGAGAGCGAAGAGAAGAAGAACAGCAACTCTAGAAACAGAAAATCAACCACTTTCTGAAAGGTAGGACTGGTGGAGAAGTGAATCTAAAACGACGGGAAGATAGACCGCGGGGGGAGGGGCTGGCTCCTGGCAAGCGGCGGAGGAAAGGAGCACAAAATCAGGACTTTTAAAAGTCTGTTCCACTGAGGGACATTGCTCCAGAGGCTAAACCAGGGTGAAGCCCACGCGGGGTCAGCGTGGCCCCAGGTCCCGCAGGGTCACAGAAGGATCGGGGGTGTCGGAGTGTCGCAGAGCTCGCAGGTATTAGAACGGAGAAGCCGACTGCAGAGACAGAGCCAAGGACTGAACTCTCAGCTCGGGGTTACCTTGAACTGGTCGCGGGCTGGTTGAGCTCGGAGCGCGGCTAAAGGCTGGGGATATGGGAGTGACCGAGTGCTGTCCTCTGGGGGCGCACTGAGGAGTAGGGCCGGAGACTAGGAGGCCACCATTTTCATTCCCGTCCTCCGGAACTCTACGGAAAGCGTTCAGGGAACAGAAGCTCCCAAAAGCGAACCCGAGCCGATTACTTAGTCCGGCCGCCGGTAAGGGCGGTGCAATCCCGCCTCGGGCAAAGACACTTGAGAGTCACTACAACAGGCCCCTCCCCCAGAAGATCAACAAAATATACAGCCAGGAGGAAGTTCATCTATCAAGGAAAGTAGGTTCAATTCCTAAGACAGCAGAGCAATTCCAGAGGAGGAGAAAGCAAAGCACGGAACTCATGGCTTTCTCCCCATGATTCTTTAGTCTTGCGGCTACTTCAATTTTTTTTTTCCTTTTTTCAATTTTTTTTTCTTTTTTCTTCTTCTGCTAAATTTTTTAAAAAACTTTTACCCTTTTCTTTTTTAACATTTTTTGACTTATATCTAAATATATATATTTTTTCTTTATTTGTTTTATTTTTTAAATTTTTTTCTTTTTTTTTTTCTGAACCACTTTTTATCCCTTTTCTCCCCCCCACAATTTGGGGTCTCTTCTCATTTGGTTACAGCGCATTTTTCTGGGGTCTTTGCCACCCTTTTAGTATTTTATTTGCTCCTTCATATCCTCTTATCTGGACAAAATGATAAGGCGGAAAAAATCACCACAAACAAAAGAACAAGAGACAGTACCGAAGGCAAGGGACCTAATCAACACAGACATTGGTAATATGTCAGATCAACAGTTCAGAATGACGATTCTGAACATTCTAGCCGGGCTCGAAAAAGGCATGGAAGATATTAGAGAAACCCTCTCTAGAGATATTAAAGCCCTTTCTGGAGAAATTAAAGAACTAAAAATCTAACCAAGTTGAAATCAAAAAAGCTATTAATGAGGTGCAATCAAAAATGGAGGCTCTCACTGCCAGGATAAATGAGGCAGAAGAAAGAATTAGTGATATAGAAGACCAAATGACAGAGAATAAAGAAGCCGAACAAAAGAGGGACAAACAGCTACTGGACCATGAGGGGAGAATTCGAGAGATAAGTGACACCATAAGACGAAACAACATTAGAATAATTGGGATTCCAGAAGAAGAAAAAACAGAGAGGGGAGCAGAAGGTCTATTGGAGAGAATTATTGGAGAGAATTTCCCTAATATGGCAAAGGGAACAAGCATCAAAATCCAGGAGATGCAGAGAACCCCCCTCAAAGTCAACAAGAATAGGTCCACATCCCGTCACCTAATAGTAAAATTTACAAGTCTTAGTGACAAAGAGAAAATCCTGAAAGCAGCCCGAGAAAAGAAGTCTGTAACATACAATGGTAAAAATATTAGATTGGCAGCAGACTTATCCACAGAGACCTGGCAGGCCAGGAAGAGCTGGCATGATATATTCAGAGCACTAAACGAGAAAAACATGCAGCCAAGAATACTCTATCCAGCTAGGCTATCATTGAAAATAGAAGGAGAGATAAAAATCTTCCACAAAGATAAACTCCAAATGGATAAAAGACCTCAATGTGAGACAGGAATCTATCAGAATCCTAGAGAGAACATAGGCAGTAACCTCTTCGATATCAGCCACAGAAACTTCTTTCAAGATATGTCTCCAAAGGCCAAGGAAACAAAAGTAAAAATGAACTTTTGGGACTTCATCAAGATCAAAAGCTTCTGCACAGCAAAGGAAACAGTCAACAAAACAAAGAGGCAACCCACGGAATGGGAGAAGATATTTGCAAATGACAGTACAGACAAAAGGTTGATATCCAGGATCTATAAAGAACTTCTCAAACTCAACACACACAAAACAGATAATCATATCAAAAAATGGGCAGAAGATATGAACAGACACTTCTCCAACGAAGACATACAAATGGCTATCAGACACATGAAAAAATTTTCATCATCACTAGCCATCAGGGAGATTCAAATTAAAACAACATTGAAATACCACCTAACACCATTAGAATGGCCAAAATTAGCAAGACGGGAAACAACGTGTGTTGGAGAGGATGTGGAGAAAGGGGAACCCTCTTACACTGTTGGTGGGAATGCAAGTTAGTGCAGCCACTTTGGAGAACAGTGTGGAGATTCCTGAAGAAATTAAGAATAGAGCTTCCCTATGACCCTGCAATTGCACTGCTGGGTATTTATCCCAAAGATACAGATGTAGTGAAAAGAAGGGCCATCTGTACCCCAATGTTTATTGCAGCAATGGCTATAGTCGCCAAACTGTGGAAAGAACCATGATGCCCTTCAACGGATGAATGGATAAGGAAGATGTGGTTCATATACACAATGGAGTATTATGCCTCCATCAGAAAGGACGAATACCCAACTTTTGTAGCAACATGGATGGGACTGGAAGAGACTATGCTGAGCGAAATAAGTCAAGCAGAGAGTCAAGTATCATATGGTCTCACTTATTTGTGGAGCATAACAAATAACATGGAGGACATGGGGAGATGGAGAGGAGAGGGAGTTGAGGGAAACTGGAAGGGGAGATGAACCATGAGAGACTATGGACTCTGAAAAACAACCAGAGGATTATGAAGGGGCGGCGGGGGGGAGGGGCGGGAGGTTGAGGAACCAGGTGGTGGGTAATAGGGAGGGCACGTACTGCATGGAGCACTGGGTGTGATGCCAAAACAATGAACACTGTTATGCTGTAAATAAACAACAACAAAAAAAAAAGCTTCCAGGACAAACAAAAACTGAAAGAATTTGCAAACACCAAACCAGCTCTACAGGAAATATTGAAAGGGGTCCTCTAAGCAAAGAGAGAGCCTAAAAGTAGTAGATCAGAAAGGTACAGAGACAATTTACAGTAACAGTCACCTTACAGACTAATAATGGCACTAAATTCATATCTCTCAATAGTTACCCTGAATGTTAATGGGCTAAATGCCCCAATCAAAAGACACAGGGTATCAGAATGGATAAAAAAACAAAACCCATCAGTATGTTGCCTACAAGAAACTCATTTTTGACGCGAAGACACCTCCAGATTTAAAGTGAGGGGGTGGAAAACAATTTACCATGCTAATGGGCATCAGAAGAAAGCTGGGGTGGCAATCCTTCTATCAGATCAATTAGATTTTAAGCCAAAGACTATAATAAGAGATGAGGAAGGACACTATATCCTACTCAAAGGGTCTGTCCAACAAGAAGATCTAACAATTTTAAATATCTATGCCCCTAACGTGGGAGCAGCCAACTATATCAACCAATTAATAACAAAATCAAAGAAACACATCAATGATAATACAATAATAGTAGGGGACTTTAACACTCCCCTCACTGAAATGGACAGATCATCCAAGCAAAAGATCAACAAGGAAATAAAGGCCTTAAATGACACACTGGACCAGATGGACATCACAGATATATTCAGAACATTTCATCCCAAAGCAACAGAATACACATTCTTCTCTAGTGCACATGGAACCTTCTCCAGAATAGATCACATCCTGGGTCACAAATCAGGTCTCAAGCGGTATCAAAAGATTGGGATCATTCCCTGCATATTTTCAGACCACAATGCTCTGAAGCTAGAACTCAATCACAAGAGGAAAGCTGGAAAGAACCCAAATACATGGAGACTAAACAGCATCCTTCTAAAGAATGAATGGGTCAACTAGGAAATTAAAGAAGAATTAAAAAATTCATGGAAACAAATGATAATGAAAACATAACAGTTCAAAATCTGTGGGGCACAGCAAAGGCAGTCCTGAGAGGAAAATATATAGCGGTACAAGCCTTTCTCAAGAAACAAGAAAGGTCTCAAGTACACAACCTAACCCTACACGTAAAGGAGCTGGAGAAAGAACAAGAAAGAAAGCCTAAACCCGCAGGAGAAGAGAAATCATAAAGATCAGAGCAGAAATCAATGAAATAGAAACCAAAAAAAAACAATAGAAAAAATCAATGAAACTAGGAGCTGGTTCTTTGAAAGAATCAACAAGATTGATAAACCCCTGGCCAGATTCATCAAAAAGAAAAGAGAAAGGACCCAAATCAATAAAATCATGAATGAAAGAGGAGAGATCACAACTAACACCAAAGAAATACAGACAATTATAAGAACATACTATGAGCAACTCTACACCAACAAATTGGACAATCTGGAAGAAATGAATGCATTCCTAGAGACATATAAACTACCACAACTGAACCAGGAAGAAATAGAAAACCTGAACAGGCCCATAACCAGTAAGGAGATTGAAACAGTCATCAAAAATCTCCAAACAAACAAAAGCCCAGGGCCAGATGGCTTCCCAGGGGAATTCTACCAAACATTTCAAGTAATTCCTATTTTCCTGAAACTGTTCCAAAAAATAGAAACGGAAGGAAAACTTCCAAACTCATTTTATGAGGCCAGCATCACCTTGATCCCAAAACCAGACAAGGATCCCACCAAAAAAGAGAACTACAGATCAATATCCTTGATGAACACAGACGCAAAAATTCTCACCAAAATACTAGCCAATAGGATTCAACAGTACATTAAAAGGATTATTCACCACGATCAAGTGGGATTTATTCCAGGGTTGCAGGGTTGGTTCAACATCCACAAATCAATCAATGTGATACAACACATTAATAAAAGAAAGAACAAGAACCATATGATACTCTCAATAGATGCTGAAAAAGCATTTGACAAAGTACAGCATCCCTTCCTGATCAAAACTCTTCAAAGTGTAGGGATAGAGGGCACATACCTCAATATTATCAAAGCCATTTATGAAAAACCCACCGCAAATATCATTCTCAATGGAGAAAAACTGAAAGCTTTTCCGCTAAGGTCAGGAACACGGCAGGGATGTCCATTATCACCACTGCTATTCAACATAGTACTAGAAGTCCTAGCCTCAGCAATCAGACAACAAAAAGAAATTAAAGGCATCCAAATTGGCAAAGAAGAAGTCAAACTATCACTCTTCGCAGATGATATGATACTATATGTGGAAAACCCAAAAGGCTCCACTCCAAAACTGCTAGAACTTGTACAGGAATTCAGTAAAGTGTCAGGATATAAAATCAATGCACAGAAATCAGTTGCATTTCTGTACACCAACAACAAGACAGAAGAAAGAGAAATTAAGGAGTCCATCCCATTTACAATTGTACCCAAAACTATAAGATACCTAGGAATAAACCTAACCAAAGAGGCTAAGAATCTATACACAGAAAATTATAAAGTACTCATGAAAGAAATTGAGGAAGACACAAAGAAATGGAAAAATGTTCCATGCTCCTGGATTGGAAGAATAAATATTGTGAACATGTCCATGCTACCTAAAGCAATCTACACATTTAATGCAATCCCTATCAAAATACCATCCATTTTTTTCAAAGAAATGGAACAAATAATCCTAAAATTTATATGGAACCAGAAAAGACCTCGAATAGCCAAAGGAATATTGAAAAAGAAAGCCAAAGTTGGTGGCATCACAATTCCAGACTTCAAGCTCTATTACAAAGCTGTCATCATCAAGACAACATGGTACTGGCACAAAAACAGACACATAGATCAGTGGAACAGAATAGAGAGCCCAGAAATCGACCCTCAACTCTATGGTCAACTAATCTTCGACAAAGCAGGAAAGAATGTCCAATGGAAAAAAGACAGCCTCTTCAATAAATGGTGCTGGGAAAATTGGACAGCCACATGCAAAAAAATGAAATTGGACCACTTCCTTACACCACACACGAAAATAGACTCCAAATGGATGAAGGACCTCAATGTGAGAAAGGAATCCATCAAAATCCTTGAGGAGAATGCAGGCAGCAACCTCTTCGACCTCAGCCGTAGCAGCATCTTCCTAGGAATAACGGCAAAGGCAAGGGAAGCAAGGGCAAAAATGAACTATTGGGATTTCATCAAGATCAAAAGCTTTTGCACAGCAAAGGAAACAGTTAACAAAACCAAAAGACAACTGACAGAATGGGAGAAGATATTTGCAAACGACATATCAGATAAAGGGCTAGTATCCAAAATCTATAAGGAACTTAGCAAACTCAACACCCAAAGAACAAACAATCCAATCAAGAAATGGGCAGAGGACATGAACAGACATTTCTGCAAAGAAGACATCCAGATGGCCAACAGACACATGAAAAAGTGCTCCACGTCACTCGGCATCAGGGAAATACAAATCAAAACCACAATGAGATATCACCTCACACCAGTCAGAATGGCTAAAATTAACAAGTCAGGAAAGGACAGATGCTGGCGAGGATGCGGAGAAAGGGGAACCCTCCTCCACTGTTGGTGGGAATGCAAGCTGGTGCAACCACTCTGGAAAACAGCATGGAGGTTCCTCAAAATGTTGAAAATAGAACTACCCTATGACCCAGCAATTGCACTACTGGGTGTTTACCCTAAAGATACAAACATAGTGATCCTAAGGGGCACGTGTACCCGAATGTTTATAGCAGCAATGTCTACAATAGCCAAACTATGGAAAGAATCGAGATGTCCATCAACAGATGAATGGATAAAGAAGATGTGGTATATATACATAATGGAATACTATGCAGCCATCAAAAGAAATGAAATCTTGCCATTTGTGACGATGTGGATGGAACTAGAGGGTATCATGCTTAGTGAAATAAGTCAATCGGAGAAAGACAACTATCATATGATCTCCCTGATATGAGGACATGGAGAAGCAACATGGGGGGTTAGGGGGATAGGAGAAGAATAAATGAAACAAGATGGGATTGGGAGGGAGACAAACCATAAATGACTCTTAATCTCACAAAACAAACTGGGGGTTGCTGGGGGGAGGTGGGATTGGGAGAGGGGGAGGGGGCTATGGACATTGGGGAGGGGAGGTGAACCATAAGAGACTATGGACTCTGAAAAACAACCTGAGGGTTTTGAAGGGTCAGGGGTGGGAAGTTGGGGGAACAGGTGGTGGGTAATAGGGAGGGCACATTTTGCATGGAGCACTGGGTGTTGTGCAAAAACAATAATACTGTTACGCTGAAAAAAATAAATAAAATGGGGAAAAAAAGATTTTATTTATTTGACAGACAGAGATCACAAGTAGGCAGAGAGGCAGGTAGAGAGAGAGAGAGAGAAAGAGAAGCAGGCTCCCTGCTGAGCAGAGAGCCCGATGCGGGGCTTGATCTCAGGACCCTGGGATCATGACTTGAGCCCAAAGCAGATGCATAACCGACTGAACCACCCAGGCACTTGGGCCATAGTGTTTTAAAAGGAAACAATGAGCTTCAACTTCCACAAGACTTTTTCCTCATGGGATCTTCTTGACAGGGTGCCTACAGCTAAGGTATCAGGCTATTCCTCCTTTCCCACCTCTCCTTTCTTTTTTTTTTTTAATTTTAATTTTTTTTTAATTTCTTTTCAGTGTTCCAGAATTCATTGTTTATGCACCACACCCAGTGCTCCATGCAATACGTGCCCACCACCAGGCTCACCCAACCTCCTACCCCCAACCCCTCCAAAACCCTCAGATTGTTTTTCAGAGTCCACAGTCTCTCGTTCAACTCTCTTCTCACTTTATATAAACTATCACAATAGCTAAGATAAATAATACTGACATTATCAAGCGATAGGAAAGTAAGAGAAAAATGGTAACTCTTGTAGATAGCTTTGAGATGCAAAATGCCTCTGGAAAATGGTTTGGCAGTTTCCTTCAACATTAAGTACATACTTACACCATAAGACCCAGCAATCCCACTACTCACCTAGATATTCTACAGAAATAAAAATCTATGTTTATACAAAAACCACCCACAACAGTATATAGCAGATCAGTTCCTAATGGCCCCAAATTAAAAACAACTGCATATGTCCTTGGATGCAGGTATGAATAAACCAATGTAGGATAGCCATATAATGGACTACTTCTCAGCAATGAAAAGGACTGTACTATGAATCTCAAAGCATTATGCTAGATGAAAAAAAAAGTCTCAAAAGGTTACATAGTATATGAATGCATTGTTATAACATTCTGCAAAAGCATAGATGGGTGATGAAGAGGAGACCAGTGTTTGCCAAGAGAAAAGGGAGGTGTGGCAAGAGAGCCTGAACACAAGTCATCAAGGGAACACAAAGAATCTTTTTGGGAGGAAGGGTTGTTTCCTCCCTGTGGTGCAGTTTACATGAATCCATGCCTGTGTTAGAGATTCACAGAGCTATTATACAGAAAAATAAAAATACATACAAAATAAAACACATACTAAAAATAAAAATCTTTAAAGCACAATAAAAAAAAAAAAAGAAATGAAGTCTGTGTATCCCGATTGCACTACTGGGTATCTACCCCAAAGATACAGATATAGTGAAAAGAAGGGCCATGTGTACCCCAGTGTTCATAGCAGTAATGGCCACAGTGGCCAAACTGGAAAAAGCCAAGATGCCCTTCAACATATGAATGGATAAGGAAGATATGGCCCATACATACCATGGAGTATTATGCCTCCATCAGAAAGGATGAATTCCCAACTTTTGTACCAACATGGACAGGACAGGACAGAACAGACATTATGTTGCATGAAATAAGAGAGAGTCAATTGTATGATTTCACTTACTTGTGGAGAGTAAAGAATAACACAGAGGACACTGAGTGATGGAGAGAAGTGAGTTGGGGGGAAATCAGAGGGGGAGACAAATCATGAGAGACTGTGGACTCTGAGAAACAAACTGAAGGGTTTGGAAGGGAGAGGGGTCGGGGGATGGGTGAGCCTGGTGGTGGGTATTAAGGAGGACACAGATTGCATGGAGCACTGGGTATGGGGCATAAACAATGAATGCTGGAACACTGAAAAAATAAAATTAAAAAAAAAGTCTGTGTATCCATTCAGAATTTTACCATAGAACATTTCTTCAAACTAAAAGTTCCTTGAATACCAAAGGACGGCCTAAAACATCACAGTTTATTTAGAAAAAGAAATGAGTCTACAAACTATATAACACAACGTTATGCCGGGTTTGTGGTTCATGTTTTACTTTCAAAGAGATTTTAGTACAATCCATACTTTTGCTAACTAATCATGCCTAAACAATTCTAGGAATAGATTTCTAAGTGTGTTTTTTAAAAAGATTGTATTTATTTATTTGACAGAGAGAGGCATAGTGAGAGACCGCACACAAGCAAGGAGGGTGGGACAGGGAAAAGCAGGCTTCCTGCAGAGCAGGGAGCCCAATGCAAGGGCTCAATCCCAGGATCCTGAGATCATGACCTGAGCCCATGGCAGACGCTTAATGCCTGAGCCACCCAGGTGCCTCCTACATGGTTTTTGATATATAACTGTTCACACAGTTAAGAGCCATAAGGAAATTTCTTCCATTCTCCTCTACTCATTTATGTAAACAAAGTTTCTAAGCTCTTATTTAGCTCTATAAAAATGAAAAATAAATAAACAAATAAATACGTAACCCACATAGGAACAGAACTCCGTCAGAGCATGTGTCCTTGTTTGCTGACGTCTTGTCATAGCTGTCAGAAAATTTGATTCTTAATTTCCTTCATCCTACATATCTGTTTCCTTGGTTATTTTCTCAGCCTTTTTGTCTCCGTCGATTTAACAGTAAGGCATTAATAGGAAGATCAGAAGTTTTGTGTATGTTCGTGGAGCTTGGGTATTTGGTTGGTCTAATGACAGTGTCACAACTCCAACATGTCTACCCTCAAGGAGACATGTTGGAGTTGTGACACCCAGTATCCTCATGATGAGACCTCACTTGGTGAGGTCAATAAAGTTAAAATGACGTCATTAGGGCCAGGCCCACATCCTATATGACTGTTTTCCTCATACCCAAGGCGAATATGGACACCTAGGGGTTTGGGGAGAAGATGGCCCTCTATGGGCAGAGGAGGAGGTCTCTCTCTCACAGCCCACAGAAGGGACCAACCCTGCCAACACCTTGAATTCAGACTTCTAGACTCCAGAAATAGGAGGCCCTAAATTTCTGTGGTTTAAGCAACCCAGTCTGTGGTACTCTGTTCCTGCGCTGTTCGGAAAGAGAACCATCGGGTCGCCTGGCTATTTGGTATCTTCTTACCCTGTTCTGGCTGGTAAGGCTCTGCTAAGTACCTCATTCCGAGAGCTGACTGACAGAAGAACGCTGAGTGCTTAACACAGAGTGTGTGTTCTCTTCCAGTAAAATGTTAACTAACAGCTGAGCCTGGTGTTGCCCAAGCCAGAGACTCTGTACAGCCTCCTGCCTGCTGCCAGTGCGGGAAGCAGTTTGGGGCTTCTGACTGTTTCTCATAGAGATTTCAACAAATTTCTATATATTCATCCCCAAATTTACCCCGACTACTAGATACCTGATGCTATAAAGTCCTGAGCCTTTTGGGGCCTGGGGCGGGGGGGGAGTTGGTGGGTGAGTAGGATTCTGTTGTAGAAATAAGGTCATCTCTTGGCTTTCTCAGCTGCCAGCTTAAAATCTAGCTTTTTTAGGGGCTGCTAATTCCATTATCATAAGCGCAATGCTTCCTGGCTTCCAAAATGTTAATGCTGTGGTTTCATTCCCATTTTCCTGCCAATTGGGAGTCTCAAGCTTCACTATTCATATGACCTCAGCAATATATTATATAAGATACTCGATATATTTTGGTATATGTTTTGAGTCAGGAGCTATTTTTAGGATGACGACTCAGGCATATGGCCAGAAAAGGCATGTTGTAACTATAATGCTTGCTTATGTTGATCAGAAGATATTAAATCATCTCTGAGCTGGGATCTGTTCTTTTTTAAGAGGCTAGAGTTTATCAGGGCATGTGCTGGGATGTGCTTATTTTCCTTCAGCAAGGTTTGAACTGTTGCATAGTAACACATCACAGCTACCTGTAGTTACACTGATGCCCTAGGGTAATTTATACTCAGTCACTAACAGTCTGTGCAAACTGAGTCTGGAAATGTGACTTCCCTCTCTGGGCTCTATCATTTATTGTTGTGTGCTATGGAATGTGCAAATATAACTACAATCTCAATTTTCTGCTTCCAAAAGATATGTAACTCCAGAGAAAACATTCTATCATTTTGCATATTTAATGGAAATAATGGCCATCCTTCACGCCAAAGGCATGGAATTGGTGGGTCACACAGTAATTCTATATTTAACCTACCAAGGATCTGAAAAACTATCTTGCACATCAGCTATTTTCAACCCCACACTCCTACCAGTTAGTATTTTCTTTATGTCTTTAGATGCTCTGATATTGGGTGTACAAATATTTACAAATATTGTATCTTTTTGAGGAATTGATCCATTTATCATGATATAATGAACTTCTTTGTTTCTTGCGACCATTGTTGTCAAATGTAAGTGTTTCTACCTCTGTTTCTTTGGGTTATCCTTGCTTGAAATATTTTTCCATCCCTTTACTTTCAGTCTACATATGTCCTTAAAATCAAGTTGCGTCTCTTGTAAGTAATGCACCATTGGATCTGATTTTTTTCTTATTATTTCTTATTATTATTCATTCAACCATTCTGTCTTTGATTAAAAAATTTAATACATTTATATTTAAAGTAATTATTGATAGGTAAGGTTTTACTATTGTTATTTTGTTGTTTTCTGTTTTGTAGGTTTCTTTGTTTTGCTTTCCCTCTCAATAACATCCTTTGTGGCTATATGCTTTGACTACCTTATCATAATCTTTATGGGTCTACTACAGATTTTTCTTTTGAGTACCGTGATGGTTCCATAAAATATCTTATACTTACCACATTCTATGTTAAGCTGATAACTTAACCTCAGTAGCATACAGAAACTTTGTACCTCTACTTCTCCCTCCTCCTTTACCTTTTAGGTCATTAATGTTACAATTTACATCTTTTTTGTATTGTATATCCAATAACAAATTGCTATGGTTTTTTGAAATATGTTTGTTTTTTAACTTTTAGAGTGGTAAATGATTTATATACCACCATTACAATATCAGAGAATCTGACTTTGACCACCTATTTTTCTTGTCAGTGGGTTTCACATATTTATGTGTTTTTATAATGTTAAGTAGCAACTTTTTTTAGCTCGAAGAATGCTCTTTAACAAATCTCCTAAGTAAGGTCTAGCGATGGTCAACTTTCTCAGCTCATCTTTGTTCAAGGTCTTGATCTCTCATTCCTTCTGAAAGACAACTTTGGTCGAGTATAGTATTCTTGGTTGACAGGGTTTTTTTTTTCCTTTCAATATTTTGAATATACCAGCCTCCTTTATCCTGACCTGCAAAGACTTTTCACCACAGTTGAAAAGCCCACTGATAGTCTTGGGGGTTCCCCTTAGTCTATGGGTGGAGTCCCTTTAATGTGACAAAACACTTTTCTCCTGCTGTTTGCAAATGTCTCACTCTGTCTTTGACTTTGACAATTTAGTTATAATGTCTTCTTCTGTACCGACTCCTTTTGCTTCAGTGTCTTTTTTCAATGGCTCCTTTCACATTATCCAAAAAAGATCTTATCATCTCTCTGCTCAAAATCCTAAATGGCCTTACAAATTACCCTGATGGAAAGCCATGGCTCTTCTAACAGCTTATGTGATCTGACCCACAATGCTTCTTTGACCTCACTCCTTACCACTTTCTTCCTTGATCACTGGGCTCCAGACACACTTGCCTCTCTGATTTTTCCTAAATGCTCCAGCCCAGTCCCTGTCTCTAGAGGGCTCCTCTTCCAGAGAGCCACATGATTTACTGCTGTAGTTGCTTCATGTCTTAACCTGGGTATCATCTTGTCATAAAGGATTTTACTGATCAACTTATGTCCAATTCCACTCTTCACCCTTTGTTCCCTGCTTTATTCTTTTCTATATTAGTTATTATCTCACAACATATTTATTTGTTATCTGTCTACCTCTATGAGACTAACCAATCATTAAGAGTCATGCTCATATTTTTCTGAAAGAAAGAATATAGAAATAGAACATTTTGGAAAGAAGATGATAGGTTTAGTATTGATTGTATTGAATTAGACATGAGCATTGCATTTTTTTTTTCTAGAGCTCAGGTGATAACCTGCTACATGCAGATTTAGAAGATATTAACAAGTCAGAGTGACGCCATAAATATGGACATTAAGTACAGAGCTTGTCATTGTAAAAACCATTGGCCCAAAATGAAAATATTGGAGATGTTGGCACTGACCCTAAGCAGTATGAACATTCCCAGTTACCTGACCATTGAGAACATAGAGGTTATGGGACCCATAGCCAAGAGCTCTTGGGGTCATTTAGATTGAACGTCACAAAATGCACATCTTGTTAAAGTTTAGTATCAGTGTCAGAACACATAGAAATTGAGGATTTCCCAAAACACTAAATAAGTAGTCTTATGTTGTTCCATCTTCCAAACAAGGGGGGAAAAAGACAAAAAAAAAAAAAAAAGAAAAAGAGGAATTATATCTTATATTTAGATTTTGATCTATACAACTGTAACAGAATGCTTAATAGATTCTTTCCTGTTGCCCCAGAATTAGCAAATGAAATCCAAAAATGAACATAAGACATGATGATTACTACTACACTCTAAAAGGAATCAACATTGGAAGGTCCAGACAGCTCCCCAGGACTTAAACACAAACAGTCAAAAATAGTCTGCCTCCTCAGCCATTTTCCCATTTATCTCTTCTAGCAGAAGTTATAAAGTGGGAGAAAACTCAAGGATATACATGGAATGGTGGGCACTGGAATACAGAAAAGAGTCCTGAGACTTTTCTTTGTTTTTCTGTGTGGTAGTAGGATGGGGACATGCTTTTGTCATCTTTTTACAGCCAGGTAAGAAGGCTCCAAAGACTGGCATCTCGTTCTTGATTATTCATCCACTTAGGAAGAAATTTCTTTCTTTCTTTCTTTCTTTCTTTCTTTCTTTCTTTCTTTCTTTCTTTCTTTTTTAGACTTTATTTATTTATTTGACAGAGAGAGAGAGAGAGATAACAAGTAGGCAGAGAGGCAGGCAGAGAGAAAGGGGGAAGCAGGCTCCCCGCCGAGCAGAGAGCCCGATGCTGGACTTGATCTCACAGCCCTGAGATCATGACCTGAGCCGAAAGCAGAGGCTTAACCCATTGAGCCACCCAGCCACCCCAGGAAGAGATTTCTGATCTACCTTCTGTCCACTTGAATGGAGGAGGGGTAGGAAGTGAGGATAAGTGGCTGAGCCGAATAAGGAAGCCACAGCGGAATAATCTGCAATCCTGTAAGTTTTGAATGGTCAGGCTGAGAGATTTTCATGGCTTAGATAAAAGAGATGAAAGAAGACCATCTTGCACCATCGTGAACAGTCATGTGTTCTACAAAACCTGGGCAAACATTTTTTTCCCGCAGAAGTATGTGGCTGTGGAATACCTAGCTGGAAAAGGCAGCTGAGGAAGTAACACTGAATATCAAAAATGAAGAGTTTTTGCAAGGTCTCATGAGAGAACCATGAATGCACCAGGAGATGGTTCATAGGCCCCAGGAAATACTCAGCCTCTGAATACCTGTGACACAGGCCCTAAGACAAGACCACAGTCTGAACACCTGCCCCCAAAAAACAAAATGAAAAAATCTATGATGTGCCCAGAGGCTGCATACCTGTGTCATAACAACCTAAAAGGACGATAGTGGCCCTTGCTAGTAAAAAGATATTTGATGCTCTTATTTGGCCTTCCCTTTTTAGCCTGACAACATAAAAGAAAGGGACACAGAAAAGAGAAAGGAGTATCAGAACAGGCAATGCATCGACCCCCTCTTGGTTGTCAACTAAAATTTGACTGGCAGCAGTGGGAGGGGAAGAGTGAGCGTTAATTGGATGTGAAATGAAGAAGTCGAGTAAATAGAACATTTTGAACTGCTGAAAGAGATTCAAAAGCCACGGGGGGTGGCAGAGACATCTCCAGGCCCATAAAGCAGAGTTTTCCAAGCATGGGTGAAAACATTTTGGTTTTGTACTTGGTTATACAAATCCTTTAGAATTCCTTGTAGAGTAGATCTTCTAAGTGACCAAGTCCAGTAGTTTCTTTTATATGGAAGTGCCTCTATTTTTGTCTTCCTTCTTCAGAGATAGTCACAACCTTTGGGACTCCATTGTTTTGAGGATAAAACAGAGATCGTTTGAATCATTGTTTCCCTTTATGTAATTTTCATTTTTCTCTGGATCCTTTCAAGGTTTTCCCGCTATCCTTGGTCTTGTGCAGTGGGCTGGGATTGTTGAGGTATTTTAGGAATTTATCCTGCTGCAGCTTTGCTGAACTTGTTGAATGCTTAAATTGATGTCTGTCAACTTATCAATACCTATTCTACCCAAACACTTCCCTGTTTAGCATTACCCCATATGGAGTTTCAAATATTTATTTGTGGGGGTATCCTTGAACATATCTATAAGAGTATTGGGCCAATAGAAGCTATATGGCCATTTCTTACATAAGGAAACTTTATTGATACCTTGCCTGCTATCAGTATTATAGCATAATATTCTCAAATTATACCCCTCAAAAACAAATATTTGGGGCGCCTGGGTGGCTCAGTGGGTTGAAGCCTCTGCCTTCGGCTCAGGTCATGATCCCGGGGTCCTGGGATTAAGCCCTGCATCGGGCTCTCTGCTCCGTGGGGAGCCTGCTTCCTCCTCTCTCTCTGCCTGCCTCTCTGCCTAGTTGTGATTTCTCTCTGTCAAATAAATAAAATATTTTTAAAAATTAAAAAAAAAACACAAATATTTAAAACTTATACTGGAACATGTTCGGCGAGGAAGTGTATTGGTATTGTGCCCAATAAAAATTATTTTAAAGCTCTCCTTTCAAAATAATTATGACAATTATAATAATAAATAACTCTTATTATATGCTTTAATTTTTCAGATAGTGTTCTGAATGTTTTAAATGTATCAGTTTATTGAGTATTTTTTAAAAATCACAAAGAGGTATATGCTACTGTTGACTCAATTTTAAAGATGAGAACACTTAAAGTACAGAAAGCCCAGGCCCAAGATCATTAGGCAGCAGAGAGCAGGGAGTGGTACTCCAGTTGTCTGGCTTTACGTACAGGGTCTGCAAGTAACCATCATCTTACCCTGCCCTCGCATCTTCTTAGCAGGTGATTCAATATCCAACTGCAGGAAAAGGAAATTTTGCTCATATTGTTTCTAGCACGATTTCCCCTCTCAGAGCATGAGAACGCTGAGAACACTCTAATCTGAGACAAGAGGCTGGGGAAATAGAGGTCCTGCACATGTGTACTATTTTCTTAATGGAACAGGGTAAAAGGCTTGCCAAGAGTGAAAAGGAAAATCAGAAAGTCCTTATTTGAGGGCTCACATCCATCATCACGATCTCAGTTTCACAAACATCAGTTCACTGATTTATCCCCCCAAGTCTAAAGGAGAACTTCTTGACCCTCAACAGATTTTAAAAGAGCTGCCATGGAACAGTGTGTCATTAATGTGGGGAGCCAGGGACTGGCTTTAAAGGGCAATGTGATTTTGGGACGGATTTGGAAACCCATGTCATGGTGGTAGCAAAGGAACAAGTTAGTAGAACTCTGACAAAACAGAAACACTGTCTTGTGGACTACCGTTGTAAAAATAAGAACTTGAGTCAAGAAAGCAACATAATTACAATGACTCTTATAGGTTGATATCCAACCTTTTCCCTACTTGAGACTTACAGCAAAGTAGTTCAGAGAGAAAAGGCCATTATCATTAAGAGTATGGAAAACCCAAGTCAGGTACATCCCCCAGTTTCTCCGAAGATGAATACCCACTGATGAAAGGTGAATATACGCCTTAAATAGTAAAGAAAAAAGTGAAGCCTGCTTTGCTCTACTCTGAAATTGCAGCAGTTTGGCAAAGGGCTTACTTTAGAAGCACAGAGCTAGAAGGGAACTTGAACCTCACTCCATTCAATTTCAGTATTAAGGAGATCTTGACCAAAATCACACTTAGCATTAATTAATCCATTCAAGAAACACCAGCCAAGCTTCACTTATGTGCCAGGCACCTCATTGTATATGTGAGAATATGAATACATGGAGAAAAAAAAAAGATGAAATCACAGAATAACACAGAGATGGGCTGAGAATTCAGATCTGTGGGTCATTCAGATCAAGCACTTTCTCCAGAAGGAAACTGGCTAAACTCAATGAATGTGTGGAATCCTCTAAAACACAATAAAATTTAATTACATTTGTTTATGAGGAAAGGGGAATTTTAAAACCCAAAGCTTTCCATGGAATTCTATCTAGTGGGACTGGATATGATTGAACATAACCATCACCTTTGGAAAGCCATCGGAAAAAGGCAACCATGTTGCTTTCAGTGAACCCTTCTAACTTTTCCAAATGTGTCTGATTCACACAGAGCAGTTAATCTCCTCCATATAAACACATCCTATCACTTCCATTAATTCTGGAGGCTTGTATTATTTGGTTAAAAAAACTGTTTAGGAATGCTAATTGGTGTTTTAAAATGTTGGGTAAGTGACAAGTGCTCTCTATAACCTACTGCACAATGAGAAATAGCATTTTTGCATCTACCATGTGAAAGGTATTAATTTGAATTAAATGACCAAATTACAAAAGGCAAAGGAGGTTCATGTTGCACAGCGCATTCTAACACCATTTGAACGTGAACACAAGTTCAGAGGACCAACTTCAAAAGGAAAATGTTCCCAAATGCTCCATTCCCCCAAACAGTTGCACAAAGTTATTGAAATCAAAATGATCATGAATGTTGAATGTAATTAATTAATCATTCATTTATTTATTTAATTCTAAGAGAGAGTTCAAGAGAGGAAGGGGCAGACAGAGAGGGAGAGCCAGAATCAGGCAGACTCCACACACAGCGTGGAGCCTGCGAACGAGGGGCTCGATTTCATGACCCTGAGATCATGACCTGAGCTGAAATCAAAAGTCATACCAACCGAAAGAGCCACCCAGGTGCCCCTATGAAAAAAAAAAAAAAAAGTTAACATAAGGGTATTAATTTACATTATATTAATGTTTGTTCTTCTGAATCTAAGGTATGTTTCATTATTCTATTATAGTTTACGGCAAAGACCGAGTTAAGAGAGTTAACGTTTTGCTCCAAGGTGGTAGAATGATGACGCTAACAGGGAGTGAAGTTTTACTACATAAAGAAGCTACAGAAAGCCACATGGTAGTCTGTTCTCCAAAGTCATGAATTTGAGTTTCATTTCATTCCATCAATAACTTAAACCATACTTATTTTACCTCTCCCTGTAAAATACAGTATCACATGCTATGGAAGATAAATTGATGTCTCAAATATAAATATTTCCTTCAAGATACTTAAAGATTAATAGAAGAGAGGTAAAATACATGTAAATTAAAATGCAATATGCCTAGAGTTCCATTACTGTGTAAACAGCAACAAATCAATGGCAAGGACAATGTATAAAGCTGCCATGAGCCATCACTTCCTGAGTACACAATGGGCTTCCCGGGAGCTGCTGACAGTTTTCTCTCAAGCCAACTTTGGGTTGGGGAGGGGGAGTTCTTACCTTTTTTTTTTTTTAAAGAACGTTGTAGAGAAATAAATTTGAGAGAGAAGGTAATGAAGCTTCGTCAGGAATTATTCTAAGCTCTTGGCTAAGACATTTCTAGGATTCCTTCCTTGGAAGGAAGATCCCTGATTGGACTGAGTTTTCTATCTCCTCAGTGATTTTTCTCTCCTTGGTGGAATTATGTTGATGAGGTAGCAACAGGGAAGAGATTCCTGATTGAAAAGAATTCCAAGATACCTCAGAGCAAGTCCAATGGTGGCTGGTCTCAGTCTCTTACTTGAATTTGAGAAGGACCACCATTTTCACTACCCTGAAGAGAGAACACAGCAACAACACACCTCTCTTGGCAGTACAGAAACTGACTGGATTAATGATAGAAACCATTTGTCTCAGAAGACGTCTCTGTCTATCATTCTTGCTCTACACATTCCCCTTGGGATCAGGTCTCTGGAAAGCCCTCCAGACCAGACTGGAAAATGAACTAGGAATTCATTCATTACTTTACCTTTTCTTTTATTCTACGAGCATTCGTTAGGCAGCACTTCACTGGGAAGGTGACTTTTCAGCTGACTTTTGAAGGTAACTTTGCAGTTGCAAAAGGCAGTCAGATTTTGTAATGAAGCATTTCATACAGAAGATAATCACGTGAAAAGACATGATAAGTTTGAGATAGTGGGAGGCCTCTAGAACCACAGACGTCAGGGGTGGTGATGCTAGTTGCAGACCTTACCTGCCGTGTAAGGGACTTTCTTCTGTAAGTTACAGACTGATTGAAAGATCTTAATGAGAAATGCATGAAAATTTTTTCCATTGTAGAAAGAATCCTTCCAGAAAAGCCTGAACAATAATTGGTACTCAATGCACAATTTCTGAATGAATTAATGAACGATGAACACCATGACAAATCCAGTAACAAAAAGATAAAAAAGACAATTCCAGGGGCACCTGGGTGGCTCAGTGGGTTAAAACCTCTGCCTTCGGCTCCAGTCATGATCCCAGAGTCCTGGGATCGAGCCCCGCATCGGGCTCTCTGCTCAGTGGGGAGCCTGCTTCCCCTTCTCTCTCTGCCTGCCTCTCTGCCTACTTGTGATCTCTGTCTGATAAATAAATAAAATCTTTAAAAAAAAGACAATTCTAGAAATAACAAAATGATATGCTCTTTAAAAACTGAAAAATAATTGAAGTTCAGGTTGAAAAAAATAAGAGAAATAAGTACACATGTGTAATAAGAGGAAAAAAAACCAAAACCTTATTTATGGTTTTCCCTTCACACTCACCCATGTGGGCAGGACCATATTCTGGATACACAAATGTTGATGCTCTCTATCCATAACTGGCATTTATTGAAGCTCCAGGGTGATAGGGGATACCATGGGACGTATTTAATTCAGCCTAGATAGCCCTCCTACAACTTCTTGGATGGATATACCATTTAAACCATGTCCTCAAAATTTCTAGCAAAATTGGCATATTGTCCCAATGAAAACAGCTGCTTTGATTCAAATAGTTCATAAAAAAAGCAGCAACACAAACTTAGCAATAGCACCAAAATTTAAAAAAAGCCACAACAACCCACAAATGGTAAACAAGATTCTTTGTCTATTTTTAACATTTGTTTTAATATCAAGAGCAACACATTTTTGAAACAAATAATATTCACTTTTTCCTAAGTTGTTTTCAAATGCAAATCTTTAAAAACACTCTGAGGCAAGCCTTTGGAATCTTTCAACCTAATAAACTCCAGCTGCCTTAAAAAAAAAAAGTGATTTAATCTTACGCTATTTGCCTGAACCTCTTCTGATTTTAGATGTAATCGAATTGGTCCAGAGTTATATTACAAAAGAAAAACTCTAAGAGGATTTTGGGAAAAGGGAGATGAAATGTTTAAAGTTATTTTTTAGTTCATTTGGAGGACAGCCATATGCACTGAAACTGTCATAGCTTTGAACTCTGAACAAGTAATCTCAGTAGATTTGCAAACCTGAAAAAGAAATTCCTACTGTAATCCATTTTTTGTTTCAGAAGAGATGAGAAAGGAATATGTTTAGCTATCTATCAAACTCTTATTTATTTATGTTTTGTTTTTAAAGATTTATTTATTTATTTGAGAGAGAGAGTGCAGGAGCACAAGCAGGGGCAGAGGGAGAGGGACAGAGCAAATTTCTGGCAGGCTCCCCACTGAGTGCAGAGGCAGATGTGGTGCTTAACCTTGGGACACTGAGATCATGAACCCGAGATCACAAGCTGAGCCAAAATCAATGGTCAGACACTTAACCGACTGTGCCACCCAGGCAACCCCCATCAAACTCTTTTTTAAACATCTTACCGGGAGATATCGAATGGTGTATTCCTACATTCTATGTAGCCAGGTTTTACCTGTTGTTGTATAGATGATGTTAAGCACATACATAGGGCAATTTCACTCAACACTCGGTTACACATAAATTTATCATTCACTGATAGATGACCAGGCCCTTCCGTCATCTTACTTGAACATCTTGTTAATATTTTACACTTTTAAAAACTTTTTAATTTGAGGGGAGTCTTGTGGGGGGTCATTTGGTTAAGCATCTCACTCTTGGTTTTTGGCTCCAGTCATGATCTCAGCGTCTTGGGATCAAGCCCTGTGGCGAGCTCTGTGCTGGCTGAGGGAGTCTGCTTGAGGTTCTTTCCCTCTGCCCTTCTGTCCACTCTCACTCTCTCTCTCAAGTAAAATCTTTAAAATAAAACAAAACAAAAAAACTTTTCTATTTGAAATAATGGTAGAATTACAGAAAACTTGCAAAAATAACTTAGTACAGGAAAATCCTGTATATCTGTTAATGCACTTCACCGAATTTTAGTATCTTCTATAACAGTACAGTTATCAAGAAAAGGAAATTTATGCTAATCCAACTTCAGCTAAATTACAAGTCCTACTCATATTTCACTAATTTCCCCACTGACATCCTTTTACTACTACAGTGTCCTATATTGTATTTAGTGACAAACATCACCAGTGACACACACAGACATCTTGGAGCCCTGGTTAGGATGTACGATGAAAGATACAATACCATTTTTGATTAAAATGCTCAATCTGATCATAAGAAAACATATTCAGCCCAAATTGAGGAATATTTGACAAAATAACTCAGTGCTCTTCCAAAGCATTCAGGTCATGACAGACTGAAAGCTTGTCATAAAGTAAGTGGAGAAAGAGAAGGCATCCTTAGCATAACAGAACCACTGGAGAGGAACGCAGGGTGGGGTGTCCTTGACCAGCACACTGAGATCTATAAGAATTAGTGATCAGCAAAAGCTCCACCTCTTATGGAAGCCAGACAAGGTCCAGGGGACAGAAGGCACAGGTCTCCGAACCCATTTTCTGTCCAGAGCAGTTGAGACAATTGTGTCAGGTGAGCGCTCCTGTGGGTTGAAGGAGACAGAGTCATAGGTTGTGACTGCGTGTGAAAGGAAAGACCATGGGCATGTCTACCACCAGTTCTCGTGCTGGAAGACGTATACGGAAAAGGAATGCTTTGCAGTGAGCTTCAAGATCCGATACTTCGTTTGTTCAGAATGATGCGAATTAGGTACACCAGGTCTGGACAGAATAAAAGTCAAAACCGGAGAGGTTGGGGAAGAAGAGGCAGAATACACAGCAACCAGAGGTCTGGGTAGGGAGAGTCCAAAGTAATCCGAGAAACCTGTAGGGGGACGCATCTCGCTCTACTGACGATGTGTTCTCCCCTCTTCCCCCTTGACTTCTCTAATAACAAATCTCTCAGGGTCCTTCGGAAACCTGCATTTCCTTGACACCTTCGCCAGGACACACTCTGAGATACAATTACCTAAAACTAAAGGATTCTGGGTGGATTTGGGGGCGGGTCTTGAAATCTCAGATATTTTTATATGCAATTTTGTATATGGGAGTTCACCTGTGTTTCTAACATCTTGGTTTATAGCATCCCTAGATTTTCAGTGAGCCAAACAAAACAAACAATAAAAAACAAAGGAAAAACCATGTGAATCATCCCTTGGTTGGAACAGGAGCAAGAGGTGCTAGAATTACCTCTTATATTTTTGTCAGTAATAACAGTAACTCTGCAAAACTCAACCAGAACTGTGCACCAGTTCCCCCGTGTTTTACAACATGAGCTCACCTAAGGGCGCCTCGGTGGCTCAGTCAATTAAATGTCAGCTTTCGGCTCAGGTTATGATCCCGGGGTCCTGGGATGAGCCCTGCATCAGGCCCCCTGCTCAGGGGAGTCTGCTCCTCCCTTTCCCTCTGCCTCTCCCCCTACTTCTGAGTGCACTCTCCCTCTCTCTCTGTCAAATAAATAAATCTTTAAAAAACGAACCAAAAAAAAAAAAAGATTTAAAAAAATCTTTAAAAAAAGCTCACCTAACTTTCAGGAAAGCCTACAAGTGATAACCATCTATGCTGCAGATTAAAAAACTGAGGTCAAAAGAGGTTAATAAGAAGTAAAACCCGAATCAGTATCCAGATCTGTGAGATTCCTAAGCCCGAGACTTTGAAATTACATTCAGCTATGCATTGCAACCTAATATTTAATGCAAATCTACTGAATTTTTTTTTAAATCCACTTAATACTATGAAAGTTTTATCTTTTTAGTGGTTCTAGTAAATTTGGAGAAGTTGTCTATTTGCCTGGTTGGCTGTGAATAAAACAAATGTATCTCAGCGGCTAGTTGGGAAGAAGAAGAACCGATTTTCATTACTACACATTTTCTAGCTTCCTCATCTGAAATGACGATAAAATCCTTTGCTATCTCAATTTTTCTGTTGTACAAATTCTATTGATGTGACCACTTGAGATTGGTTACTAATCTGCTTGCGGACAGGCTGACAATTGCCACTGTCACTGAAACTCTGGGCATTCCTTTGCCTGGGAAGTACCATGTTCCCGAGTTCAAATAAATCATCTTCCTGCATCATGATAAAATTTTATTTATGGTAAATTGCCTTAAAGTTTACAATATGAAAATAATCTAGGGCGCCTGGGTGGCTCAGTGGTTTAAGCCGCTGCCTTCGGCTCAGGTCATGATCTCAGGGTCCTGGGATCGAGTCCCGCATTGGGCTCTCTGCTTGGCAGGGATCCTGCCTCCCTCTCACTCTCTCTGCCTGCTTCTCTGCCTACTTGTGATCTCTCTCTGTCAAATAAATAAATAAAATCTTTAAAAAAAAAAAAGAAAGAAAATAATCTAAATTTTGAGGAAAAAAAAGGCTAGATGGTAGATGCAAGGAAAGAGAAAAACTAGAAATCAGTATTTACAATCAGTTCTTATTCTTAAACCAGTAGTTTTTACCCTAGACTCATGATCATCTCTTTTTAAGTAGTTAACTTTTTTTTTTAAGATTTTATTTATTTATTTGAGAGAGAGCGAGAGAGCACAACCAAGGAGGAGCGGCAGAGGGAGAAGGAGAAGCAGGCCGCCTGCTGAATGGGGAGCCACATGCAGGATTCAATCCCAGGACCCCAGGATCATGACCTGAGCTGAAGGTAGACGCTTAACCGACTGAGCCACCCAGGTGCCCCAATAAACTTACTTTTTTAGAGTAGCTTTAGGTTAACAACAAAACTGAGAGGAAAGTATAGCTGTTTTTCCTAGGTCTCCTGCCCCCGTCCCCATATACAACATTCCCAACTATCAACATCCCACACCACGATGGTACATTCATCAATGAACCTACATTAACATATCGTTGTCATCTAAGTCACAGCTTCTGTTAGGGCTCACTCTTCACCTTGTACATTCTATGACTTTGGACCAATGCATAACGGCACATTTCCACCACCATCTAGTAGTACAGAATAGTTTCACTGTCCTAAAAATCCTCTTTGCTATACTTATTTTCTCTGCCCCAACTACTAACAACCAGTCACTAATCTTTTTCCCTTCTCCATGGTTTTGCCTTTTCTAGAATGTCTAATAGCTGGATAGATGCAGTGTGCTTCCTTCACTTAGTATAATGCATTTAACATCCTTCCATCTCCTTTCATGGCCTGAGAGCTCATTTCTTCTTAGCCCTGAATCCTAATATGTCATGGTCTGAATGGACCACAATTTACTTATCCACTTACCTACCCAAGGACATCTTGGTTGCCTCCAAGTTTTGGCAATTACACATTTTGTATAAATGTACAAGAATATCTTTGCACAACATTCTGTATGGACGTAAGTTTTCAGTTCATTTGGGTAAATACCAAAGAGGACTACTCCTGGATCATACTGGTAAGACTATGTTTGGTTTTGTAAGAAGTTGCCAAACTGTCTTTCAAAGTGGCTGTACTCTCCCATAATCGTATTTTAAAAGATCCGAAATCTCTCTATGAAAACGATTTTCTCATTCTCAAGGTAAGTTAAAAACTCACTATAAGTTTACAGGTGGCTTTCATCTAAAACCTATGAGTCTGGGGCCTCTGGGTGGCTCAGTGGGTTAAGTGTCTGATCTCGGGGTCCTGGGATGGAGCCCTGCATTGGGGCTCCCTGCTCAGCAGCGAGTGCTCTCCCAATCTCTGTCTCTCAATAAATAATAAATAAATAAAGTCTTAAAAAATAATATCAAAGTAAAATAAAATAGAATAAAACCTGTGAGTTTAGAACACATAAACACCCAGTTTCACTCAAAATCTACTCCATCAAAATCTACTGGATCACAATCTCTGGAGTGTGATATCCAAGAACGGATGTATGTTTTAGAAGTACCCTGACACTGTCAGACAGGTGGGTTTGAGAATCCTTGGTGCTGATGATCCAGACAGCCACCTAAAATCCCACACCCCCACACAAATGCAGAGCTGTTGCTGCATTCGTACATGTATTTGTGACGAACAATCCAGTAACACGATGATACTTAACTTCCACGCGTTGGTTAACTATCACGGCCTGTCACAAGGCTGCTGTGTTCTATCATTGAGATGACAGTTGTACAAAGACAGCCATTTACTCCTGTTGAATTACTTTTCCAGTTGTGAAAACAACCTTCTTTGCATTCGTCATTCACAACTAAAACATTGCTTCGCAGAAACAACACTGGCATTTAACAGATGACTTAAAAAAAATTAGACTTGAAATCAAAACAACAGCATTAAGTATATAGATTGCTCATCGATTGTTTCTGGAGTCTTTGAAAAGAACAGAGAAATATTGAACACGAATGTGAAGAAATTTTGGCAAGGGAGAGCTGAATAACCTTCGAACCTGTTGCATCAATAATATCCCACAATACATGAAGGTAGTAGAACTGACTCCTCAAATATCATATGGTCACGTAGACATCATCTCAAAAGGTCCTGCTTGCTAGCAGTTGCTAAGATCTAAATGGGATGTATCCCATCTGTGCTACTATGTAATAATCTGTTGATAGTAAGTGTGATGGTCTAGATGAAGATACTAGCTGGGATGTGAAAGCATGTCCTGAGACACAGGGGATTGTCTGATGGCTGACTGGTGTGACAACTCCCCAGTGGCCTTAGCAAACCCTCCTTAGGTTGCCCCCCCTCCCCGTCTAGAACACTTCTGGTCCACTTTGCTTCCATCCGTCCTCTATAAGGGGTCAGATTTCTATTAGACTTTCTGGTCCTCTCCCCATTCTTCCTCATCTGGTATTTCTCTCAATGAAAGTCTCCTATGTTCATCTTGGCCTCTGCTTCTCGGAGGACCCAGGTCACACATGGGTGACCAAAACATTATAAGCATGGTGGCTGAAAGCGAGATTTTTTTTTTTTTTAGCAGCATCATGTATCATATTAGATTGACAATCATTTTAGTGTCGAGTTGTTGATTTTCTTTGTTTACATGTAACATTTTTAAAAACTCTCCGATGTCACTACTAAGGATAATGAAGACTTTTGTTTTTCCTTTGCAAGCTGCCCTAAATAAACATGAACAAGCAACAATTCCCTGTAACTGACTGGGTGTGCAGAGTCATGTCCAGAAGCTCAGTTTCATCATGGTTCTGCCCTTCAGCTACCTTACCTCCAGAGGTTAAGCCAGGCACCATGTGAATTCTCTCTCCAAACGCAATTCCACTAGAGCATGCCCACTCCTGCTAGGAAACCAAACCACCGTCAACTGCTAATGTGTGTTTTACTCAATGAATCCGCCCCACCCAGGATTGCTCATTCACCACAACCTAGTTTTTAAACACTGCTCAGATTCCTGCTTCAACCACTTGTGCCCACGTTGGCTGGCTTCTCCAACAATTTAGGGAAAGTCTCGAGGCCAATACACAAGTAAACTTGGACAGCCACAAAACCACAGTGCCCTAAGTCTAAACTACTGAGTTTGCTTATTTGGTACAATTCAAGCTGGGACAAATCCACGACTGTCCTGAGCTGGAGGCCAGGAAACCTCCTGAGAATGCGGGGCTTAACCTCTGTAAAACAAACAAGCAAACAAACAAACATAATCTCCCCTATTCAGGGATGCAGGTGTGAACATAAAGCAATGTTTCCTTTATTGCTCCGTAGCTCTATTATCATTGCTATCACACTTAAAAGTTCTTCACTACCTTTGGGATCTAACCCACTTCTCATTTTCTAGGACAGCCGGGGGTGGGGAGATGGGTAGGAGGAAGCACTTCAGCTTTTTAGCATTGCCCTCCTCATTACTTTCAAAGGGAGGTTTTCAATAAATAAGGGAAGAGAGGCAGAAATGCAGAGATGGAATTGCCATCACCATCACCGAGAAGCTGAGCCATGTGGCCAGCGCCATTCTAACAGCAGGTTCTTTCAACCTCTATGTGCGATAGAATCCCCTGGTGAAGAAGAAGGTGACATCCGGCATAAATTGGGGCAGTCCCCAAGAGGCATCTTCATCCCAGGTGCCTCCAACTTCCATCACATCTAAGAACAATTACCCAAGGCCCAAGACATTAGTCCTCAAACTTGATCATGCATCAGAATCCTATAGACACTTGTCAATTCAAAGATTGCTGGGCTTTACCCCCACAGTCTAGGTAAAGAATCTGCATTTCTAACAAGTGCCCAGGATACACGGATACTGCTGCTGGCCCTGGGACTTTGAGATCCAATACTCCAGGAAACTCTAGGTTTTCCAGAAGATCCACTTAAGCACACTTCTGCTGACATTTTAGCGGCAATGACTACATCACCTGAACATCACTATCCACACGAGAACCAGAGTATGAAATGTTTTCCTTGAGCATAGTACTACCCCAAAGAAAATCAGAATTCTCTTAAGAAAGAAGGAGAGACTAGGTATCTGGTAGGTCAGCACCTCCTAAAAATGTTAGTGTCACGTGTACACGCACATGATGTCATTCCTGTCGCACACTGGAGTAAATTCAACAGTTTTGGAATCTGGACAGCAGCCAGGCATGCGGGCTCTGTCCCCTCCCTGCGGGGATCTGAGTTCAGCCCCTGCCGATGGCGGAGCCCAGTGACCGATCTAGCGTGTCTGCTACAGAAACACGGCAAGGCAGATATCAGTCCCTGGATTGTCTGACTTCTCCACTCTTTAGAGGCAAGGAGAGGTTCATGTTTAACACCTTTAGCAACTTTCAATTTACATGAGAGCAGGTGTGACGAAGAAGTGACTTCTAATGGCCGGGGGCCCTCTTCCCTTGGTGAATTTCACTCAGAGGCTCATGAGTGAGTGGTCTGTAGCACTAGGGGAACAGGGGATAGGTTAGTACTTTCAAATACCATTTCCATCAGAACCATTTATTTATTTTTTGTCCTTTGATGAGCTCTCACACAACTCCCGGCTCACACCATGTAAGTTGAGAGTCTTAGAATCACTGCTGGGAGATTAGCTAGTGACTGGGGAAGCACATGCCGGCACAGAGTGCCCCATCCCCCCTCCCCCCATTCCTCCCTTGCCTTCTGCACATCAATCCCATTTGCCATGATTGCAATGCTTCCCGTTTTTGTGATGGTTGAATCTGAAAAGGAAATGGGCCCAGAAATGCCTTAGTGCAGAGCAATTTTCAAAGATTTGAAAGCTTATTCCTTCAAGCCACAGAATGTCCTGAAAGCTTCTGATCACTTGACTATATTCTATCCCACCCAGATCTGACCAAGCCCCTATCCATCAGCCCCACACTGAAAAAGATCTGTTTTTAATCATTAAGATGTTCCTACTGCTTCCAACGACTCTCTCACTCCTATGAAAACTAAAACTATTTTCACTTGAGAAGGTGCAGGCCTGCGATTTCCTTTGCCAAAGGAATAGGGTCCCTAGGTAAAAATTACGTAAAAATGAAGGTTTGCATCCCAAATATCTTGCTGTATATAAATAAAATGTAAGGACCTTTAATGTACGTTGGTGTTCCTTGTTAAAAAGACCCATAGTAACGGCTACAATTGCTATCACTCTCTGGGTGACGGTAGAAGGCTCACTGCTGGGACAGTCACAGAGTCATAACCCAACCTTTGGTCTGTGGCCACCTGCAATTTCCAAGACCTACTATAGAGTGAAATGCTACATCTTTGTTCTCAGGCTCCTTAAACCTTTGCTCAGAATTGGATGCCTTGGCTCTGATTCACTGAGACGACACCTCCAACTCTTCCAGGCTTCTATAGGGTACCAGGGGCTTTTTAATAAATGCAAACGTAATCAAGGATTAGCAAATTCAGCACTAGGTGGGATTGTGAGTGTTCCGTGACCATACAATCTTCTTTCTTCTACCTTCTCTGAGCATTAATTTTCAGAATTAAAATTATTTCAAAGAAGGTTTGCATCATCGTTCCCGCCCTAATTTCATGAAACTGAAGTTGCCATGTTTGGTTGTTCGTGAATCAGCCTCATTACTTTCCTACACATTGACATATCGTGTCTTTCATTTAATAATTGATAAAGGAGACATCACACCACCTCGGTTAGAATTAATGTGAGTTAATTCCTCCAACAGCCACTGGGCAAAGATGTATCGAGTGTCAGCTACATAAGACTGCCAACTGTAGAGGTGGCAGCGGTGAACAAAACAGTCATAGTTCCATACTCCCAAGCTCACAGATCTCCAACACATCCATTTATAGAGTGCCCATTCAGTCATCTAGGTTTCTTGATTGGGCTCTTGCAATCATGAGGTGAGTTTATTTGGGAGAGTTTTCTAACCGAGGCAGGGAAAAGTAAGCAACCAAAAATGATCATTTGTTAATGTCTGTTTCCCTCCTAAATTCCTGAGCACAGAGAGATAACCATTCATGCATGGTTCTCTCTACTCCCTGACACTCCTCCCCTCTGACACAGCACCTACAGGAGCCCCCACCACTGTGAGAACCCAGGACCTGTTGGATGGATGGACAGATGAATGGACGGATGGATGAGTGGATGGATGGAGGGTGGGTGGATGGATGGAGGGTGGGTGGATGGACGAGTGGGTGGGTGGATGGATGGAGGGTGGGTGGATGGATGCCCAGCTATGCCCAGAGAGAGTGTCTATGAGATTGATACTCTGTTGAAGTCACCACCACAATTTATTCAGTCCACATGGCATCCTCATAAGTGCAAACTTATTTCTTCAGGTTTTGAAAGACTCTGTGAACATCCAGTTCAACCCCATGATTCATAGGTGAGAAAAAGAGCCATGAAAGATGAAATCTCCTACCTGAGGTTTTATTACAGGTCAGACACCAGACAAAGATTAGAACCAAGCAGGCTTTACCTCCAGACCAGGGCTCTTCTCGGTGCACAGTATGGACCCCACTTGTAAACAAGGCAAAATGAGACAAAATCAAGAATGTCTTTGACAATGCACCATAAACATGAATGGACAGATGGTTCACCAGGCCTCCTGGATGCCAGCCAGAGGTCTGGGCAGAAGGACAGGGCACCTTGAATTTATATTTGCTTAAGAGGCTACAAAATGTTTACCCAGAATGTGTAGCAGATGCTGCCTCCTTCCATCTGCCTTGGCCATGCAGCCGAGACCGAAACTCTGTGTGGCCACATCCTAGGCAGTAATTTAGTTATGTCTAGTCCCCACCAGAAGAAAATTTAAAAAGACAGAACAGAATAACAACCCCGACAGAAACTTGAGGTTTGGGAGCATCGAGATGTTACTGATCCCATGTTAGATGTTCCTTAATTATAAAAAAGTTTTTTAGAGATTTATTTATTTGAAAGGGAGAACACAGAGGAAGAGGAAGAAGGAGAAGTAGACTCCCCACTAAGCAGGGAGCCTGATGTGGGGCTCAATCCCAGGACCCTGAGATCATGACCTGAGCCAAAGGCAGACGCTTCACCGACTGAGCCACCCAGGCATCCCGATAAGTACAGCTTTTAACACAGTGGGAGCACTTGGGGAAAAGGATTATGGTATAAAAGAGCATGACAAAGAATTGTTAATGAACGGCATCCCTTTAGTTATCTAAGTTAGTAGTAAGGTGGTATCATTTTTCATTCACTCAATGTGTGTCACATACAGATGGGGTAGTTCATAAGCATCGGAGAAACAAATCAACTCTGCTAGCCTCCAAAATAAACTTACACAAACTGAAGCATGAGAAAATCACCCCCTTGGCTTAGAAGTCTGTCCCTCAGAATACAAATACTTTGGAAGAGTTATATCTCTACAGCATGTATGATCAAAGTTCACAACCCAGGGCACATACCTTCAAGGGGATGGCACTAAACAAAATTGCCAGTCCCCTCCCTGCGGGGCTAGGCTTTTTGTGGTTCTGGCTGGGGCACATCCCTAGTCCAGTACGTTCGGCACTCTCCTTCCCCAGAGAGCTTTAAAAATAATTTCAGTTTAAGTCAAAGGATATCTAACTCAAACTGGCTTTTTTGCCTCTGTATCCATCTCCACCGTTGGCTTTTCTAAGACGAAGAGGGTAAGCAAGCTTCAGGTGGGAGTCTCACATCTTCCCCCGTTTGTCACACTGGCTGCATCCTCAGAGGCTTTTTCATCAGAATGGCCAGGGCAGTTCCACACATCACACCATTCACAGCAGGAGACAGCACCTTGTCCCACGTTCTAGCTCGAAACAAAGTCACGGAATTCACTCTTGTTGGACCACCTTCCAGGACCTGCCTTTCCCTAGACCCATCCCTGTGGCCAGGAGGATGGACTGTCGTGATGTGCGAGGACTGACCCTTCCATGTCTAGAACTGCAACTCCCTCGGGGTGGAAATGGGCATTTGCTGGGGACAGTCACTGCAGAGTGTCCTATGCGGGACGTTGTGAAGAACTGGGAATTGCCATGGTGATAGGACATGGGAAAGGGGAAAAGAAGTTCAGAATATGAGACAATCCCTGAAGAGGATGGACGTAAGTGGGTTCCAGGATGAGACAACTGTATTACACCAGACCGATCTACCCATCAGCAGCTGGAGAAAGGTCAACGGTTGCTTTGAGTTGACAGTTTCAGGAAAAGAGTTGACAAGAACACGCATTACTTTTTAGTGCACAAATGCCATAATATACAGGTGCTTTCTGCCAAGCTCTGGCTCAAAGCTCTCAGTAGTGGATGGCAAGTACCAAAATAGCCCCACTTCTCCTCATGTCTCTCTTCCCCTATGGAACATAACTCAAATTGAATAACAATGGGATTCTACTGGTCATTCACTACATTCTGTTGGAGAGAGGATAAAGAGAGAAAGCAAAGTTCCTTTCAGCCTTACTGACATTACTCTGGTATTTTACTCTTCAAATATGACTGTTTAAGATCGTCGTTATGCTTTTCTTTAAAATTAGAGGTTCATTTGCTTGCTTTGTGTCCAAAGTCTTTAGAGCATAAAGGACGAGCCTAAAAATTACTGCTCCTTCTCTTTCCTTTGGTCCCATGAGGTCATCATGTACCCTCCCTCCTGGAATTTCCACCGGCATGTTAAATACGCTTCATCATACGAGCCAGCGTATTAAATGCTGCGAACAAATCAGCAGTTCAGAATAGTGACATGTGCACTAGAGTTGCACGATGTCGAGCCTAGGAATCCACCTCTAACTAACTGTGAACTTGGGTCAAGTCCTCCCTTTCTCTGGGCTTTGGCAGCAATTTCGTTCCGAGATAAGAATATCAATGCCTTACCTGCCTAAAAGCAAAGAGCTGGACAAGATAATCTCTTGATTTCCCCGTAGGATGAAAATATCTATGATTCTTGGGGAAAAGTCAACCGATGACACTTGCGAATGACACGGTAATCATCCTATGATATTTCAAAATGTTACTATTAACATAAATAGGCTACTGGTGCATTCATTGCTGGTAAACAAATTACCACCGCAATGCAAGTGAGCAAAGGGCAGCCTTCATTTTGAGATTTAGTATCTTGTGTCTCAATCCATCACTCTTCTTCCATTTTGAGTTCGGTTTTAGTTGTAACTTTTTTGGTGCTATGTCAGCATAGGAGATGAAAAATGTAGCTGTTCCCAGAACCAAAACATTCCACCAGACGGATGACTTCTCCCCTACTCTATAAAGCCACCAAATATTCAAAATTAATCTGTTAAAAGGCATTGCTCTTAGTTCGATTACTCTTTCTAGAAAACTGCTTTTGTGTTTAGCTGCTTCCTGCACTGTCCCACAAACGTGTTCAGTGTAGGACTGGAACTAAAAGTTGATTTATAATGCATGTGTATGTAAGTAAACACTCATCCACTCGTACAAGCACACATTATATATATGCATAGGAAAGCCGGTATGCCACAGGCCCTGTGCTAGGTTATAGCAAAGGGACTGAACAAAGTCCTCCTTGCCTCCCATCCCCCCCCCCCCAGTTTCCTGAAGCTCTGTGTAAATATTAATGGCAGCACAAAGGAGGATGCAAGTGTTCTACTTAGAGAAACCTGAAAGGATTCAGAGATTTAGCCGAGGGTCCTCCATATATCCATCATAGTTAAGGAGATGACATTTCCTAGGAAAACAGTAAAAGCTGGAGGATAGGAAAACAGAGTACAGAATATTGGGGAAAACTTAGATTTTAAAAGCTGGTCGAAGAAGACAGGAAAAAAATAGTGAAAAAATACAATTGGGAGGTACAGGAAGAATCAGGAGGCAGGGAGTCTCAGTGATCAGAGCGGGGAGAGTTTCAGGAGGCTGGTCAGATTCACATCATGTGGAAAAGTCCAGTAAGATAGCGTGACAGACAAGGACGTAGAGATTAGCATGCAGGTGAGCACTGGGGGTGTCTAGGGGCAGCTTTCAAAGGTGGCTATTTTACTTGTACCTTTCTGGGCAGCTCTCAGGTCAAAAGGCCACATTTAGGTCATCACAATATTTTCAAAAATCATAGTAAGCAATTCACCACCACTGGCTGATCCTGTCTTTCTGCGTCAAGGGTCTTGATCACTTGCTCTAGGAGGTAGAACAACGTCTATGATACACAGTGTCTTTCCTTTAACCTCTCAAAGCAACTATTTCCTTTCCTTGTAAGATACTGAGGGATGCTCGCATTCCTGGACAAGGCCTCCCTGAGATTTCTCTTCATCTTCCAGAGAAAGGAAACAGTTTGCACCAACCTGCCTGAACCTGGGTTGGGGGACCCTCTTCAGGGTGACAACTAGCATCCGGGACCTGACCTGAGCATCTCGGATCTCTTCTGCCTACCAGCATCCCCTTCCCTTCACCTTCCTCTCTAACGTTTAAGTTGGAGTGTTTGTCTTGGGTCCTGGGCCTTGACAATTATTTCTGAGATCCTCTTGTCCTAGGAGATCAGCCAAGTCTTCAGACTAATAAGATTTCTGATGGCATGAATGCCAACGAGGCTGCAGTTGATAAGATTATGATCCTCCATGAAATTCTCATGATCTTTTTTTTTTTGCTGTTTGAAATCAAGCCATTTGTAATTAAAACTGGATCATTTCTTGTTACATTATGATGGCTTTTTTAAAAATAAATTTTATTTTTTCAGGGTTCCAGCATTCATTGTTGATGCACCACACCCAGTGCTCCATGCAATACGTGCCCTCTGTAATACCCACCACCAGGCTCACCCAACCTCCCACCTCCCTCCCCTCCAAAACCCTCAGTTTGTTTCTCAGAGTCCACAGTCTCTCGTGGACTCTGTCTCCCATTAGAACCAACTTTAGATTCTCAAATAAGCATGCATCATACAATTTGCTCTGTTTAAACATGAACTATTAACCAATGGTATTTTTCTTGGCATTTCCTTTCCCATCCAGCCCTTACCTCAACTTTGATAGTAAAGTTTTTCTGTACTTATTGTGTCAAGAAAGGTATGTTTGACAATGGAAAAAAGGAAAAGGAAAAAAAATAAATTTTTCTCTGGGTAAATTTCAAAAGCTTCCACTCATACAGTAATTAAAAAGACTCATGGTGTAAACATACACTTTTATGGGACAAAAAGAGTCACTTTTTTTCCCTTTCACCATAACCTTCCATGGGCTAGAAAAAGAATTTCTGAGGCTGGAAGAGGGAGGCCACTCAAACTGAAAGGGAAGAGAGTATGAGTTGCTGGACAGCCAAGAAAAGGGACTGGTGTTTTCCTGCTTCCTAGGTGGAACCTTGGGAAGGCAACACAGTCTCAGATCCATCTGGAGAGATGAGAGAACAAGAGATAACTCTTGCTTCCTGAATAGAGCCCTGGGAAATGGCAAGCACCCAGAGAGAGGAAATGCTCCCAACTGTGTCTGTGGGGAATGGTCCTTACCAGTGTGATGAGACTGTCACTGCCTCGTGTGGGTCAGGAACATCCTTCCTGATAGAAGGAGCATCAAGAATCACAGCGGCAAAGGCAGTTGGATGAAGGCAAGATGGAGCGATGAATGGCTCAACAGATCTCTGCACTGACAGATGAAGATTGTGCACGGAAGAGATACCTAGAAGAGGCACCAACATTGCTCACCATGTTCCACTGGTGAAATCACTCACAGGGCTGCAGAGAGCTTGGGTGAGGGCTGGGATGTGTAGTCCCAAGTTAGAAAGCTACATCCCAGCTATAATTCAGTTCTGTCACCACATAAGAAGGGAAGAAAGTATATTTTTTGATAATAGATATCATTTTCCATTACAGGCTGCCTATCATGTCACCAAATTTCTACACAAACTTCTCCTCATGTGTAAACCAGTTTCAATCCTACTTAAGGGAAAAACAAAATCCCACCTAATTACTTTATCCTACTGAAATTTCATTTTCTGTGGGTGATTTTCTATCCTCCGTCAGCTTTGGACATAGCTCCCAGTATACAAAAATTGATTCATAAAAACTACCATTCAGAAAAGTGAGGTATGGAGCAAACACAGTAGACAGGCCAGAAATTGCAAAGAATTCCTGATCTGGGTGTGGTAAGTGACTTTGGTATTAGTCTATACAGTTAGCCTTGGAGAAAGATTCTGAATAACTATAGTTATGTCCAGTTGTTTGGTAAAAGACACCATTGATTTTCCACTCTTGTGGGATGCCTAATTTTACATGTTCTCTATTACATTATATTTCTTCTTGAAAACGATCCAGTCATCGCCTGAGTTCATCATTCTTACATTTTTTTTTCGATATAACTATCCAGAAACAAATTCACACTTACAATATGACATAAGTGCTTCCTTTAAAGCCAAGGGTGTTCATGTATATGGTCTACCTTCCAGGCTATTGCAGGGGGAGTTCTATGAAATCTTTGCTACAGCATAGGAAAGATGACCAGTTCTGCAGGCTGCCATGTGCCTCTGTCTCCCGGAGCCTGACAGCTCAGCTAACGACATATATTTGAGTCTTGTGCTATTACTCCATTCAAGCTACTCCTTCCTTTCTTAGTCAAGATAAGCACCAGCTGCATCAACAAAGAGACTCTAGATTAAATCAACAGCATAAAGAAGGTAGGAGTTTATCTCTCACAGCAGTGAAAAGAAGAAGTCTAGGGGTAGTAGGCCCATTCCACCCAGTCAGTCAGAGACTTCTATCTTGTTCCCCTGCATGTGTAAAAGAGTGTGGCGAAGCTGAGTCTCAGGTGTGTCCATATTCCAGTTCGTGGAGAGGGGGAAGGACTTGCAAGATATTGAAGAGCAGGCCTGTAACATGAAACATTGTATTTAATCCAAATCAATGTACAAAACTTAGCCATATGGTGGTCGGGAGCTACAAAGAGTGTCCCAGCCTGGAGAACCACATTCCAGCTAGAATTCTGTCGCTATGGAAGAAGGTAAGACAGGGTTTGTGGGAGTAGCCATGGATTACTATGAAACAAGGAAAGACTAGGCTCTAGTGGGTAATTTTCAGCTTCTGCCAAAGTAGGCTCCTTTCCCTTATAGTTTATCGTCTTACTAGAGAAACACACAAGGTTAGTAGATGTATTATATATAAGTAGTCTGTTAAAGGCTATGACAGCTATAAACAGAGCATGATGTTAAAGAACAAAGTAATGAATCCAACCTCACTTTTAGAGATCCAGGAGTCTTCTTAGAAGAACACATAAAACAAGTCCTAAACGATGAATAGTTGTTTTTCTGCTTTCGGAAAGGGAGTGGAGTCAAGGGTTTGGAGAAAAGAGCTCAGTCTACACGAAAGCCTGAAGTCAAGATAGGGCACGGCACTGGGGGAAAACCACAGAGAATTTTGTTTGAGGGATGAACTGCTAAACTGTAGAGCACATGGGGGAAATGGTCGGTCATGAAACTGAGCGGCTAGATTACAAGGAACCTTATGGTACCAACGACCTCTAACTCTGCAGCCCAGATTTCACCTGAAGACCATAGGGAGACATACAGGCCAGACAGCCTCCATCCTCGAAGGGAAAGAAGTTTTTTCCCCCTTCTTCCCCAGCCTCAGATGTCATTCTCCAGACCTCCTTCCCCTCATTGGTCACTATCCCCACGGGTAAATCATCATCTTCTCATTTGGCCCATGCAAGAGGAAATGTTCCTATCTTCCCACCTACAGGTCTGCCCTTCTCCCTGTCCAAGGAGAGCCCGTATAATTTGATTCCAGGTCGAGGTAGGAGTAAACCCAGTTGTGCTAATGCCTCACCCATAATCATAATGGCTCTGTAAATTCTCAGCAATCTCGCTCCTTTGTAAAGCATATTCTTTTTTTATATCAATTTAAGGCCGGTAATCATAATCTGAGCAGTAAGTATCCTTTGTAAATACCGTTCTCCTTGCTGTACTCTCACAAAACCTATTTTACTGTGTTTCCCCAGGGCGATTGCAAACAATATACGGCCACTGCTCTTGCCAGGGCCGTGAAGGCAGGAGCAAATTACATTGTAGAAAGCCTGAGAGTGAGGTGAATAGCAAAAGAATTAAAACAAATACTCAGCTGTAGAGCCATCAAGGTGTTTTGTTTTGATGTGTCTTGATCTTTGACTTATCTATCTAGAGAGGAGGGTTGCAGTATTAGATGGGCTCATTCTCCCTTATTTTTATTAACGTACAATATAGTTTCCATCTTTGTCCTTCTTCCCACCTACTGGCATAGGGATGTTGGTTATAACCATGCATTCTGTTTTGTCCTTCAAGGAGACATGGTTAAGTTCCTGGGGAGGTTTTGTGAAGGAGAATGACAGACTTGACTTTACTGGCCAGGAGTCTTAGCCACACGTATGTGAAGCTGAATCTCACAGTACCTAACTCACATCAGCCCCTGACATTTCTCCACTCCCAGGAACACCGCTCACCTCCCTCTGCTTGCCACCGGTCTCCCTTCGGTCAGCTGCAGTATCTTTGAGGTGAAAGTCACGACCTTGAGGTTCCTGACCTAGTGTGCTTCTCACTCAGAGCTGAACCTAGTTTGAGACCTCGAGGGGGAGGTCTTCCACATTGGTCTCCCCAGATACCCTCAATTCAACACCTGCAGAACAAAACCTCCCTCCATCCACCACTCCGAGCATCCGACCCCCGCTGCTTCTCGCCGACCACCATACTTGATCAAGTCTAAGAGATCTAGTTTCCTCATTTAAAAATCCCTGAAATCAGAAATTATCTTACAGTGGGTGGCATCTTAAAATCTCAGCTGCCAGGCAGAAGTCAAGAAAGTTGGCTTTGAATACAATACCTTGGTCCTAAATGTTTTATATTGTTGAGGAAGTCTTAACAGGAACATCTCTGTATAGAAAGTAGATCCATTCCTCAAAAACGGTCTCTAAACTAAACTAGGATACTATCCCATTTTTTTCTCTTTACAAAATTGAAAAAAAATAAAGTCATATTCAATAATATGTCAAAGTCGTTCTAAGTATATTTCTAATGCAAACCCAATTTTAAAATTAAATGTTAACATCCTGGAAAAAGTCAGAAGATAAAAATACTGAAACTAAAAATATGATGATCACAGATGAGGAGGTGGGAGGAACACATCCTAAGCTTTCATGATTTGACTTTAGGTTTTCACCTGCTACACATTTACACTTCCAATTTTAGTAATTATTTTGCATTCTTATTTTTCTCCTGTCTGCAATCATTACCATTTGGCTTTCCTCAGACTGTTCTGACCCCAACCAGTAAATCAATCAATCAGTCAATCAATCTATCAATCAATCAACAAATGCCTTCAAAGAAAATCTCAGCAGCTAAACAGGGCATTTTGCAAGGTCCAGACAGATCCAAGAAATGCTAACTACTCCTACGCCCAAGACGTATTTTGGGTTCTTTGAGCGATAAGTTATAAACACATCCCAGCCTACACATCACAGATGCACAATAAATGTCTATTGCATAATAAAAAATTTTATTGACAGATAATGACAGCACTAAATTAATACTAACAATAAAACGCAACATATGACTGTTTCTCATGAGTGATGCAGATCTTCAGAACTGTTCACAATCATATGAGGAGAGATGGCTAAGGATGACCTTATCAGGAGTTACCTGGGCTTGAAAGTGATATGTTGTAGGTAACCCACAGTGTCTCCATGCTTATCGGATAGGGCACCTCTTCCTCAGGAAAATGTAACCCTAAACAATGTAGCTTCTCAAGCAAAGTACAAGCTGGATCTTAGCTCCATTTCCAAACACTTGCTAGATCTTCTTGTTCAGTTAACATCCTGAACAACTATACATGGAAGCTCCAGAAAGAGAACTTCTACCCAAAAACGCGATGAACACTTTTCCTTCATTATAATTTGTTTCCACAAATTCCTCTTCCATTCCCACAGTGGTCATAATTGTCATTTACTTAAAAATGTTAGTCTCCTCAGGCTTAGGACCTTCTCATTTGTGATCTGGTGACATGCTTTATTACTTCCACTCTAAAGTCACATATTGTCTCCTTTTTTCCTTCCTCTGTTTAAAAGTCATTGAGTTTCTCCACAAAGAATATAAAATCATAGTAATATTTGTATGAAAGCATGCATTTATATACAACAATTCACTCTCTGCCTTGGTTTTTGTTGTCTCCTTTAATTTTCAAAGCCATCTATGTGTGGCATGAATAGAGGCCCATTTTACAGATGAGGAAGTTGAGGACCTGAGAGCTTCTATGACCTATTGAGGCTCTTTCAGGAGGAAATGGAACCTGGATTTGAATCCTCAGTTTCTGAATCCCAAGTCTTAAAAGTCCACGAGAAAAAACTATTTGTCCATATCCTTTACCTTTGAAGTCTTCCTTCTGGAAATATTGATAAAATTAATATTCAATAAAAATGCAATTCATTTCATATTTATTTTTGAGGATTTTTCAGTTGTCATTTTAGACAACTAGGGATATAGCTTTGACTAAAACCGATGAAAATCACTAACCCTTGTACACCTTTCGTTCCAAATGCAAGATACTAAATAAATCCACAAGTAAATGATAGGGTACAACAGATGTTGACAGGTGTTACGGAGATAAAGCAGGGAGAAGGAAACACAGTGTCTCATGGGCATAGGAGACTTGCTATTTAAATAAGGTGATCCGGAAATGCAATGATAATGGATTTGAACAAAGATCTGAAAGGGGAGAGCTGTAAGCCATGTTGCATGAGAGCTTCCCAGAGAGAGGGAACAACTAGAGCTGAAATCCACACATGCAAACTGCTCCTGCAGGATTCAATTTGCAGGTTGGAGCAACAGCAAGGCAGTTTGTCTTGCCAGACAGAAGTGGGCAGCAAGAGGGAGAGAGAGGAGACAAGGTCAGGGGAATGGAAAGGACTGGCCAAGATACCCATGGAACTGCTGTTAGGACTTTGCCCTCTGCTTCAGGCTCAGTGAAGCCCAGCAGTGGCCGAATCACACTTCCTAGGAAGTAAGATCAGTCTGGAAACAGGTGTAGAACAGACTTTGTGGATCAGGGTAGAGAGGGGAGTGTGGAAGAGTAATAATGACGATGACGGACCCACCAGGAGCTAGAGGCAGAGTCTGCTGATGACCCAGGGATGCGATGAGACAGAGAGGGGGGCTGGGGGTAAAGATGACACTTTTTTAAAGATTTTATTTATTTATTTGAGACAGAGAGAGAGAGAGCAGGGGGAGGAGCAGAGGAAGAGAGAGAATCTCAAGCAGACTCTGTGCTGAGTGTGGTCCCAGGACCCTGAGGTCATGACTTGACCTGAATCCAAGAGTCGGACGCATAACGGACTGAGCCATCCAGGTGTCCCTGAGGATGACTTTTGAATGAACGTTCAGCTGTGCTCATTCACTGTATTTCATGGCTTCCTGATAATGACAGCACTTCAACAGGGTTGCAGTTTATAAAATAATTTCCGGTACATTATCTTATTGAATCACGGACCAGGTTTCTCTGTCCTGTGCTTCACCTTCTCCAAAAAGAGGTTTATAAGTATCTATTTTTTTAAATTTTTTATGGTTTTTGGTAAATGATAAATCTTAAATAAACAAGGAACAGGAATCAAGAATAAGATAGTGAAACCTAAGGATATTGCCCTACAATTAAATAATTCAGATATTCCCCACAGTTTAAGAGAAAAGTCAAAATTTCATAGATAGGAAAATTACTAAAGCTTCATTAATTCTTTGCTTTATATTTTTCCAAAAGCTTTTCAAATAGTGAAGAGCCCATGCATTTTTCATTTTAATTTTCTTTGCACAAACTGCATAGTGTTTTTTTAAAGATTGTGATCAATTAGATTCTTATTTTTTTCAAGAAGTTGGAGGCTTGGGTTTGATGTTTTATAGTTTTAAACTTATGTTTATTCTCCATATGATTTACTTAGCTTATTTATTTCCAGTCAAAGTTTTTTAGGATGAATTATTGCATTTTTAAACTATTATCTAATTTATGTCCAGGAAATTTTGAAAACATCCTAGAATCACTGACCTTGAAAGAACTTTAGTGAGTACTTGCCACGGTGCTTCTCAATTATTCCTCAATGCCTTTGAATCCACAAGAGTTTGAGCTTTGTGATGACCACTAATATTACAGTGTGACCCGAGTCATGATTATGTGACCTTGCATATGTAGACTTTCAGGCATCAGCCTAATGGAAATATACTTTTAAAGGTCTGGAGAACCGAGAGAGTGCTGCTGTAAAAATCAAATGAGTTAATGTACACACACTGCTTAAAACAATGACAAACTATAGTCAGTGCTATAAATGTGTTTTGCCATTATTACAGGGATCATTTGCCCATTTTCCTCTCCTCCAAGATTCCTTTGAGCATATAGTTTGCCTCTTTATCTTTCTGTCTGTCTCTCCCTCACTAGGAGCTGAAAACCTAACCCTTTTTTTATCTATTCTCCCACTGAAGCACATTTGTGATGTTTCCAGTTTTAGGCAATTGTGTTATATAGCACAGCTATAAACACTGTGTATATATTTTTGTATCAACATAAATTTTCATGTCTCTTTGATGCAGTATCTTTTCAAATCTTTTGCCTGTTGTACAATTGAGTTTTTTGTTTTCTTATTATTGAGTATTGAGTGTTACTTACATATTCTGAATATTACTCCTTGGTCAGAAATGCTGTTTGCAAGTATTTTCTCCCCATCTGTAAATTATTGTCTTTTAATTCTCCTAAAATTGTCTTTCAAAAGGGAAAATTATTTAATTTTAATGGAGTCCTATTTATCAATTTTTTTTTCATGAGTCATATTTTGGCTGACTTACCCAGGTAACAAAGATTTCCTCTTATGCTTTTATCTGGAAGCATCTAGTATTACATTTTACATTTAGATCTATGAATCACTTCTAGGTTGTTTTTATTTTTATAAGGTATAAGGCTCTCCAATTTCAAAATCATTTATTGAAAATTACTCCATTTTCTGCATTGATATTATTTTGCACTTTTGTCAAAAAGCAGAGGCCGTGTTTGCACAGGTGTATATCTGGACTCTATTCCACACCATGGATTTATGTCTACACTTTCAGCAATACTGTCTTGTCTTCACTACTGTAGATTCAGTTAAAATTGAGAGATAGGATTCTACTACTATGTTCTCCTCTTTCACAATGCTTTGCCTTTCCTTATGAATTTAAGGATTGCTTGTATTCATGAAAATTATTCATGAAAAATCTTTTTGTATTTACTTAACTCTTCTTTCTTTGGTTTCTTTGCATCTCATAAATTTTAGTACTTTCTTTCTTTCTTCTCCTCCTCCTCCTCCTCCTCCTTCTTCCTTCTCCTCCTTCTTTAGAGAGAGAGAAAGAGAGCACAAACAGGTGGGAGGAGGGGCAGATGGAAAGAGAGAAGGAATGCCAAGTAGGCTCTACACCCAGCACACAGCCCAGCACAGGGCTTGATCTCATCACCCTAAGATCATGACCTGAGCCGAAATCAAGAGTCAGACGATGAACCGACTGAACCGCCCAGGCACCCAGTATTTTCATTTTAATTCAGTTTGCAGCGTTCTATAATTTCCCCTTGGGACTTCTTTCATCCTTGGATTATTCTGAAGTGTATTATTTAATGTTTGTGTGTTTTAACATTTCCCTGTTCCCCTTCTGTATTGCTTTCTAGTTTTAATTCCATTTGAGTCTAAGAACATAGTTGGTATGGTTTAAATGTCTTCCACATTTCTCAAGTATTCTTTTATGACCTAAGTTATGGGCTATGTTGGCATATGCTTCACATATACACACAAAAAATGTGTATTCTGGGGGCGCCTGGATGGCTCAATGGGTTAAGCCTCTGCCTTCAGCTCAGGTCATTATCTCAGGTTCCTAGGATCGAACCCCACATCAGGCTTTCTGTTCGGCAGGGAGCCTGCTTCCCCCACTCTCTCTCTGCCTGCCACTCTGACTACTTGTGGTCTTTCCCTCTCTCTCTGTCAAATAAATAAATAAAATATTTTTAAAAATACTTTTAAAAATGTGTGTTCTGAAGGATTTTGATGGATTCCTTTCTCACATTGAGGTCCTTCATCCATTTGGAGTCTATTTTCATGTGTGGTATAAGGAAGTGGTCCAATTTCATTTTTCTGCATGTGGCTGTCCAATTTTCCCAGCACCATTTATTGAAGAGGCTGTCTTTTTTCCATTGGACATTCTTTCCTGCTTTGTCGAAGATTAGTTGACCATAGAGTTGAGGGTCTATTTCTGGGCTCTCTATTCTGTTCCATTGATCTATGTGTCTGTTTTTGTGCCAGTACCATGCTGTCTTGATGACGACAGCTTTGTAATAGAGCTTGAAGTCTGGAATTGTGATGCCACCCACTTTGGCTTTCTTTTTCAATATTCCTTTGGCTATTCGAGGTCTTTTCTGGTTCCATATAAATTTTAGGATTATTTGTTCCATTTCTTTGAAAAAAATGGATGGTATTTTGATAGGGATTGCATTAAATGTGTAGATTGCTTTAGGTAGCATAGACATTTTCACAATATTTATTCTTCCAATCCAGGAGCATGGAACATTTTTCCATTTCTTTGTGTCTTCCTCAATTTCTTTCATGAGTACTTTATAATTTTCTGCGTATAGATTCTTAGCCTCTTTGGTTAGGTTTATTCCTAGGTATCTTATAGTGCAATTGTAAATGAGATTGACTCCTTAATTTCTCTTTCTTCTGTCTTGTTGTTGGTGTACAGAAATGCAACTGATTTCTGTGCATTGATTTTATATCCTGACACTTTACTGAATTCCTGTACAAGTTCTAGCAGTTTTGGAGTGGAGTCTTTTGGGTTTTCCACATATAGTATCATATCATCTGCGAAGAGTGATAGTTTGACTATCAAAAGAAGTTGACTTCTTCTTTGTCAATTTGGATGCCTTTAATTTCTTTTTGTTGCTGATTGCTGAGGCTAGGACTTCTAGTACTATGTTGAATAGCAGTGGTGATAATGGACATCCCTGCCATGTTCCTGACCTTAGCGGACAGCAACCTCTTCGAACTCAGCCGCGGCAACATCTTCCTAGGTACAACGGCAAAGGCAAGCAAAGCAAGGGTAAAAATGAACTATTGGGATTTCATCAAGATCAAAAGCTTTTGCACAGCAAAGGAAACAGTTAACAAAACCAAAAGACAACTGACAGAATGGGAGAAGATATTTGCAAACGACACATCAGATAAAGGGCTAGTATCCAAAATCTATAAGGAACTTAGCAAACTCAACACCCAAAGAACAAACAATCCAATCAAGAAATGGGCAGAGGACATGAACAGACGTTTCTGCAAAGAAGACATCCAGATGGCCAACAGACACATGAAAAAGTGCTCCACGTCACTCAGCATCAGGGAAATACAAATCAAAACCACAATGAGATATCACCTCACACCAGTCAGAATGGCTAAAATTAACAAGTCAGGAAAGGACAGATGCTGGCGAGGATACGGAGAAAGGGGAACCCTCCTCCACTGTTGGTGGGAATGCAAGCTGGTGCAACCACTCTGGAAAACAGCATGGAGGTTCCTCAAAATGTTGAAAATAGAACTACCCTATGACCCAGCAATTGCACTACTGGGTATTTACCCTAAAGATACAAACATAGTGATCCGAAGGGGCACGTGTACCTGAATGTTTATAGCAGCAATGTCTACAATAGCCAAACTATGGAAAGAACCTAGATGTCCATCAACAGATGAATGGATAAAGAAGAAGTGGTATATATACACAATGGAATACTATGCAGCCATCAAAAGAAATGAAATCTTGCCATTTGCGACGATGTGGACGGAACTAGAGGGTATCATGCTTAGTGAAATAAGTCAATCGGAGAAAGACAACTATCATATGATCTCCCTGATATGAGGACATGGAGAAGCAACATGGGGGGTTAGGGGGATAGGAGAAGAATAAATGAAACAAGATGGGATTGGGAGGGAGACAAACCATAAATGACTCTTAATCTCACAAAACAAACTGGGGGTTGCTGGGGGGAGGTGGGGTTGGGAGAGGGGGAGGGGGTTATGGACATTGGGGAGGGTATGTGCTATGGTGAGTGCTGTGAAGTGTGTAAACCTGGTGATTCACAGACCTGTACCCCTGGGGATAAAAATACATTATATGTTTATTTAAAAAAAAAAAAATGGAAGGGGAGGCGAACCATTAGAGACTATAGACTCTAAAAAACAACTGAGGGTTTTGAAGGGTCAAGGGTGGGAGGTTGGGGGAACAGGTGGTGGGTAATAGGGAGGGCACGTTTTGCATGGAGCACTGGGTGTTGTGCAAAAACAATGAATACTGTTACGCTGAAAAAATAAATAAATTTAAAAAAATTAAAAAAAAAAGATCCCAATGTGATTACGGCTTTGATATCCAAAAAAAAAAAAAAAAAAGTGTGTTCTGATAGCTCTGAGTAGTGTTTGTAAATGTCAGTCCATCCAATAGGTTGATGGTATCCTGTTGTTCTCTATCCTTTCTGATTTTCTGTCTCCTGGTTCTGTCTGCTCCAGAGAAAGAACTTTTGAAGTCTCTAGCTGTAATTATGGACTCCTCTATTTCTCTTCCAAGCATTTTGTAGGTCTGTTGGGGGCACACACACTCAGAATTACCATGCCTTCTTATAGAGAACCAACTCTTTGGTTATGGTGCAGTATCTCCCTTTATCTCTGGTAGTGGAGGAGCGAGAGAAGAAGTGGAGACAACCTCACCCTCCTGAAGCCACAGCTTGACCCAACAGAAAAGAAAGCTCATCTTCCCAGGTGTTCTGAAGCTTGGGGCAGTGTGTAACTATCCCTGCCATTTCTGACACATGTAACAGAGGAATGAACAAAGGAGTGGATTTCTTGACTCTCTAAGAGGAATCTTCTCATTTCTTAAGCTGCAGCTGGAGGGCTTCTGCTCAAGCTCTCTGTCTGCACCAACTGTTAACTTCTGGTTTCCTAGCTGCTTTACCTGTAGGTCAGGGGATGCCAGAGGGAGGAAAGTTGGTTGTACCTTCAAATTCTGATGTTCTTCCCAATTTGCCTGCTGCTATTTACTTGACCCAGTCTTCAAATAGCTGGCCTGTGCGTTTTGTCCATGTATTGTAGCTGTACTTGGGCAGGAAAAAAGTGTGCTTACTCCATCTTACCTGGAACCAGAGCCCTAAACCTTTCTGTTACATATACACAATATGCTCCTGGGAGGCAGGCCCCTGTTACTCCTTTTTATTCCCCTGACATCCAGAATGATACCTGGGACAGAGTGTTCCCTGTAATATTTGTTGAGTAGAAAAACATAACATTTCATTAATGGTATATGATTTATAGTTGAGAATATCAGACAAATGCCAACCCAAATGAAATCTTCCTTATAAAATTATGACTTTTTTGAAAAGCCCTAAAGCCAGCTTACATATGCATTTATTGATTCAAGGTATAAAAATAATTCCTCTTACCTAATGAAAAGGAGAATGGGCAGACTTCCCACAGTCTTGGAAGATTACATGAGAGTCTAAATATGGAAGGCTGAATCTAGGAACCAAGTAACATGATTTGAAATTCATAGAGCGATGGTTTTATCAGAAAGCAAGAAAGAAGAATTATACCAGAAAAGAGAGAGAAATACTACTAGTTAGAAGACAAGAGTTATGTGAAACCAGGTTACATAAAGTTGAAACTCTGTCCTTACTAAGTGTTGGAGAGCAGCATATCATTTTAAATATGGCTTAACTATTACCTAACCAGGTCATTAAGGTTAGAACTTTCTGATGGCCTAAAAGGCTACACCATAAATATATGGACAATTCTCTATAATTATTTTTATTAATGTATAGCCCAGAAAGAGTTTTTACAGTGAGCCATTTAGAATTAAACTAAAGTTTACTAAATATGCCAGTTCTATGGACATGTATTTTGCAATGTCAAAAATTAAAGTCCTCACATAGTTCATTAATTCCTATGTAGACGTGCACGTTATTACTGTGCATCTCTGGTGTTTATTTATCTGAATGTAAGTACTGAGCTCACGGAGTACTTCAGAGTACTTTTATTTATTTATTTATTTATTTAAGATTGTATTTTCATTTATTTGAGAGGGAGAAAGACAGTAAGACAGAGAGCTTGAGCAGGGGGGAAAGGGAGAAGCAGGCTCCCTGAAGCCTGATGAGGACTTAGTCCCAGGACCCCGGGATTGTGACCTGAGCTGAAGGCAGCACTTAATGGACTGAGCCACCCAGGTGCCCAATGATGCGTTCTATAAAGAAAGGTGCTTAACCAACTGAATTGTCCAGCAGCCTCCAGAGTACTTTTTTAAATTCAAAATAAAATTCAGGGGCCACCTGGGTGGCCCAGTCAGTTAAGCATCTCCCTTGAGCTCAGGTCATGATCCCAGGGTCCTGGAATCAAGCTCTGCTTTGGACTCTGGGCTGAGCAGGGAGTCTGCTTCTCCCTCTCCCTCTACTCCCCACCGCCCTGCTCATGCCCTCTCTCTCTCAAATAAATAAATAAAAGCTTTTTTAAAAATAAAAAGTTAAAATTCAACAATTATTCATTTCCATGCTATCCAGTTGTTCCAGATCTCATTATGAAAAGCTGCTAAAAGTAATGTGAATTAATCACACTGTCCCTGAAATGATTTATTGATTTATTCATATAGTTAATAATTTTAAGTACCACACATGCACCAGGAAAAGCATGAGGTGTATTCTCCTTTAGGATAAAAATAAGCAAGGCCAAAATATGTTCTTGAACTTCTCTTTAAAAGAATGTGTCAGCTTCCCCAAAGGTGAGGTGTGCAGAAGTCGAAGTTGTCTCTACCCTTCCCCAAGGTGGATCACCTTGTAAAGGAACCTAGAACAACCTCCAGAGCAGCCCGTTACATGTAGCTCTGTTCTTCAGGCTCCCTCCGCCTAGAGAGAAAAAGAAGCCATGTATGTGTGTGCGTGTGTGTATGTGTGTGTGTGTTTGCACGCGTGCACACTGTCCAGCCTTTCCACTGAGTAATGGGTGCCACATCAAAGATTCAGCTTTGTTACAGTTTTCATTACCAGGCAGTTTCTTTCTTTTCTTTTCTTTTCCTTTTTGGTCAAACCAAATGCAAGGAAAATTACGTAGGAGGGAAATAAAATCGGGGTGAGGTTTTGTGGTTTGGAAAGCGATTATTCTTTCATGCATGTTGGGTCAGAGACTTAACTGCAATTTTAAGTTCAAGTATAGTGGTATAAATGGCATAACAAAAGTTTGGTAATGTTAAGTGAAACACACAGAGAAACGTGTCATTGATAGGATATGTGTGTGATTGATATGTGTGAAAGTATGATAATTGCTCAAAATCCTTCACTATCTTTTAAGTGACAGAATAACAGAAAGCAAAACAAAACAAACAAAAAAAAAGTGCTGAATCTAAGTGGATGTGTTGAGTAATGGAAAAGCAGCATCAGAAACAGGTTGAGTGTAAATTCCTACCCTGCTACCTCACCAGCATCTCTTCAATTTCTTTCCTGATAAACTGAGGATAAATTACACCTCCACCAGCTGTCCTCAGGTTGTTGCAAGGTTTAAATAAGACAATGCAAATAACGTCATTTTCACACTCTGCCTCACATAAATGCATTCAGTCATGCTAATTGCCAAGACAGGGTCTAAGAAAGGAAAGAAAGGAGAGGACAGGAAGATATTGGCAAAAGTCCAGAATTAAAGTACTCCCCCTTACAAGAGGGCCATGCTCATCTCTGACATGTAAGGGGGTGTAGTCCCTGCTGTTTAAAAATAAATGTAGGTTCAGACTCCATAAAGTGCATTGTGAAACGCAAAACAGAGTCCTGACCACAAAATGATTTTTTTTTTCTCTTTTAAATTAGGGGAAGGAGTGATACAGACTTTTAAAGTCATCTTTAAGGTTTAGCTGTAGGATTGGCATTCCTATTTGATGGCAGATTCAAGTAAGTAAACAATAGCATGCATCTCTATTGTCGGCATGGGGGATGGATCGTGAGATCCATTTTTCACGCTATAACCCAAAGTATGCAAGGTACCTAAATCATCCCACCTTAAATTACTAATTTCTGAGCTCAAGTCATCAAACTAAGATTTGAACAAAATCCACATGCACCCCAAGAAAGAGATTGCCACTTCAGGCGTGAATATCCACACAATCCCATGCCCTGGGAAGCTGCCCTCCCCTGAAACGTCTACAATTCATCTTTACAACCACAAATGACTAGAAAAGTTGCCAGTTTATTCTCTGCAAGATTTCTGGAAGAGTCTGCTGGCACGTTGTGTCCTATCTTGAGGTTTGCGAGAGGGAAAGGACATTTGACAAAGCCATGTCAGGGAAATGCTATTCCACCAGCAAGCCAAAGGTCAGTCTGCTGTTGAAGCCGCAGTTGGCCTATCAAGGGTGGGGAACACTCCCTGGTTTCATCTCGCAGTCAGGAAGAAAATCAATCTGTTAGCAATCTCCAAGTGCAAAAGTTTAAGTCAGGACAAAAAAAAAGTAAATTTGTTTTACCTCTTTTTTTTTTTCCACTTGATTGGTCAGAAGACAGTTTTGTTGACCACACAACTTTTTTTCATTGTCAGTAAGATTAGACATTTCATGTTTTATTTTTTTTAAGTCCCTTTTTTTTCTCTCTCTGGTCTCAAAATGTGTGGAAAACAGGGAAACTAAATGTACACTTAGATCCCAGGAAAATCACTAGCAAAGACTACCCAGATGTTGATCTCAATGACTCCAAAATTCTAAACACAACCCAAGTGATGTGAGTAGAAACACAAAGCCCATAACTGTTTGCATAAAGATAACTTCATAGCTAGCCACTTGATGTGATTAAGAATCCTTGGGCCTGATGCAGATCTTCTGGAAAACACAGCCCTCATTTCAATGTTACACTTTCTCAAAGAATTACAGGGAGGGGCACCTGGGTGGCTCAGTGGGTTAAGCTGCTGCCTTCGGCTCAGGTCATGATCTCAGGGTCCTGGGATCGAGTCCCACATCGGGCTCTCTGCTCAGCGGAGAGCCTGCTTCCCTTCCTCTCTCTCTGCCTGCCTCTCTGTGATTTCTCTCTGTCAAATAAATAAAATCTTAAAAAAAAAAAAAAAGAATTACAGGGAAAACAGCTTTGTACCCTGAGACGCACCTCTGGTTCCTAGAATTTGGCTTAACTTTCAATCTGAACTCCAATAAAGAGAGTTGAACATTTTCCCATCATTTCATTACTAACATTATGTCTTGGCTTCGATGCTTTCATTGCTTCTGTTACTTTAATATACTCTGAACCTGACTTTGCTGGTCTGCTTGGTATTTAGCAATGTAATGATATTGCCTAGGTTTTATGACCTGAGTTATAAAAATAACACATTCCCATTGCAAAGAAAACAATCTAAGCACACAGAAAAGTCAACCCCTCAATTGATTCTGGGGACTGGAGGACTTCTCGGGCCCTGAGCCCCTAATCCCAAGCCGGGGCCAGGTTCTCGACCACTGCAAGGATGAGTCGGAGGAAAGCATAGCAGAAACTACTCTAATACAGAGCAAACGTACACACTCAAGGAGTGAGTGTGAGCGCCTTCAGGAAGAGGATCTGAGTGGCACCAGGCAGATGTGGGGCTCTGACTTTTATGGGTGATTATAACTGGGCACCGAATATTCATGTTGGGTTCTGGGAAGAGGCAGGGGATCTCCACGAACTCTGCATGTTATTACTCATGCTCTGTGTTAGCTACTATGTGAAGACACAGTCTGACTTTTCTCCTAGGGAGACCCCATGCACAGTCAAGATCTTTTGAGTGCCCTCTAGCGCCCCCAGTGGAGGGGCCGTTTCCAATCACTTGCAAGATAACTGGGTCTTGTTGCGCATGCGTGCCATGGGCGCCCAGTCAGGCGTCAGCTGCCCATCTTTTGTTTCTCCCGCAATGCCCCAACACATCCCTTTTCTACCCGCCTCACAGTCAGCAAGCCTGAGCTATGCTGACTCGAATCTCATTTCCACCCCTATCTGTCGCATCCCCACCTCTCCCAGGGGCTGCTGCATATTTTCCTGCCTTCTCAGACCCTGGGCTTTCTGCTTCTCTCAGCACAACCATCCAGTCCAGGTCGGACCTTGCCGCTTGGTGCTTGCAACATTCTGGCGGTTTCTCCTGCCTCGAGATGGACCCTGCAGCTCTTCTTAATGCCAAGTAATCTCCACATAAACAGCATCCCCTGGGGGTGCCTGGGGGCTCAGTGGGTTAAGCCGCTGCCTTCAGCTCAGGTCATGATCTCAGGGTCCTGGGATCGAGCCCCGCGTCGGGCTCTCTGCTTGGCGGGGAGCCTGCTTCCTCCTCTCTCTGCCTGCCTTTCTGCCTACTTGTGATCTCTCTCTGTCAAATAAATAAATAAATAAAATCTTTAAAAAAAAAAAAAACAGCATCCCCTGTTCTCTCCTTTCTGGCCTTCTTCCATTCGCACTCCTCGAGCTCCCCCGCACCTTCCTGGCCCAGAGTCGGCCCTGTCTGACACCTGACCTGGGAGATCTTCCTTCCCTGCACACCTGCTTGTCCTCCCCTGCATTCAGATCCCTGCTTGGAGACCAGCTTATCTAAAATCGCAGTCCCTGTCCCTCCGGATCCTCTTAGCCTCCTTAATGTTTTCCTAATAGCCTTCATTACAGATACTGTATTTTCTTTGCCTCCTTCCTAGAACATGAATTCTATGAGAGCAAGGACTCATTTGCAATTATATTGCCAGCACTAGGACTGGACAGCAGCTGACAAGAACAGGCATTAAATATTTACTGAATGAAGCCGACTCCCCCAAAGTGACCACTATTAATACTGCAGTGTTGGGGGGCCTGGGTGGCTCAGTGGGTTAAGCCTCTACCTTCCACTCACGTCATGATCTCAGGTCCTGGAATTCAGCCCCACCTGGGGCTCACTGCCTAGTGGGGAGTCTGCTTCTCTCTCTCTCTCTCTCTCTCTCCCCCTTTCTCTCCTTCTGACTGTTCTCTTTCTCTCAATAAAGTCTTTTAAAAAATATTATAGTGTGTGTCCTCCCAGAAATCTTCTATATACACACAAACATTTTTAGAACGATTTTTTCCCCCAATGGTATTGTTTTCAGAGTTTCTGTGTACGTGTGTACATTTTCAAATACTCTTTTCACCTAGACTTCTAGGAGCAAAAATACAAAAGCCCTCTATCCCTGCCCATGATCCAGTCTCTTCTGGCCAACTCCCTTCAGACCTGTCTGTCTCCTTTTGACACTCAACTTTGTCAATATCCATTGTCTCAGGGTAGGTGGCTCCGTGGGTTAAGCATCTGCTTTTGGCTCAGTTTGAGATCCCAGGGTCCAGGCTCCCTGCTCAGTGCGAGCCTGCCCTCTCCCTCTCCTGCTCCCCCTGCTTGTGCTCTCTTTGTCAAATAAATAAATAAAATCTTAAAATAAAAATCTATTGTGTCTTTTCTACCTACCTATTGATATGCTCAAACCCTACCTTTCTTTTAAGAAAAAAAAAATATATATATATTTTCCCCCAAATCACTTCTCCTATCTGCTATTCTATCACTTTTTTCCCTAGAACCATAAGAACTGGAAACAGTGCAATCTACATTTTCACTTTCCCCTTTCCCACAGCTCAATTGGTCTCCAGGTCCCCCTAAAATCTGCCTTCTGTAAGTAGGATTCTTATAAAACTGTTTTCCAAGCTCACCAATTACTTTCTAATTGCTAAAACCCAAAGCTTTTCCATGATCACTTCCTGGGTCTCTGATGAGCACCTGGAAACAATTACTACAACAGTCCTCTGGCCCCAGGACACCTCACTGCAGAGCCAATCTGACTGAATCAGCCGAACCATACCCCCACCTCTTCGAAATAAATATTCAGCTATCTCCAGGTCGTTTCACTCTTTGCCTGGAAAAGTAGAGGAATCTAGTTAATCAGGTTATCAAAACCATTTGTCTATAAACCCACAGAATTTGGGAAATAGTTCTATTCTGCCATTATCCCCAAAGGGACAAGCACCATGTACTTGTGCGAAACACTAAGGCAGCAGCTTTCTGGTTCCTAAGTAAATAACACGGTCCATTTCGAATCTTGAGTGTTCTTGGAGTTCTCTGCCCCTATCCTGCAGACACCGATGTCGGGTAGCAAGCCCCATCTTGCATCCTAGCCACTTGGGTCTGCTTCCTGCTTTGTTCCCATGACCCCTGTTTCCTGTTTCATTTTAAGTGAATTCCACTGCTTACAGGAAGACAGGTTTGATGGCTACACTGATTCTGAGTCTGGGTCCACTCAATATTTCCCCAGATTAGGTCCTTTGATCATGGGTACCTGTACACATCTGGACCTCCAGCTGCGTGTTCCCTGAGTGCATGGAACTTGTCTTATTCACGGCTCTATCCCCTTTGCATCTCTACTACGTGGCCACTAGTAGATGCGAAGTAGGTAGTTGTAAATACACAAACAAAGGCATGAATGCACTAACACGAATCTGCCATGTTTCTCTTTGAACTTTGCTTCTGTTCTCAGTCTGCTCCTGAAGGAAGAAACCATCCTCTGTTTCACTAGGTGTCTGCCAGCTTCTGGCTGATTTTCCTTCTTTGTCTCCCTTAGGCTTTTGTTCCTTATGCTCTAGCATGGACAGCTCCATCCTGTGAGGTCCTCTATGTCCTTTAAACGCTGCTTCTCTGTCAATAAACCTGGAAAGAATTAGGAAGAGTAGCACCTGTTGTACTGGAGATGCCGGGAAAGGGGAGTTTGCTTGCCCTGCTGATGGAAGCGCATAGTGTTAGAGCTTTCGAAAACGATCTGACAGCACCAGTTAAGATACACAGACTCGGGGCGCCTGGGTGGCTCAGTGGGTTAAAGCCTCTGCCTTCAGCTCAGGTCATGATCCCAGGGTCCTGGGATCAAGCCCCACATCGGGCTCTCTGCTCAGCAGGGAGCCTGCTTCCTCCTCTCTCTCCCTGCCTGCCTCTCTGACTAGCTGCAATCTCTGTCTATCAAATAAATAAATAAAATCTTAAAAAAAAAAAAGATACACAGACTCACAAGTCAGAGGTTCAACTGTGGGAATCTCTGCCATACACAGAAAGATGTCTATATAATCGGCCAGTTAGTACTGCATTGCTTAGAATGGCTTAGGAAATTGTAAATTGATGCCCCTCAAAGGACAAATAATTTCATAAACAATTGTGTACCCACATCATGGTGCAACCATAAATTCTTGCAAGAGCAGATTACTTGAAGGGATTTTTGCATGAGACAAGCAGGGTGTAGAAAAGTTTGCAGATGATGGTGTCACTTGTATAAAATGAAAAGATTACCACATTTTCCATACATATGCATACACATATTCTTTATAGAATTACATTAGTACAGAGAAAAATGCAGATCAACCCTTATGAGATGTGAACATGGTGGCCTGCGTGCCCTGCATACAGATGGAAGTGAGAAGATTTTATTTATTTCATTTATTTATTTGTCCGAGAGAGAGCGCACAAGCAAGGGGAGCAGCAGGGAGAGGGAGAGAGAGAAGCAAGCTCCACGCTGCACAGGGAGCCCAATGTAGGACTCCATCCCAGGACCCAAGGATCATGACCTGAGCTGAAGGCAGACGCTTAACTGACTTAGCCACCCAGCTGCCCCCAATTCATCCATTTCTATATAAATACTAGCAAGCCCTTAGATGGTTCTCACTCTGTACCCAGCATTGTCTTACTGCCAGATACATCGTTTAGTCCTCCACTAGCAACACGAGCTAGATACTATTAGAAACCCCATTTTCCCAGATGATGAGACTGAGGTACAAGGAAATTAAGGACAAGCTAAAGTCACCCAGCTAGAAAGTGACGGTTTGAATTGGAATCCAGACAATCTGGCTTCAGAGACCATATTCTTTTTATCTTTCTTTTTTTAAAGATTTATTTACTCATTTGAGAGAGAGAGAGTCATGTGTGCCCATGAGTGCAGTGGAAAAGGAGAGAAAGAATCTTTCAAGTAGACTCCACACTGAGCAAGAAACCCATGGTGGGGCTCAATCCCATGACCCCAGAAATCACGACCTGAGTCGAAACCAAGAGTCAGCAGCTTGGCTGACTGCACCACCAAGCTCCGCCAGAGACCATATTCTTAACCCATATGTTACAATGCCTCTTAAGGTATGTGCCATATAAAAAGACAAGAAATAAAAAGAAATTCTTAAAGATGCACACAGAAAATCATAATTCAAATAATAATATTGTTTTTAATATGTAAGTGATAAATCACTAAATTCTACTCCTGAAACTAATATTTTACTCTATGTTAACTAAAATTCAAATGAAAACTTTTAAAATATTTTAAAATAAATAAAACAGTAATATTGTTCTTAAATTGTGCATTTTACTGCAGGAGACAAATCTTTTCCTTCATTTAGAAACGATTGCATTTTTTTTTAAGTTTTAGCTTTAACTCTATTTTGTATGAGCTAATATTACTTTTCAGCTCCTGGCTGGTGTTCCGAAGGATTAACCCCTCCTGGGTTGTTTCAGTGACACCTAAAATGATCTCACCACAGTCGCCACAGTTATCCAAAGACCTAAGTATCCTTTTGAGGGCAGATAATATAGGAGAGCATGACTACTTGTTTGCAGATGCTATTTCCACAGGATCTTCTTTCTCAGTGAAAGGAGGATTATCTAAAAGTTCTCTGGGCCAGAATGAAAAAAACCTGCTGGGATGAGTGCAAGGGGTTCCCAATAGGTTCTCCCCCTTTTCACAAGGAGGGACCAAGGTGAAGGCAATATGACTCCCCAAAATGGCAATTGGAACAAAAGCCACATAAATGACCACCTAAAGAAACGACTCATTTATAAGAAGTGAGCTTGGGGCCTGAGACCCAGCTTCAAACCTGACTTTACAAGGTGGTGCCAAATTCTTCCCAGGGAGAATCCATATGCCAAGGGCTGGTCTTCAGGTTCTCCATCATCAGGAGACCTTCAGAGCTCTGGTTTCCTACTGAACCCACCTACCCAGCAGCTTCTTCTTGACCAGAGAGGATGACTGATTTGGCTCCCCTGTGGAGAACTATCTTCCACTTTAAATCCCCTCCCTGATGTGCTGGTTTCCAAGCCCACTTTTGTGAGTACCTTTGGCCTGAATCTGTGCTCCTTCCCAAGCTTAATCACCTCTCGGGAAGCTGCCAAGTGAAGATACTGGGCTCGTGGAGAGGAGGACGCCTCACTCCCATGTCACCTCCCAGGCCTTATCGTCACGTATCCAGGCTCTCTCACGCAATCTGACATCTGTGAGCGGCAGTGCCTCTCAGCCAAGGGCCTCTGACCACGGCGCTGTCTGTCTTTCAAGATACATCTTGATCTTGACATGCATCAAAATGCATATTCAGGCTTTGAAAGTGTGATGCCTGAGGTGATTCTGAATGATGGAATGGAAAAGGGACAAAATGAAAGATTCTTTCATTCTCAAATAGATTGGGCATGCATGTGAATGCCCAGAGGGGGCCTCTGATTGACAGAGAAGCTATATATTGGGACAGAGGTTAGAGGTGGACAGGGAGGTTTCAGAATTGTCAATGTAGTCATTGTCACTAAAGCATTCAGCCAAAAGAGGCCACAAAGAGATGTGGAGAAAGAGAAGGAAGCTAGTGGGTCAAGGACAGACTCCTCTGAATGGAGAAGAAAGGCTCGGGAAGAGGAAGAAAGATGAATAGAAAGAAGTAGCCTCTGCAGTGAATGCCTTTGCTAAATACGAACGAGGGATTAGCAGGGGAGCTGGAAGAATGGGTGGGTTGACATTAGGAGAAAATCAATGGCTCTTAATTAATACCACCCCAAAGAGTAAGGATGATGGGGGCAGAGAAATGGATGATTTACACCAAAGAAGGTCAATCCTGGTTAGAATAAATTATACCCTTTATAGATGGTCAGGCACACTGTGCCTTTTGTCCTACTTTGTTTTTTTATTTTAATTTCTAACTATTGAGTTTATGAGGAGAGGGGCATATGAGTACAGAACAGGAGCCATTCACGTCAAACCAAAAGGCTGCCTTCATAAATCAAGTAAGCTACCATCACTCAAATAAGGAACAATGGGTAGATGACCCTGACGCCCATGAACCGAAGGTCAGCTCCCTGAAAATCTCTTCACATCATACATGCCTGCCAGAGGCCCTCTTCCATCTGTCACGACTCCATTCTGCGCACCAGGTTTTCCCCGCCATGGGAAATAGCAAATCTGAAAATCTCATTTTAGAAATCCATGGAACAAAACCATATTAAAGATACAAGTTTAAAGAAGAGAAAGGGTTAGCCGATTTAAGAAGAAGATGCTCATAGGTGTTTAAAAATACCTTCCATGTATGTAATGGGAAGAACATTAATGAGCTCCTTATTAAAAAAAAAAAAGCATAGGAGTGAGGGAAGTGAGAAATAGAAAAGGAAAAGGAAGTTTGCACACAGAGCCATACATTAGGCTCACAATTTGGGCCCTCTGGGAGCAGAAGGGAGATGGAATGCTGTGGTCCCATCTGACCACCACCGATGGAACAAAGAGAGAAGAGGAAAAACATGACATTGCCTTCAGATTCTATGGTATTTTCCCCTCTGATCAACAAACAAGGAAAAAGAGATGCTGAATATTGAACTCCCTAGAAAAGACACTCTAAGGTAGAAAAGACACAATCCCAGTGTGTTTAGCGACCTTTCGGTGTTTTGTTAGTTTTGAGGCAAAGTGTTGAAGACATTTAGAAAGGTTAACATTTAAAATTAGAAAGCTACCAAAAAACTCACTTCACAGAATGGTCCTAGCTATTAAGGCATAGAAACAAACTATTTAGGTATGAAGATGAAAGTCAGGATTCAATTGACTCAAACGGTAATTGATGACAAGGGAAATGGTATTTATTTGGTGCCTTGTTAATATATTATTTTATGGCTCTTCATTAGCAGGGAGCTAATCAGTGTTTTCTTCACTGCAGTAAACAACCCAGAGAAGTGTTCTAATATTTCTATTAGCCTTTTGGCAGCATAGTGCTGAGTACAAAGAAAAAAAAAAAGGAACATTGATGTGTAGAAACGAAATTTTTTTTCAAAACATTTACAGTTCGAATTTTGTGTTATTGTTGATTTTTTAATCTCTATTCCCCCAGTTATTTTCTTCTTGGTTAACCTCCACTTTGCCCAACCCCCTGCCACCAAGACTACCCAGTGATGGTTTCCAAACTTTAGGCACAGATTTTCCAGAAAAAGTAACCAAGTAACAAGAACTATACCTACGAATCTCTATTTCAAGTGTGATGTGCTAGCAGCCAACCAAACAATAGAAATGGATATTAGAAATTTTTACTGATAAAAGACTGGAAAAAAAGGACAATGCTTTTACCCATCCATAGCCAATGATTGTTGCAGGAAAACCACAATATAAATCCCAAGATAAAAAAGAGCAACCGGAAAAAATGAATCATCAGTGTCCTTTGAAGATCCAGCATTTAAGTCAGTTTTCTCAGGAAAGAGACTTGGAAATAGGTGATGGGGGTTTACTGGCACATGCTTTTGGGCAGAACTCCTGTAAGGGAGTGGGATCCGAAGGGTTAGGCAGAAGGCAAAGATAAGCACAGGGCAGCCAAGTCAGAATCCTCACCTGATGACACAGGAAATGTTACGCCTGAGACGGTCCTTTAGAGATGACCCAGCTTAAAGGGGTAGGGACTTTGAACCTCTTCACTGAGCCGTCACTGGATATAAAGTGTTCCTGGGAGGGACTAGTCTGCTCTCTTCAGATCTAAGACAATTCCCAAGAGGGACTTACAGGTGAACAGTCTGCAGATGACACTCCCAACACTCAGGGAAACATGTGGTTCAGTCATAGACCCACTGGCAGACAACAACAATCACTCTGTCCCCCACCCCTCCCGTGCCTCTTGGACCAACTTGCTCTGTATATGTTGAATGCCTCTTGAAATCACCCCTCCTCAATACCCATCAGTCTCTTTTCCGGGAAATTGTTACAAGAGGGAGTTTAGTAAAACTGAATAAAGTACCTGCCATTGGCTGCTGACCCCAGGGCCATGGTTAACATACATCTCCCCCTCTTCTGCTATTCATTCTAGATTCTGCTCACCCTTAATGAACACCTCTGATGGTCCAGAGTTGCTTATTTCATGGACGATCCAGACTGTCATCCTGGGGTGGGGTGGGGGGACGATGTCTTTGACTCTCATCACTGTGTCCTCCTCAGTGTGGCTCCTGCCCTGTCCATTGGTTTCCAGAATTGTGCAGGGGGATAAGCTGAGATGCTCCTGCAGATGAGCTCGATGTCAAACATCCCTGCCTCCCCACATTGTGTGTCAGCAGCCCTATGTCTTCCTGATGGTTGGGGTCAAGGACCCCTGCCAGGACGGTAACAAACAGGGCTTAGGAGCAGCAAAGGAAAACCCATATTTAGAATATGGAACCATTCCAGTCAAGATGAAACATTTCCCCTTCCAAGATGGACGGGGTCTAGGGTAACCCCCTTGCCACCAACTGCCTTGTTAGTCTCCTCAATACATGATGCCGTATAAAGGGCTCAAAATTACTGAGCTGTGGAACATTCCCCAGCAGGATTAACTGGAATAGCCTTAATGAGGGGAAATCCGTGTTGTTGGGCTCAGGCACATGCTTTATCTCTATTGCCCTTAAGTGCTCTGTCCATGCACTCACGTGCCAGCATCTGCAGAACCAGTGAGAAAGTCCACCTAGTACCAACTGGCTGAGTCGCGTCATCTACTAGCTCGCACAGCGCCTCTCCCAGTGGCCAATCTCTGGTGCGTGCTATCCTATAACACCAAGATTTTCACATGTTTCTCCTCCTCCGTAGACCCCCGCACATACCCCTTCTTCAGACTTTGGTCTTTCTCTTTCCAGGTTTCTGACCAACCAACAAAACCACTGATCATTGCCTATGAATCCATGCATCTTCCTCCCCCTTTCTCTTTCTATGAAAACCAATGACCTGATAAGCTGTCTGAAGCTTTTCTCTTCACTCTAGACTTCCTGAGCCATCTCTGAGTGGAGCTTCCGTGCAGACACCATCTATTTGGGGCTTGGGTTCACAAACCAAGGAACCCATTTGTGACTCAAGCTCGGTCTTGCTCTCCTCCAACAGCTGGTGGTCAGGGACCCTGCCTGTGGCCCTAGCTGAGGAGGCAGTGTCCATGCAATTGTGGAGTGTGGCATAGAGCATGTGTAAACTGTTGGTACAGCTTACTTACCTCATTTGTCTGCTTGTACCAAGTCTTAAATTAGAGATATCTGTCCTAGGAGATCTTAACATCTTCCATTTTAAGACGGATTGCTGCTGGGCCCATTTAACCTTATGCTTCGACGGCTCTAGAGGTCCACATTGTGATTTTCCTGAACAGCTTCCTGGAAACTCCACTTGGTGTTTTTTATTCTTTCCAACACAGATATTTCTAATGGCACGAGGTTTTCTGGGTTCTATTTTTCACATGTAGGGCTCTCTATACTATAGCTTGGGCCTGATGCAAACCTTTTCCTACTCAAGGGTCTACCCAAGTTGGGAACCTTCTGGACCAGTTGGTAAACTGGTTGGGGAGGTCACCTGTAGTTGAAATCTGTTACCTCACTTGAAGAGGCCAATCAAGCATTACCTTTCCTTGCTGATGGTGAGAGGTGATATTCACCCAGTAAATAGACCGCATCTGGCCAGCTACAAGTGGGCTGATTGTTTGAGTGGCGGTAGTTGACTGTGATCTTCCAAGATCGTTTGGGCTTTGTAAGGCCAGAGTAGTGGATTAAATGTGAATACGAAGGAGGCAACAACCTTCAAATCTCTAAATGTGGCAATAATGTCTGCCAATGTGTAATGCAGTTTAATATTTACTGTCTTGACTTGGGGAGGCAAAAAGGAATAGTTTTAGAACTTCGGCTTGGCCTTCTCCACTACGGCAGCTCTTAACCCACAGACCAAGAAATCAGTGTGACGGTTCCCAAATATGAACATGCCTATTATAAATGTGGGTACTGGGAAAATAAACATGGGGTATGTCTCTGAACCCAGTGAACTTCCTGTGACCTGAACCTGAACTTGAACTAGGATTCCACTAATTACCTACCCCCACTCAAAGTCTGTCATTTCTCGAGGTGTTTCCCTTTCCTCAGCGTATGGTTACTTGAGGACACGGCCAGAGGTACCCTTGGGTGAAGATCTGGAGCAACCCGTCCTGTATTTACAAGGTGAGATTTTGTGGAGCTTCCCCCCGCCCCCCAATCCTGGGAATCTAGCCTGTGCTTCAGTCTGTGGGCTCTGGATTTAAAAACTGGCTGAGCTACAGAAAGCAAGAGAGTTTGCCTTCTTACTAGAACTGCTGCCCTCAGTCGCCTGACCACCGGTATTAAGTCTTCTAACTGTATATACTGAACTATACTCATGCCGGCTGACCATCTATTTTGCCCTCAAAAAGGCCATGTTCAACTAACCAGCTATCTAGTTTTCTGCAGGTCAGTTTTCCATGGCTGTCATTCCAACCTCACTGCTCTCTATGATGACAGGGCCCACCTCACTTAATAGTTAAATGCTGCCACCTAGGCTCTCACTGCAGGTCCTCACCATCTCCATTGTTATCAGGGAACCCAGTGTTTTAACACTACCTCCTATTATATGGGCCCCATGGACAGCCACCACGGGGATTCTCAATGATGTTGATGCTTGGAAATGGAGCATACTGTGGTACTTCCATGGAACACAGTCAGCCAGTGGGATTTCCGGTCTTCCACGCTATGTATATTCTGGAATGCCTTTTGCTGAGTGGCTTTTGATCTCTTTCATTGTCTGCCATGGAAAAACTTCACTTTTATTTTACTTCCTTAGACCATCACTGTCTTGAAACTTCCCAAATTCTGGCGGCATGTTAGCACTGTCTCCTGGAACCCCTGTCTCAAGGGAGAGTGCTCACTTTGATGGAGTCCTCTTAGAATACAATCCCCTATGCTTTCTCCTGGTTCATCCTGGTTCATCCTGGTATGTGCTGGTTCCATCTTGCAGTTCCTTCAGAGTACAGAGCCCTGAGGCAGTCGGCATTTACCCAGGCAGATAATGTTTCATTTAACCCTGATTAATGGTCCACTGGCCAAGAGGAACTGTGTGGGCAGATCCTGAGCACCGCACACCCTGCCATGAAAAGCAGAAATCATTGCATTGTCTTCGAACAAAGAGGGAGAGGGACTAATCTTGAGTGAGAAGAAATGGGCCACTTCTGCAGGCCCAGTGGATTTAGAAGGCTGTCAAGATTCAGGACTTTGAGAATACTGAGCAATATAGTCCTATCCCAAGTCTCAGGTTGCTGTTCCTGCCATCAGGGCCCTCACCTTGGCATAGCAGACATCTTGGGATTTAGAATTCAACCTTCTCTAGGACACAGTTACTTTTACAACTGCATCCTGGATCTCCCTTCCTTTTTCAGCAGATGAGAATTTTTTTTTTAATTGGCAAGGAAGTCATTTAGCTATCACTTTTTGCTTTGTGTTTGTTCCCATAGAAGTCAATTTTAAGGAGTGTCATACACACACTCCAGTGTGTATCACTCTTTGCTTTAAACTGACTAATCTCCCTCATTTTTGCTTCTCCAGTGCATTGCTAGTCCCTAGTCACAGCCATCTGACCTTATCCTTTCTACTTTCCTGGAACCTCTCAAGTGCCTGGGTATTTTACGTGTCCGCACATCCCTTCCATGCTATCCCATTCCAGTTCCCTGGCTCACCACGGTGGAAGTTTTTGTAATATACCACAGGTTTGTCAGTATTTTCTTGACCTGAAATAATGGATTCCCTGTTTGGGGGAGCTGGCAGATGACCCAGCTCCAAGATCTCTTTTGAATCTGTTTCTTAGGATCACTCTTAGCAGTAAGTGTCTTCCATTGGTTTCTTGAGAAACAAACACTAAAATAGAGATTTGCATGCAGGTGGCTTACTGGGGTATGCTCTCAGAAACACCTGTAACCAAAGGAGGGAAGTAGGATTGCCCCGGGAGAGGAGCTGCATTTGGCTGTACTTAGAGGCCTCAGGTGACCTCACAGGAAGCTCTGAGGCCAAGATAGTCCTACAGAGATATTCCTAATAGAGGCAAGGGGGGCAGAACTAAGGTCCTATGTAGAACAGTTACTGAATGTGTCCTGTCTCCTGAGTGAGGTTGTAATATTAGGCAGAATACTCTTTTGGCTGGGGGAAATTCTTGGGGTTAGGAGTTAGCTGTGCGCTATCACTGGGCACCTTTCTTCAGCCACGGGGGAGTTCAAAGGTGGATCTTGGGAGCTCAGGAGAGTATCCACTATAGTACCAAAGCAACAGGAGACATCTAGTGATAAAGAACACCTGCTCTGTGCCTCAGACCCATGGCTCTAGCCCAAAATAAATTTCACACTCAAACCGTATGACATTCCTCTTTGCCAATCAATCAGGCAGAGTTACCTTGACCTTCATCTTTTCAAGGAAGAAAAGTTGCCAATAACTTGCCAGAGCAGGGTATATTTTCTTCTGCAGCAAAGCTCTTCCATAATAATTGGAGTCAGAATGGGGTAAACTTCCACCCAACAATGGCCCCGAACATGTCTTTAGATACTATGAGTAACTACCTGGTAAACTGCAGTCCTACTTAATTAACATCCAAGCTTCCTCTGATCTGGGAGACAAAATGAATTCCAGGGGATTCTGGTAGAGTTGTCAGACTTCAGCAAAGCCAAATGCTCCACATAATTAAATGTAGATTGGGAAGAATTCTGCCTGAAAATCAGAGTGAAACAGCATAACATATGGCCCGGGTGTCAAATTTAAAAGGATATTTGTAGAAAGAAGTGTGCCTATCTGGAGGCAATTGGCCATAAAACTCATGAAAAGGAAATTTTGGAAGAGTTTCAAGGTTAAACCTCGGTGCTACAAAGATGACCCAGGACATTAATGATGGAATTTCCCTCTTCCTCTTCCATCGCCTTTTATCCTTTGCAAATCTACGTACATACGCTTCATTTGTCTGTTCTGTGAGTTTGAATTTTGGAATTTGGAATGAGCACTCCATAATGAAAGGGGAAGAAGAGCCAAGTTTTCAACTCAGGGTTGAGTACGTGCTTATTTGCAATGCAAAATAACCAATAAGGGAAGACAGAGAGATGAAGAGAAAAACAGAAGTATCCCACTTAGATTTAATACAGATATTTTTCACTCATACAAAAGTGGGTTTATCATGCTTCTTTGATTAAAGCACACACAAACAAACAAAACAAAAACTTTCAAAGCTTCAAGAGAAAACTGGCAAGTACAAATGGGTTCTCTCATTTGTGGCAAGTTAACCCTCTTGCACAAGGTAAAGCGGCCTGTGTCTTCCCACTCATGCTTCTGCGTCCTCTACTTCCTTACTCACCCTCAGAAGATGGCGTCAAGCTTATAAGCACTTCTAAGGTAAAATTCGAGGCTACTAACTGGAATTTCCTCACCTTCCAATAGTGACACCTCTTTTGCACCTGCTATAACAAAGGACAGTCCCTCCAACTCTTGAATGCCAATCTTGCAGCCTGTGGTCAATATCCCATCCCCTACAAATTCTTAGATGCTTTGTGCTAGCAATTAAGCCTTTTCTTCCTGTGCTCTTGTTTGTTTGTTTTTTCTCTCTCTCCACCTGCTTCTATATATTTTCTTCTTACATAGATTCTCTAGCTCACATTCGTATTCTTTTCTTTCTCACCACTGGGAGGCTCTCGCATTTCAATGCTATTAAATGCACTTTGAGTTTATGGTAGTTTTTTCCCCCACCCTGTTGACTATTCCCTATCTGCCTCTTTGACTTCCCTGCCATCATGTGCTCCTAATTTTTCCCTTTTTCCTCTGGCCACTCATCTACTACCCAACCATTAGTGTTGGCATTCCTCAAGATCTCACCCTCATCCCTTTCCCATCTTACCTTTCAGTATGCCCTTAAGTGAGCTCATAGTCTCGGATAACCACTGTGGAACAAAACATAACAATAAGATAGCCAAGGCATCTGTGGCTGAGTTAAACTCCAGCCAATCTGGGCTGGACTCAACTTGGTTTGTCTTCAAGCTGCAGGTTAGGCTCAGATATGCTCATGTCTTTTGTGTTTCTCAGATCAGCAGCTCACGGAGGCTAGTGAAAGACTTCAGCACAATATGGAGAGCCCAGTTGCATAAGCACATTTCAAGCCACTGACTATGTCACATTTGCTAACATGTCATTGGCCAAAGCAGGTCACATGGCAAGCCCTAAGCCTGGAAACAGGAAGTAAATTTCTTTCATGGAGAAAGAGAAGGGAGGAAGTAGGTATTTTGTGAATAGTGATTTAATTTTCTTTATTAGTCATCTATTTATGGCTGTGATCCTCAATATTTATATCATCTGCTCAGAATTTCCTAACTCTTGAGCTATACATGCAGTTGTCTACCCGACATCTTTAGTTTTTCAGAAACTTCAACATTAACGTATTCAAAATTCATCATCTTTGTCAGATTTCATCTTCCTTCATGATTCTCTAGCTCAATGAACAGCACCATTATTCACCAAGTTGTATGATCTAGGAAACTAAGAGTATCCTCAACACTTCCTTCTCCTTAACTACTCCCAAGAAAATATAATTAATCAACAACTTACATCCTCTTTAACTCCAAAATATCTTTTTAAAATCTCCACACTAACATGCAACTTTAAGCTACAAACTTTTCTTGTCCAGACTATAGCAATAGCTTCCTGGCTGTTTAACCCCAAATCAACTTTGTCCCACCAAACACAAGTCCATTCTCAATAATTTATCTTGGTATTTTTTCTTTTTTCTTTTTCTCTCTCTTTCTTTTTTCTTTTCTTTTCTTTTCTTTTTTCTTTTTTATTTTTGAAAGAGAGAGAGCAAGCATACAAGTGGGAGGAGGAGCAGAAGGAGAAGGAGAGAGAGAGACTCTTAAGCCAACTCCATGTCCAACATGGCGCCCAATGCAAGACTTGATCTCACAGCCCCAAGATCATGGGCTGAGCCAAAACTAGGAGTCAGATGCTAAACCCAACAGGTGTTCCTACCCTGGTATTTTTTCAAACAGGAATTATTTTCTCTTATCCTGCTCACTGACCACACACACACACTTAAATCTCTTCAATAACTTCAACAGCCTTCTCTTATGCCTCTTCCTTTGTTTTTTTTTTTTTTTTTTTTAAGATTTTATTTATTTATTTGACAGAGAGAGAGATCACAAGTAGGCAGAGACGCAGGCAGAGAGAGAGGAGGAAGCAGGCTCCCTGCGGAGCAGAGAGCCCGATGCGGGGCCCGATCCCAGGACCCTGAGATCATGACCTGAGCTGAAGGCAGCGGCCCAATCCACTGAGCCACCCAGGTGTATTCCAGCTACACTAATATTTCTTCTCTTTCTCTAAAATTTCATGTTCCATAGTTTATGCACATTTAGATTCCAAAACTCCTGGGTTTTGGAGTTGAAATTGAAATTTGGAATTGAAAACTATGCTTCCTTAGAACTTGCAGGTTAGCACAAGTGCTTATGTCCATGATATTCTTAGAAGAAGGGGTTTTGCCTAAACTAGATGAAAGAATGAATCACTAAGAGAATCAAAAGACAATCCATACACTGGGAGAAAAGTATTTGCAAAACACCTAAGTGATAAAGCTCTGATATCCATAATATATAAAGAACTCTTCAAACTCAGTAATAAGAAAGTGAGCAATCCAATTTAAAAATGGGCAAAAGATCTGAGCAGACCCTTCACCAAAGAAGATGTATGATGGAAAATAAGCATATAAAAAGATGCTCAATATCATATGTCATCAGGGGATTACAAATTAAAACAAGCAATGAAATACTGCTACACACCCATTAGAATGGCCAAAATCCAAAAGACTGACAGCAGCAAATGCAGACAAAGATGAGGAATGACAGGAACTCTCCCATTAATTGCTGCTGAGAATGAAAAATGGCATAGCCACTTTGGAAGACAATTTGGCAATTTTTTATGAAACCAGAGTTGTGTTTATCATACAATCCAGCAATTTTGCTAGCTGGCATTTACTCAAGTGAGTTGAAAACTTAAGTCCACACAAATGTTTATAGTAGAGTTACTTAAAATCGCCAAAAGTTGGAAACTTCAATCAGTGAATGGGTAAGCAAACTGTGGTACACCCATGAAATGGACTATTACTCAGTGATACAAACAGTCAAGTCACAGAAAGAATGAAATTGCTAAGTGAAAGAAGCCAATCTAGAGAAGTTTTGTACTGTATGATTCCAATTATATAACCCTTTAACAAAGAAAGCAAAGAAAAGACTATGCAGACAGCAAAAAGTCAGTGGTCACCTGGGGTTCGCAGAAAGGGGAAGAGGAATAAAGCACAGGAAAGATGAAGGGGATTTTTAGGGTGGTAAAATTGCTCTGCATGATCCGGTAATGGTAGATAGATGCCATTATACATTTGTCAAAACCTATAGAATGTACATCATTGAATGAACCTTTGTGTAAATTATGGGCTTTTGTTAATAATGACCTATCAGTATTTGCTCATCAACTGCAATAAATGTACCACATTAGATGTTAATTATAGGTGAAACTGTGGGTTGGGGTGGCAGTGAGAAGGTAGACAGAAACTCTCTACTCCTGGGTCAGTTTTTCTGTAAACGTAAAACTTCTAAAAAATTTCCTTTTTAAGGAAATTTTTAGGAAATTCAGGAAACACTCATATTGTAAATAGTTTGTTGCTAGCATAGAATAAAACAAAGGAATTATTTATCCCTTCACACCAAGGTTGTTGTGCTCCAAGTGGGTCTTAGGGCGCCTAGGTGGTTCAGTAGGTTAAATGTCTGTTGATTTCGGCTCAGGTCATGGTCTCAGGGTTTTGAGATCAAGCTCTGCATTGGGCTCTGTGCTGGGCATGGAGTCTGCTTGGGATTGTCTCTCTCCTTCTGCCTCTGCCCCTCCCCACCTCACCCCCACCTGCAGTCAGTCATGCTCACACACATATTCTCCCTCTTAAAACAAAAAACAAAAAACAAAACAAAACAAAAAACCCCAAAACAAAAACAAGCCAACACAAAAACGGACCTCCTAAATTAGTAGCATGTTGAGCCAGGATCATGAATGATAGATATGGAAGTAGCCTGGAGAAAACAAAGTGCAATTAAAACGTTGATTTAAAGCACGCGTGATCTAATCCTCATTCTCTACTCTTGGCAAATAAATTAAAGATCGCATACTGAAAACATTGTCATTGATTTACTTCTCAGATGACTGTTTCACGTCCTAGTAGCAGTCCTTCAACAGTATTTTCTTGCTCCCATTGAATTCTTTCATAAAATGGTGGACAGATGCTTCCCAGCTGTTGCTCTATGTCAGGAGGCAGCTTTATAACTCTGTCTCCCAATGAAATCAGTAAGAACTGTAGGTTATAGAAGTTCCAGTTCTCCCGTCGGTGGTATGTACTGGGAATGCTATAATGGCTACCACCTGATATATGCAGAGGGAAAGCCAGTACGAAAAATGTTCCATGCACCTCATGCCTTTCTGAAAAATGATAGCTTTCCCCCAAGACATATGGAAACAACTGCTTTCCTGAATGTGTAATGTCTCAGGGTACAGATGAAGCCAGTCGGCTTGACAGATAACAGCAAGAAGAGAAATATATGAACATTTCTCTTTGGGCCAAGAAGCAATAATGTGTCTTCCTAGAGTTACTGCCTCTATTAAAACTAGATACAGGATATTAATTGTATTACTAGAGGAGATAGAAACAAGGACTCGGAGCACGGCTCCAGAACAGCATGGAAACTGTCACTTCCCAGTTCAGCTTTCTCTAATTAAGTCCCAGTGGGGTCTCCTGTTCATTGTGGTAATGTTTGCTTCTCAGGATAAATGATATTTAAACACGCAGAAAAAAAAAAAAAATCTCTGCATCCAAACTGGTCACCAATTCAAATTTGTACTGCTTGGCAGTGGCCTCAAGACGTTACACGAGCCTCCAGCGTCTGTCTGTTCACCAGTGAGCAGTTGTGAGTTAGTGGCTTCTCTGCTTCTTCAGAGCAACCACAGCTGTATTTTAAGACCCAAGTCATCAAAGGCCAAGCCAGACCCTTCAAGGGGCAGAACACCAGCAAAATGGAGCCACGCGGTGTATTCAGTCTCGGAGGACACAATACAGAGACAGAGTGTGGTTGTCTGCTGGCCATGTTTGTCGCTTTTAATTTAGCTGGTTTGAGGGGACAACAGGAGAGGTGGGAGGGGCGGTTTCTTTTCCTTGGAACCCTCCAGCCACGTCCGCCATCTTTCACGGAGAGAGAATAGGCAGGTGCTCCTGGTCTTGGCTCCCCCATGTGGCTGAGTCCTCACCCAGCTGCGTCTACCTTTGTCCTTGGTGTTTACTTGGCTCCACTTGCTTCCAGGGTGAGTCTAGTCTTCTCCAATCCAAGGTCTCAAAGACTTTTTAGTACTCGTGTCTCTTTCCCTGGACTTTCTCTGACATTAATAAATTTCCAAAGACAGAAAACAAACAAAACCCTGTCTCCAATTGAAACCCACAAAAACTGGTGAAACACATCATGACCGGCACTTCCTTGGTACCCACCTTTTTTTTTTTTTTTTCCAAATCTTGAGTTCCTAAAGGTAGAAATTACATTTTTTTCCTCACATGAAAAGTCTGTGAATAAAAATATAGATACAGGATTAAAGTGAACTAAGTATATTAGAAAGAAAGGCTGCCATTTCTGGCATGAAACAATCTACGAGGACGGGCTTGATAACGGGTGTACCATTGGGGCCATGTCTGACACGAGCAAAAGGTGAATTGTCGGTCTTTAAGGAAAAGCCACATACCCCACTCACCTGGCCATTTTCACTCCCCAGAGCCTTGCATACATCCCTGCTGCACTATTAATAAAACAAGTGAGTCCTATGAGGACATCTATTTTACTAAGCTATTATTCCACAGGGCAGTGTCCTAGGTTAATAAAGCCTCATTAACAATTGCTAGCAGAACCCCTCAAGCTTTTCCAAGAATTCATTTTACAATAATGGAAAGAACATCACAATTTCCCCCCCATATCCAATTTCAAATTGCCCTACAGCAAAGAATAGGAAGTAGGAAACACACAAAGGTATGTGCTATCTTTTCAATGTCAAAAGCACAATCGTTCTGGGGGTCACTGTTAGTTACTGAACAACCAGCGTGGATTAAATGTGCTGCCATTTTTAAAGTGCACATTATTTTCTTCTTTGCCCCATGGAGCATACAGCACTCCAACACACGGTGTACAGAGAGAATCCACTGTTCTGGCCCTGGATGTTCTAAATTCCCCACAAAGGTAGCAAGACATATCTCTTGAAATCCTTCTAATAATAGACGCAATAGGGTTGTTGTGTCATATTTTACTGTTGCCATTTATTTAATGCTGCTACCATATTGGTTTGGGTGAAGAAAATGCATATTTGCTTGGCACACGTTGGAAACTTTCATCCAGAGAGGCTGATGATTATTAACACATGTTGTCTCAATAATTAAGAGGCACCCAGGTCATTAAGAACTCATTAATCTTCGAGAATTTTTTTTATCCCACAGGATCAGGTGAGAAGGCAGAACAGGGAAAAATGCTTTGCTTCTTTCCACTGGAAATGAAGTAGGAGCCATATGATAATGGGACTGGAACGAGGAACTCTGTCTCATTCGGTTTCTGTTTCAATGGCAGAACTTCTTATTACTGTAGAGTGTGTTCTTTCATTCTCTTTAAAACGATGTATCTCCTCATAATAGCCCGGATAGAAATGTTTTTGCTAAATGTGCACGGGGGTTGGCAGAAGTCGGTAATTTAGATATGAACAGACACTTCTCCAACGAGGACACACACATGGCTATCAGACACATGAGAAAATGCTCATCATCACTATCCATCAGGGAGATTCGAATTAAAACCACATTGAGATACCACCTGACACCAGTTAGAATGGCCAAAATTAGCAAGACAGGAAACAACGTGTGTTTGGAGAGGGTGTGGAGAAAGGGGAACCCTCTTACACTGTTGGTGGGAATGCAAGTTGGTGCAGCCACTTTGGAGAACAGTGTGGAGACTCCTGAAGAAATTAAGAATAGAGCTTCCCTATGACCCTGCAATTGCACTGCTGGGTATTTACCCCAAAGATACAGATGTAGTGAAAAGAAGGGCCATCTGTACCCCAATGTTTATTGCAGCAATGGCCACGGTCGCCAAACTGTGGAAAGAACCAAGATGCCCTTCAACGGACGAATGGATAAGGAAGATGTGGTACATATACACAATGGAGTATTATGCCTCCATCAGAAAGGATGAATACCCAACTTTTGTAGCAACATGGACTGATGAATACCCAACTTTTGTATCAACATGGACGGGACTGGAAGAGATTATGCTGAACGAAATAAGTCAAGCAGAGAGAGTCAAGTATCATATGGTTTCATTTATTTGTGGAGCATAACAAAGAACATGGAGGACATGGGGAGATGGAGAGGAGAGGGAGTTGAGGGAAACTGGAAGGGGAGATGAACCATGAGAGACTATGGACTCTGAAAAACAACCTGAGGGTTTTGAAGGGGAGGAGGGTGGGAGGTTGGGGAACCAGGTGGTGGGTAATATAGAGGGCACGTATTGCATGGAGCACTGGGTGTAGTGCAAAAACAATGAGTACTGTTACGCTGAAAATAAATAAATTAATTAAAAAAAAAGAAGTCGGTAATTTTTCCACCTTAGTTTCGGCTGTTCTAGACTAATAAAAACTCTCTAATCCCACCCACTCTGGCTCCTCACCCAAAGCCCTTCAGCCTCGTACGCCGTTTTGCCTCTTCTCCTGTTTTATGGGACGCCTTTCTCTCCACTGCTCGCTTTCTTTCCCCTCCTGCCACTTCTCCTCCAAGAGGTAAGGCCAGGATATTGCTGGAAAGAATCAGATCTTCCTTCCTGGAGTGTCGTACAACCGGAAGCCAAAGATTTCTTAGCATCAGAAACAAAGACTTTCATTTTGCAAAATCCTTCATCCCAAGTGATCCTCTTTCTTACCGAGCTGAGAATGTCAGCATCTTGCTGAGGGCTCCAAGCCTCTTAAGTCAGGCAGTGCAGGAGAGAGAAAAACTCGCAATGTTTTCCTGTAGAATATTTTTAATGAAGTAATGGTCTTGGGAGATGTGAGCCTGACGGCTCAAGAGAAAGAGGGATTCTGATTAGCTAATGGGTGAGCAAAGCCTGGGTCAGCAGCAGGACACCAGCCCGACTTCTGGCTTGGGGCAGATGGGCCGAGGGAAAATGTGGTCTGTCTCATCACTGTCCTCGGAGCCAGGCAGGACAGCCCCAATGAGGACCAGCTGTGAGGGTCGGCCTCTTGATGGAGAGAAGTTTCAGCTCAAAGCTGAACCGACTCCCCAGCCCACTGCCACGAAGCACCATCAGGTCAAAAATCTCTGTGCGCCCACCTTCCTAATCAAACTCCAATCAAAGACCACCCAGCAGCACATTACTTACTTCTTTGTCGTCTCTTTTGCCCAACATCGATAATGAAACCACAAATCAGGTCTGCCCAGTGTGCTATTTCAATCAAACAGAAAAGGGAAAACTTCTCATTCTCTTACACTTCATATTTCAAATGTGTTTTTGAAGGAGAAAGTTTTCTTTAATAAACAGACATGATGTCACAGAGATTACTAAGAAATCAAGTCCCAGTGGTTTCTTCACACGTGGGAGCATGGTCTATGGAAAATGATGAATTTTTACAGACAATGTATTAAGACCCCTGCTCTGATACTGCTACCTCTGAACTTCCAAGGAATGTCACTGAGAAATCAAACACAGATCATCAGTCCCCTCTGGTGTGGGTCATGCCACCCACAATCCATACACGGAATCAGCCGCCAGCCTCCGCAAACAATATCAAGTTTGGCATCACCACTGTTTGCTTAGAGTGAAAAGCACCGGTTTAACATTCAAGAGCCAACGAGCATACCTTATGTGGAAGAAAGTCGGAGGCCGGGTCAGGATAGCTACAGTAACTTCCGCGTACACGAAAGCGATTATGAGCCACAGGAATATATCCCAATAAATCAACCATAAATGTATTCCTAAATTAACTGCTCCTTAGCTGGATTACTCTGGAAATGCTGTGAGCAGCATGGTGGGTAATGGCATGGAAGGGGATTCAGAATGGAATATCCTACTTTTTCTAATTTTATGTGAATATGTGACTGTCTTAAGCTCCTAGGCTCCTTCTTAAGGCCATTGAAGGGCCTGAGATATAAGAGAAAGATCTGAAGTTTAAGCTTCTTGACTTGATAGCAGATTTGCTTCTTATTTCATGAGCTATTTGGAAGTTCTCTACTAAGGTCATTACAGAAATTTTAATCCAAATGTGACAGATCTGCGGACTTTTCTAGTACACCAAGCAGACTTGTTGATAAGTGCTTATTTCTCATCTCAAAGACTGAAATTTGTGGAGACACTGACGCCAACGTTCTAAAGAGAATGGATTTCTCAGGCCAATTCTGATCCCATCAGGGAAACTAGAAAGCATGTATCTTTACCATGTGGACAAACTGAACTGACCTGTAACCATTGCCAGGAGATGGATCTTCTGGGGTATCTCGTGGGAAAGTACGGGAGAAGTAGAGGGGAGGTGTTGCTTGCTACTGGAGGTTCATCAGCTCCGAGAAGGTAACACTAGGCAGAAGTTCTCGAAGCTGGACTAGCATCCAGGAGGTCTGAGGGCCTGTGAGTGGGTTGTCAGTGTCTCAGTCATGCAACAGAGCAGGGAATCAGGTGCGTCTGTTAGGAGAACAAAGAATTGGAAACATGGCATGAGAATTGGAAACAAGTGTGACAACTGGTCCCCAAAGAATTTCCTCCCAAGACACGTGAGTAGGACCTGTGAGCAGAACTGGAATTACAAATGCATAAACTGAGTTTTACTCCAAGTCTGGTCACTGGCTCCCTGTTCAAGTTTCTTATGTGTGCATCTCTGCCCTATGGGCCCAGACAGCATCCCATTTCCACATCTCTACTGGACAAGGGTTCTACCTTTTTTGTGTAAACTCATTCATTGATCACTACAGATGTGTTTAAATGCTTGTTATACCAGGCTCTGTTCTAGTCACAGAATCCCTAATGCTTGGAGTTTATAATCTAGCAAAAAGGCATAGAAATGTGTATACACCAAGTATGTTGTGAATAAAATAACACCAACAGCATAAGGCACATCCCCAGTGGGGAAGTCACTTTCTCTAGGATGACTATCAGGAAAGGCACCTGTGAGCAGGTGTCACATAAGCAAAGTCCAGAGTAATGACAGGGGAGCCATGCAATGGTCAAGGGGAAGAGTGTGTCAGACCACAGAAAATAAATAAATGCAAAACCTGTGGCCCTCGGCATGTCCAGGGACAAAAAGAAGACTTAACTACATGGTGAATGATGCAGGAAGTGGCAGGAGAAAATTATAGAGAAGGAGACTGGCATCATATTCCTGGACTTTAGAGGCCAAGTTAAGAAAGAGGTACTTTAATTGTCTAGAAAGTTATTGCTTTAAAGAGGGAAAGTGATGGAAACTTATTTATTCTGCAAAATGACTGCTCTAATTTCTGCATGAAAAAATCAACATCCTTCTCTCTATTTCCATGTCAGGGTGTTTCCCCTTGGTTTCTGTTATGATCCAGAGAACCTCATTCTTCACCTGCTGATGAGCCCACTCAGCCCATGGAGTGTGGTCTACTCTGGTTTGGATTCTTTCCTATTGACAACCAGGCTTGGTTCTGATACTACTGAGAAATTCCTGGATGGTCAGAGAAGAAGTAGATGAAAAAGAGCCCAACATGGGACAGTGCTGGCTGGCATCTGTTGAGAATATTAGCAAACCCAAATTTGGAGTGGGGAGGGAAGCAATAATTTCTTTTTCAGACTTCCAGACAAATATGACATACCCAGAAATTCTTATCTAATGCTAGAATGGGGGGGGGGGGGGCTGTCAATCGCTGTCATATATACATTTTCTACTTCAAAAATCAAAATGCAGGGCACCTGGGTGGCTCAGTCAGTTAAGCATTTGACCCTTGATTTCAGCTCAGGTCATGATCTCAGGGTTGTGAGATGGAGCCCCACGTCAGCTTCTACGCTCAGCTTGGAGTCTGCTTGTCCCTCTCCTTCTGCTCCTCCCCCTGCTCTCTCTCAAATAAATAAATAAATAAATAAATAAATAAAATCTTTTAAAAAATCAAAATGTAACAAAATCCACAGAACACCACAACTGTGATGTACATTATTCAATATTCTTCTGTTCAAAGATAGTCTTAGAATCTTGCAATAGCATATAGCTAGGTGCATCTGGGTGGCTCAGTTGGTTAAGCGTCTGCCTGTGGCTCAGGTCATGATCCCAGGGTCCTAGGATCAAGCCCCCCCATCAGGTTTCCTGCTCCTCAGGGAGTCTACTCCTCCCTCTGCTCTCCCCAACTTGTTTTCTCTCTCTCTAATAAATAAATAAAATCTTTGAAAAAAAAATAGCTGTCTTTTGGTTTTGTTAACTGTTTCCTTTGCTGTGCAAAAGCTTTTGATCTTGATGAAATCCCAATAGTTCATTTTTGCCCTTGCTTCCCTTGCCTTTGCCATTGTTCCTAGGAAGATGTTGCTGCGGCTGAGGTTGAAGAGGTTGCTGCCTGCATTCTCCTCAAGGATTTTGATGGATTCCTTTCTCACATTGAGGTCCTTCATCCATTTGGAGTCTATTTTCGTGTGTGGTGTAAGGAAGTGGTCCAATTTCATTTTTCTGCATGTGGCTGTCCAATTTTCCCAGCACCATTTATTGAAGAGGCTGTCTTTTTTCCATTGGACATTCTTTCCTGCTTTGTCGAAGATTAGTTGACCATAGAGTTGAGGGTCGATTTCTGGGCTCTCTATTCTGTTCCACTGATCTATGTGTCTGTTTTTGTGCCAGTACCATGCTGTCTTGATGATGACAGCTTTGTAATAGAGCTTGAAGTCCGGAATTGTGATGCCACCAACTTTGGCTTTGTTCTTCAATATTCCTTTGGCTATTCGAGGTCTTTTCTGGTTCCATATAAATTTTAGGATTATTTGTTCCATTTCTTTGAAAAAAAATGGATGGTATTTTGATAGGGATTGCATTAAATGTGTAGATTGCTTTAGGTAGCATAGACATTTTCACAATATTTATTCTTCCAATCCAGGAGCATGGAACATTTTTCCATTTTTTTGTGTCTTCCTCAATTTCTTTCATGAGTACTTTATAATTTTCTGTGTATAGATTCTTAGTCTCTTTGGTTAGGTTTATTCCTAGGTATCTTATAGTTTTGGGTACAATTGTGAATGGGATTGACTCCTTAATTTCTCTTTCTTCAGTCTTGTTGTTGGTGTACAGAAATGCAACTGATTTCTGTGCATTGATTTTATATCCTGACACTTTACTGAATTCCTGGACAAGTTCTAGCAGTTTTGGAGTGGAGCCTTTTGGGTTTTCCACATATAGTATCATATCATCTGCGAAGAGTGATAGTTTGACTTCTTCTTTACCAATTTGGATGCCTTTAATTTCTTTTTGTTGTCTGATTGCTGAGGCTAGGACTTCTAATACTATGTTGAATAGCAGTGGTGATAATGGACATCCCTGCCGTGTTCCTGACCTTAATGGAAAAGCTTTCAGTTTTTCTCCATTGAGAATGATATTTGCGGTGGATTGGGAGGGAGACAAACCATAAATGACTCTTAATCTCACAAAACAAACTGGGGGTTGCTGGGGGGAGGTGGGATTGGGAGAGGGGGAGCAGGCTACGGACATTGGGGAGGGGAGGCGAACCATAAGAGACTATGGACTCTGAAAAACAACCTGAGGGTTTTGAAGGGTCAGGGGTGGGAGGTTGGGGGAACAGGTGGTGGGTAATGGGGAGGGCACGTTTTGCATGGAGCACTGGGTGTTGTGCAAAAAGAATGAATACTGTTACGCTGAAAAAATAAATAAAATGGAAAAAAAAAAGAAAAAAAAATAGCACATATTTTTAAATAGCTGTATTTTAAAAAACAACACGTATTTAAAAATAGTTATAATTATGGGCATCAATGTCAACTAAAATAAGGCTGGGTTCATGGAATTACATAGTTGCAGAACTTAATGTCTCTGAGATAGAACCAACAACAAAAACAAATGACTCCTAGATGTTTCTGTCAATAAAATGCATTTTCCCAAGCATATTCTTCTGGAATTCAAAGGCTATCAAAGACCTCTGCAGATAACTGAAAGAAGGGAGAAAATGAAATTCTTTAATCTGTGCATATCATAGGAAAAAATGTATGTTCTGAAACTTTCAAATACCTACATTTTTGGTGTGGTGTTGGTGGGCATGATTTAGTCTTAAGTTGCAAACTTAATAATACAAAGGAAATATCACATGCTATATATATTAACAAGATGTAAAATTTGTTCAAGGATGGAATACTCAGCTTCAGCCAACAAAAACCCCAAGGCAGATTAGAGGTGAAGGCTAAAAAGGCAAAAAAAAAAAAAAAAATGCAGCTTCCCTAAGGCTTAAAGTGGAGTATTGGGTTGAACAATATGTATAAAGAATTGATGTTTTATACTCTCTGTACAGCAAGTTAATCCTATCAGGAATAAGTATTGATTTACATTTCACATCTAACTTTCTTAGCTCCTGTCAAATTTAATGAATGTTGATGCAGATATTGATTTTTCTGGCAAAAGGAAATTAACAGGACATTGTCAAATTTTGACCTTTACTTAATGAGCCATGTATATATCAAAAGCTTTTTAGAGCATGTTGATCAAGCACAGAGCTTCAAAAGGATTCTTATGAACCCCCCCCACAAATTTTAAGACTTTTAATGATCTCCAAACTCATGATTACTATAGAGACAGGGCTCAGCAGAGATTCAAAAGAGGCACTCCCCTTGCCTCAGTCCAGACAAGGAGAAATCTTCAGTGGCTTGGAGAATGTGGAAAATGGTATATGTCTACTTATAATTCAAATACCATCTTTTACAAGGCCCTGAGGGGAGTTTATTTAATACCAATCCTGAATAAAACCTCTGGCTGTATACCTTTATGTCTAAACATAAGTCCCAGCCCATGTTTGTTTAAATCACTGCTACTGGAAAAAGCTTGACTTTAGTTTTGATGTCCTTTTGGGCAAAAATTTAGTTCCAGAGCCTCAGAAAGATATCACACACATTCCTGTTGATCTGCTACTTTTAATAATTTTTTCTTTTTTTCTGTAATGTGTACATTTCTAGAGAATCTGAACACATGGAAATAATCAAATAAATACCCAGATCCTCTGAATTAGTGCACTTATAATCCAAAGTATATGTAGACTAAAGAGTTGGGATCACATGTTCTATTTAAGGGTGTATCTCGCTAATATAAACTCTAAGAATCTTCTATATTTTGCAGATATTGTAGCATTGTAGTTATATTATATCAAATTACTTACCTGAAAGCAATAGCTATTATTAAGTCTTGAATATAATTTGTTACATAAATTGGTATGATAATGGCATTTTTTAAAAGATTTTATGTATTTATTTGACAGAGATCACAAGTAGGCAGAGAGAGAGAGGAAGAGAAGCAGGCTCCCGCTGAGCAGAAAGCCCGATGTGGGGCTCAATCCCAGGACCCTCGGATCATGACCTGAGCCGAAAGCAGAGGCTTTAACCCACTGAGCCACCCAGATGCCCCGATAATGGCATTTATTATAACCCAATTCTGATAGCCCAAAGTGCAAATTATTGGTATAAGGCTATAGCCGGCCCATAATTTTGGACAAATTAAATTTGGTTGAATAAATTTTGAAGCTCTTTGCAACTGTCTGCTTCACATCTCTCCTTGCTCAAATTATGGATTCCTCAAGGTCAACAGGTCCAAAGGCAAATGGAATTCAGAGGCATTCTGAAACTGGCCAAAGAAAAGAGACATATAAAGTGGTAAGATAAGGACCAGATCCAAGAGAACTGGTCAAACACAGTGCAAGGGAAATAAAAAATTTTATAAAGGGAGGGAGGTCACTATCTGCTTAGCAGAAATGTTCAAATAAGTTCCTTGACTACTGAACACACTGATTTCTTCCAAATATATGAATGTTAAAAAAAATTCAAATCATAAATGGTTCTCAGATGTATGTCATCTGAAATACTGCATTAAATTAAAGCATACAGTAACATGTCCTTTCCTTAAATAAATCCATTAGCTTACTGCATATATTATTTTGAATCCCAAGCTGCAGTAGACAGTGGCCTAATGAACCTTCTATAAATATTTCTCATTATACTGTAAGTCCAATTATACTAAGGAAAATATTTTGGAGGAAGTTGTAATTTTATTAGGTTCTCTCAAGTATTTTTTTTCTAAATTGTTAGATCAAGTCTGATTATGAATCTTTTAATATCTGATTTTCAGCCAAACATAAATAAATAAATAAAACATAATAAATGTAGATGCAACTGAAAGCAGAATGGAGAAAACGGGCATCTTTTGCAAATTCATGTATCAAGTAGATTCTTAAAATTTTATAAGAATATTCTACTAAATAAAAGATTTATAATTCAGACTTTGACCTCATTTCAGGGTCAAACCCCATCTCTGCCCTCTCTCTTACATCCTGTACTTATTTTTACTTAGCTGTGTAAAATAGCTGAGGTCAGTATTTCTTGACTAAGAAATTCCAGTCTGTATATCGAATAATACTAGATTACATTTCCTAAAAAGTAGGTTAAAAAATAATTTATGTAGGTGAGAGATACGAAGCAGTAGAAACAAATTCTCAAATGGAGTTTTGGAACTTTAGAAGTTTTTCCTTAGGAGTCTTAAAAATAGGTTAGGAAGTCATGTGGGATGGTAGAACTGTGGTCTTTCTTGAAACAGGGAATGGGCCAGATGACTACTTGACATTCTTTCCAGTTCAGTGAGTCTATAATTTTATTTCTTAAATGCACTAGCAATGTGTAAAGACCCTTTAAGAGCTAAGGGATTGGGAATGGTCTTATTTTTATACTAATGATACACTGTAGTCACATGACGCTCTTTCCTCTAAGGAGCTTGGAGAGCTTTCTTGACATTTTCTAATTAACTTTCCTTGCATTTCTCAGAAGCATGAATAAGGCACATGTTATTATCCACATTGTAGGCACAGCAAAGTTGAGTGCCTAGGGATGAAAAAAAATTGAGTGAACGTATACTTACAAAGCTTGAATACTCAAATTAACAAAAGACTTGCTATGCTTTCAATAAGGCAAAGTTTATAGAGGAGGTAGCTTCACAAAATCCTCGGTCTTTTAGAGGGAAGGAGAATAAACTTTTTGGGGAACAACTGTGTAGAATCGTGTCCCTGGCACCAGCTCACTACGGGCAGCAAAAGAATTGAAGGGCAATTGTGAACACAGCTTTCAGGGGCAAAAACAATCAAAACCAATGGATGGTCCAAGTCGTGTATGGCATGAATTCCAATTACCTCAATGAATTATTCTGTTGTATGTAATGTTGTCATTTTTTAAGTCCCATCAAAATGTATTAAGGGAAAGTGAAAGTATGAAAAAGACATGAAGGACAACATAAGGTCAAATTCCAGTGAAGAGGGTCTATTTTTGCTTGGATGTGCCATACCCTGTAACTCGAATGAGGTACTACATCCTCATGATAACATTATTCCATGTAGATGTGGAAACTGAGGTTCACATAAGTAATTCCTTGAAACTCATGAATATTTATAGACAGAGAAGGTTTTTGCCCAATTTTCTTTCTGTCTTCTAAACCAAACATAAAACTTTCAAAGTTTGGAGATTTTAGGGGGAAGGGGCATGCAGTCAGAGCATGTAGTCATTAAGAAATATATGTGTTTTTAGTTATAGCTTATCCTCCTCTTCAAAATTTGAGATAAAAGTGACACAAAAAATATAAGAAACAGGAAAGTCTCCTACGTTTTCCCTTAATATTTGGCCACTGTTTAATATGTTTTTTTCTTAAAGACATGAAGAATGAAACAAAATTGTGACAGAGGAAAAAGTATATAATAAGAAGCTAAGAATTATTCAGGCTTAAATCCAGTAATATCACAAATCTTCTATCTAAAGCCTCAAGGGCTTTTGTATTTGTATGGTTGTGAGAGGGGAAATACACACACATACACACACACACATGAACTGAGATAGAGAAAAAGATAGATAGATAGAGACAGACAAACAGACAGAGCTGTGAGGGAAGGATGTTCTACCTCAAGTATGGTATAATAGCTCCTAGAAAATCAATCCTGCCCAAGAGAACAACTATAAATTCTGGAAAAAAAATAGAAAGCAACTGCATGAAGATACTAGAGAGTGAACATTAGAGAGACAAAGACTCTCTTTGAAAAGAACCATTTGGAAGAAGAGAATTGTAGTGGGTAGAATTATATCTCTCAAAAGATATGTGCAAGTTCTGATTTCCGTACTCACAAATGTGACCTTATCTGGAAATAGGGTTTTTGCAGAGGCAATCGAGTTTAGATGAGGTCATACTTCATGACTAATTTCCTTGAATGAAGAGGGATATTTGGACATGAAGACACACAGAGAGAATGGCATGTGATAATGGAGACAGAAATTGGAATGATGTTTCTATACATCAAGGGGTATCAAGAATTGCTGACAACCACCAAAAGCTAGGAAAAGGCAAAAAAGGATCCTCCCCTAAAGCCTTCAGAGAGAGCAAGGCCCTGCTAGCCCTAAATTTTGGACTTCTAGCCTCTAAAGCTGTGAAAGAATAAGTTTATTTTTTAAACCACCATGCTTAAGGTAATTTTGTATGACAATACTAGAAAACTAACTCAGCCATGATACTGTTTCCTATTTTAGAGATTTTACCCTGAGAGTAGTCCCTAGTATTCAATGTGGGATAGCTGTAACTTCAGTAGAAAACCTCAACACTACTAGGTTGATAATTCAGAACAGAATTTGGGGCAACCGAATGCCTTTGAAAGTGGAATTCCAGAAAAGGAAGAGTTGGAGAAGGGGGCCCTGGATTCTACATATATAGTCTCCCTAAGTCTCTGTCTGACCCTTGTATGACACATATATGATTCAAATATATGCATTATGCAAACACCAAGCATCCCTGGAAAGACTAAAACAACTGAACTGCAAGGAAAACAAAACAGAATTTTCAGTTTGAGTTAAGCCCACTTAACAGCCTACAAAAACAAACATAGGACTCTTTAGAGGAACATAACTAGCCCAGAATTTTGTGAGGTGTCATTTACAAAGTCCAGGATACAATCCAAAATGACTCAACATAATAAGAAATAGGAAAACAGGGACACGTGGGTGACTCAGTCAGTTAAGCTGCTGTGTTTGGCTCAGGTCATGATCCCAGGATCCTGGGATACAGCCCTGCATCCGGCTCCCTGCTGAACAAGGAGTCTGCCTCTCCCTCTCCTTCTGCCCTTCTACCCCTGCTCATGTTCTGTCTCTCTCTCTCAAATAAAATCTTTAAAAAAATAGGAAAACATAAGCTCTTCTATCTAGAAAAGACAATGAATAGAGACTGACTCTATTCCCAGATGTTGGAATTAGCATATAAGCAGCTATTATTGTATGCTCAAGATTATAAAAGAAAATCTGCTCCTACTGAGGAAATCTCAGCAGAAAAATAGAAACTACTAAAAAAAGGATCTAATGAAAATTGTAGAACTGAGAAATATAATATTTAAAATAAAAAATTCAGTGGATGTGATTAACAGCAGAAAATAGATGACATAGAAAGAATCCATGAGTTTGAAGACTGTTCAGTAGCAATGAAGAAAATAAAGGGAAAAAAAGGTCAAAAATGAGTAACCCCTCAGGAACTTGTGAGATGACTCAAGAGATCTACCAAGAATGTAATCGAATTACCAGAGGAAAGGAGAGAAATGGTGGAGCAAAACATACATTAGAAGGAATAATGGCTGGAAATTTACCAGCCTTAATGAAAGACAGAAAATTACAAATTCAGCGAACACCAATCAGAATTAATGAAAATAAAATAATAGTAATTTATAGAACCTAAATTTTAACAATTTTGAAACTCTCAGTGAATGAACGAAGTACATAATTCCATTTACTCAGATTTTCTTTATTTTTCCTCAGCAGTTTTCAGTGTATAGGTCTTCTGTGTGCTTCCTGGAGTTTTCAGGGACTAGATCTTCTGTGTGTTTTGGTAAATTTGACCCTAAATACATCATGTTTTTGATATATTTAAATGTCTTCATTTTCATTTCAACTTGCAATTGGACATGCTAGCATATAGACATATGATTAACTTTTGCATGTTGAACTGGTATCCTATCACCTTGCTAAAATCACTTCCAGGAAGTTTTTGTAGATACTTTACGATTTCTAAATAGAGAATAATATTGCCACAAAAAAAAAATTATTTCTCCTCTCCAAATTGGGTACCTCTTATTTCTTTGTCTTGCTCCATACAACTAGGTAGCATTTTCAAAACAGTGCTGAAGGAAAGTGGTGTGTGGAATATCCTGTCTTCTTCTGTTAAATACAATGTTAGCTCTAGATTTTTCACATATGTATCTTATCAAGTTAAGAAATTTCTCTCTATTTCTTATCTGCTGAGAGTTTTTACTTTTTAAAGTCACAAATGTATATTGAATTTTTTTAAATACTTGTTTTGGCTCTATTGATAAAACTATTTTTTTCCTTTTTTAGTCTGTGTACAGGATGAATTAAATTGATTTTCACCTGGTAAGCTAACTTTATATTTCTGGGATGAAACTTGTTTGGACATAAAAGGTTATTTATTATTTTATATATGGCTAATTATGATTTGATAGCCTTTTGTTAAGGATTTTTTTAACCTTTTTACTTTTCAGGTATAGTTTTCTTGAAAACTATAGTTTTCATCTAGTTTTTTTGAAATGTCTTGGTCTCATTTTGTTATCTAGGTAATTCTAACATCATAAAATGTATTGGAAATGTACCATTATCTTCTATATTCTGGAAAAATATGTGTAGAATTGTAATTCTTTATTCCATAAATATCATACAGAATTCAAGATGAAATTACATAGAGCTAAAATTTTCTTTATAAAAAGTTAAATCACAAATTCAAGTTTGTAAAGTTGACACAGGGCTATTTGAGAAATGTATTTCTTCTTAAGTAAACTCTTTTAGTATATGTCTTTCAATTACTTTGTCTTCCTAAATTATGGGTTTTATTGGAAAAAGATTGGAAAAATATCCAGCATCACACTTTTTATATTTGTATTTTCTGTAATTATTCCTTTCATTCCTGATATTAGATATTTTTTTCTTCTTCATTTTGTTCCTGAATAGTCTTTAAAAAGGCTTTTAACCATATTTCAACATTTTCACAGAACCAAAATTGCTTGCTTTGATTTTTCTCTATTGTTTTTTATATTCCATTTCATTGATATTTTACTCTTACTTTTATTACTGCTTTCCTTCTGCTTGATTTGAATTCAATTGCTCTCCCCTTGTTAATTTCTAAAGGTATTACATTATAAAATTATTTAAAATCTTTCTTGTTTTCTCAGGTAATCATTTAATCTTAACATTTTCCCTCTAATCACAGGTTGAGTGACATTCCACAAATCTGAATATGTTTAATTGTCTTTTAGTTCAAAGTATTTTCTCTTTCCTGTGCACACCTGTGTGTGTGTGTGTGTGTGTGTGTGTGTGTGTGTGTGTGTGTGTGTGTCTGTAGCCTAAGGATTGTTTTTGACATCTTTATAGTTTTGCTCTTTATATTTCTCTGGGGTCAGAAAACATATCTGTACAATTTCAATCTTTTCTAATTTATTGAATTTAATTTTATTTCCAACAAAATGATATAACTTGGTAAATATTCCATTGTATTAAAATGAATTGATATTCAGTTATTGTTGGGTATTTTATAAATGTTAAATAGGTCAATTTTGTTGATAGTGTTTTCAAAGTTCCAATTCTTGCTGATTTTCTGCCTACTTATTCTATCAGTTACTGAGGTAATTTTATTGAAATCTTATAATACTTGTATATTTTTTTTTATTTTTATTTGTTTATTTACAGCATAACAGTGTTCATTGTTTTGGCATCACACCCAGTGCTCCATGCAGTACGTGCCCTCCTCATTACCCACCACCTGGTCCCTCAACCTCCCAAACCCCCCACTCCCCCGCCGCCCCTTCATAACCCTCTAGTTGTTTTTCAGAGTCCATAGTCTCTCATGGTTCATCTCCCCTTCCAGTTTCCCTGAACTCCCTCTCCTCTCCATCTCCCCATGTCCTCCATGTTATTTGTTATGCTCCACAAATAAGTGAGACCATATGATACTTGACTCTCTCTGCTTGACTTATTTCGCTCAGCATAATTTCTTCCAGTCCCGTCCATGTTGCTACAAAAGTTGGGTATTCGTCCTTTCTGATGGAGGCATAATACTCCATTGTGTATATGGACCACATCTTCCTTATCCATTCATCCGTTGAAGGGCATCTTGGTTCTTTCCACAGTTTGGCGACCGTAGCCATTGCTGCAATAAACATTGGGGTACAAATGGCCCTTCTTTTCACTACATCTGTATCTTTGGGGTAAATACCCAGCAGTGCAATTGCAGGGTCATAGGGAAGCTCTATTTTTAATTTCTTCAGGAATCTCCACACTGTTCTCCAAAGTGGCTGCACTAACTTGCATTCCCACCAACAGTGTAAGAGGGTTCCTCTTTCTCCACATCCTCTCCAACACACGTTGTTTCCTGTCTTGCTAATTTTGGCCATTCTAACTGGTGTCAGGTGGTATCTCAATGTGGTTTTAATTTGAATCTCCCTGATGGCTAGTGATGATGAACATTTTTTCATGTGTCTGATAGCCATTTGTATGTCTTCGTTGGAGAAGTGTCTGTTCATATCTTCTGCCCATTTTTTGATATGATTATCTGTTTTGTGTGTGTTGAGTTTGAGAAGTTCTTTATAGATCCTGGATATCAACCTTTTGTCTGTACTGTCATTTGCAAATATCTTCTCCCATTCCGTGGGTTGCCTCTTTGTTTTGTTGACTGTTTCCTTTGCTGTGCAGAAGCTTTTGATCTTGAGGAAGTCCCAAAAGTTCATTTTTGCTTTTGTTTCCTTGGCCTTTGGAGACATATCTTGAAAGAAGTTGCTGTGGCTGATATCGAAGAGGTTACTGCCTACGTTCTCCTCTAGGATTCTGATAGATTCCTGTCTCACGTTGAGGTCTTTTATCCATTTCGAGTTTATCTTTGTGTATGGTGTAAGAGAATGGCCGAGTTTCATTCTTCTACATATCGCTGTCCAGTTTTCCCAGCACCATTTATTGAAGAGACTGTCTTTTTTCCATTGAATATTTTTTCCTGTTTTGTCGAAGATTATTTGACCATAGAGTTGAGGGTCCGTATCTGGGCTCTCCACTCTGTTCCACTGGTCTATGTGTCTGTTTTTATGCCAGTACCACGCTGTCTTGGTGATCACAGCTTTGTAGTAAAGCTTGAAATCGGGTAACGTGATGCCGCCAGTTTTGTTTTTGTTTTTCAACATTTCCTTAGCAATTCGGGGTCTCTTCTGGCTCCATACAAATTTTAGGATTATTTGCTCCAGCTCTTTGAAAAATATCGGTGGAATTTTGATCGGAATGGCATTAAAAGTATAGATTGCTCTAGGCAGTATAGACATCTTAACAATGTTTATTCTTCCAATCCAAGAGCATGGAACAGTCTTCCATCTTTTTGTGTCTTCTTCAATTTCTTTCATGAGTGTTCTGTAGTTCCTCGAGTATAGGTCCTTTACTTCTTTGGTTAGGTTTATGCCCAGGTATCTTATGGTTCTTGGTGCTATAGTAAATGGAATCGATTCTCTAATTTCCCTTTCTGTATTTTCATTGTTGGTGTATAAAAAAGCCACTGATTTCTGTACATTGACTTTGTATCCTGCCACGTTACTGAATTGCTGTATGAGTTCTAGTAGTTTGGGGGTGGAGTCTTTGGGGTTTTCCATATAAAGAATCATGTCATCTGCGAAGAGAGAGAGTTTGACTTCTTCCTTGCCAATTTGGATACCTTTGATTTCTCTTTGTTGTCTGATTGCCGTTGCTAGAACTTCTAATACTATGTTGAACAAGAGTGGTGAGAGTGGGCATCCTTGTCGTGTTCCTGATCTCAACGGGAAGGCTGCAAGCTTTTTCCCATTGAGGATGATATTTGCTGTGGGTCTTTCATAGATAGATTTTATGAAGTTCAAGAATGTTCCCTCTATCCCTATACTTTGAAGCGTTTTCATCAGGAACGGATGCTGGATTTTGTCAAATGCTTTTTCTGCATCAATTGAGAGGACCATGTGGTTCTTCTCTCTTCTCTTATTGATGTGTTCTATCACACTGATTGATTTGCGAATGTTGAACCAACCTTGCAACCCAGGGATGAATCCCACCTGGTCATGGTGGATAATCTTTTGAATGTGCTGCTGGATCCTGTTTGCTAGGATCTTGTTGAGAATCTTTGCATCCATATTCATCAGTGATATTGGTCTGAAATTCTCTTTTTTGGTAGGGTCTTTGCCTGGTTTGGGGATCAGGGTAATGCTGGCTTCATAAAAAGAGTCTGGAAGTTTTCCTTCTGCTTCAATTTTTTGGAACAGCTTCAGGAGAATTGGTGTTATTTCTTCTTTGAAAGTTTGGTAGAATTCCCCAGGGAATCCGTCAGGTCCTGGGCTCTTGTTTTTTGGGAGGTTTTTGATCACTGCTTCAATCTCATTGCTAGATATTGGTCTATTCAGGTTGTCAATTTCTTCCTGGTTCAATTTTGGGAGTTTGTAGCTTTCCAGGAATGCATCCATTTCATCTAGGTTGCTTAGCTTAGATTTTAGATTCTCGAAAGTCCTCACGGCACCTTATCGTTAAAATGGGGAATTATGTTTCAAGAGAGACCCTCTTAAAAGCAGCTAGGACAAAGAAGCTTCTTACATACAGAGGAAAGCCCATTAGAATAACGTCAGACCTTTCCACAGAGACCTGGAAAGCCAGGAAGGGCTGGCAAAATATATTCAGAGTACTAAATGAGAAGAACATGCAACCAAGAATACTCTATCCAGCAAGACTGACATTTAAAATGGAAGGAGAGATAAAGAGTTTCCAAGACCGGCAAGGCTTAAAAGACTATGCAACCACCAAACCGACACTGCAGGAAATATTAAGGGGGGTCCTATAAAAGAGAAAATATCCTAAGAATATCATTGAACAGAAATATAGAAACAATCTATAGACAGAAAGACTTCAAAGGCAACACGATGTCAATAAAAACCTATCTCTCAATAATCACTCTCAGTGTGAATGGCCTAAATGCGCCCATAAAACGACACAGGGTTGCAGATTGGATAAAACGACAGGACCCATCCATATGTTGTCTACAAGAGACCCATTTTGAACCTAAGGATACACCCAGACTGAAAGTGAAGGGATGGAGAAGCATCTTTCATGCCAATGGGCCTCAAAAGAAGGCCGGGGTAGCGATTCTCATATCAGATAAATTAGATTTTAAACTAAAGACTGTAGTCAGAGATACAGAAGGACACTACATAATTCTTAAAGGGACTATCCGACAAGACGATGTAACAATTGTGAATATCTATGCCCCCAATATGGGAGCACCCAATTACATAAGAAAACTATTAATCAAGATAAAGAGTCATATTGATATGAATACAATAATAGTAGGAGATCTTAATACGCCTCTCTCAGAAATAGACAGATCATCGAGGCAGAAAATTAATAAAGAAATAAGAGCATTGAATGAAACATTGGACCAGATGGACCTCATCGACGTATATAGAACATTCCACCCTAAAACAACAGAATACTCATTCTTCTCAAGTGCACATGGAACCTTCTCCAGAAGAGACCACATACTGGGTCACAAAGCAGGACTCAACCGATACCAAAAGACTGACATTATTCCCTGCATATTCTCCGATCACAATGCTTTGAAACTGGAGCTCAATCACAAGGAAAAGTTCAGAAGGAACTCAAACACCTGGAAGCTAAAGACCACCTTGCTTAAGAATGCTTGGATCAACCAGGAAATCAAAGACGAACTTAAACAATTCATGGAAACCAATGAGAATGAAGACACCTCGGTCCAAAACCTATGGGATACAGCAAAGGCGGTTCTAAGGGGGAAATACATAGCCATCCAAGCCTCCCTCAAAAACATTGAAAAATCCAGAATACACCAGCTGTCTCTACACCTTGAAGAACTGGAGAATCAGCAACAAATCAAACCAACTCCACATGCAAGAAGGGAAATAATCAAGATTAGAGCAGAGATCAATGAGGTAGAAACGAGAGATACAGTAGAACGTATCAATGAAACTAGAAGCTGGTTTTTTGAAAGAATCAATAAGATCGATAAACCATTGGCCACACTAATCCAAAAGAAAAGAGAGAAAGCCCAAATTAATAAAATTATGAATGAAAAGGGAGAGATCACAACTAACACCAAGGAAATAGAAACAATCATCAGAAATTATTACCAACAGTTATATGCCAATAAGCTAAGCAACCTAGATGAAATGGATACTTGTATATTTTTCTATTTTTTCACTTTTGTTAGATTTTGTTCTGTGTATTTTAAGGCAGTTTTATTAGAGGCATACACATTTTGAGTTATTATAAATTCTTGATATTGACTCCTTTTTTGATACTGCCTTCTTTATCATTAAGTAATGTCCTTTATTAACCTTAGTGATTTTTCTTTTTATTTTATCTACTTTTTCTGATATTAATATGACCTTTCCAGTTTTATTTTTATTTGTAATTACATGGTATCCCAAGCCAAGCCTCCATAGATGCCATGAACTAACCTCCGGAATCAAAAAAATGTCACCTCATATGACAAAGATTTTGTAGATATAATTAAGATAAGAATCTTGAAAGTGAGAGAGATCATCCTTGATTACCTGTGTCAGTCCTAAATGCAATCACAGTTGTCCTTACAAGAGAGAGACAAAAGGTGATTTGACACAGAGAGAAAGGTGAAGGCATTATAACTCAGAGGCAAGGATGGCAGAGATGCAGCCACAAATCAACAAATACAGTAAGTTACAAAAGCTAAACAAGGCAGAGAATGGATTCTCCTCTAGACCTTCTGGAGGGATGGCACCCAGGCTGACACTGAATTTGGTTTAGGGATACTGACCTCAAACATGTGACCTCCGGAACTACAAGAAAGTGAATTTTTATTGTTTTAAGCTACAAAGTTTGTGTTAATTTACTACAGCAGCCTCTTCATTTTTCTTGTATTCTGTGTTTTTTTTTTTTTTAAACTGAGTTTAGGTGGCAAAGGGTAAGGTCTTTCCTTATTATTCATCTATCCCTACCCTTTAATTATATTATTTAGGACACTTATATTTAATGTAATTACAAATATAGTTGAGTTAAATCTAGCATATGCTGTTTCCTATTTGTCCCACTTACTCTGTAACCTTGTGTTCCTCTTCCATGCTTTCAGCTGTATAGAGCATTTTTAGAGTCTACTTTTTCTCCATTCCTTGTCTATAAACAATATTATAGTTTGTCTCATTCTCTTCAATAGTTGCTCTAGACATGTACAATATAAATTTTTTTTTTACCATCTATCTTCAAGTAATATCATTTTATATTATTTCACATTTAAATCAGAACAATTACTGGCTTCCATTCTTTATGAGATTGTTGTGACATCTTATTTCTACATATCTTATAAATTCCATTGTTATTCATTTTACTTTGAATTAGTGTCTTTTTTCAAAGACACTAATTCAAAACCAATTCCTTTACATTTACCCACATATTTACTGTTTCTAGCGTACTTCATTTTATTGCGTATGCCCAAATTTTTATCTGGATATCATTTTCCTTTTATTGAATAACTTTCTTTAAGATTTTTTTTTGGTACATCAAGCCTGCTACCAATGAATCATCTCAGCTTTATTAATTTTCTAGAATTTTTTTAATTTAATTCTAACCTATGAAACATATTTTTATCTGGATATATATTCATAAGTTGATTTTTTTCAGTTTAGCAATTTTATTAATTGAATTTTAAAAAGCATTTTGAGGAAATTTTTAATTTTAAATTTATGATTTTATTTGGAAAATAGAAAACTGAGGTGAGACTTAGTAAAAGTCGCTTAGGATCAGAAGCATTTGCTCATCCCTTTTCCAGTGAAGAGACTTTATTTTATGAAAAGATAAAACAAGCTCCTAATAAAGGATCTGAAATTAAGGTTAGAAGTAAGAAAGGGGTGCATGTGTGGCTCAGTCAGTTAAGCACCAGACTCTTGATTTCAGGTCAGGTCATGATCTCAGGGTCATGAGATAGAGCCACAAATTGGGCTCCATGCTCAGTGGGGAGTCTGCTTAAGATTCTCTCTACCTCTCTCCCCCTCCCTGCCCCTGTTCACATGCTCTCTCTCTCTCAAATAATCAATAGATCTTAAAAAAAAAAAAGAGAGAGAGAGAGAAAATGAAATCTGTCAACAAGGGCTACTACACCTTTCAACGAATCTCCAAAGAAGGTTTGAATCCCATTTCTGGATTTTTTTTTTTTTAACACTAACAAAATATCTCATCTGTTAGAATTTTTTTAAGTATTGTCTGGAGAGGGGGGTGGTAACCTTATAAGACCCTTTCCTATTCAAATATTTTATTAACTTACCAGAAAAAAATAACAACACATGACTTGCTTTTTAATAATGCTTTTTGCATTATCACATTTTACATTATTACATTCATGATCTGATTTGGTGTTACAAGTTCTATAGAAGATATTCCTTTTCCCTATTCACAGATAAGGAAACACAAACACAGAGAATACACAGCCAATAAGTGTCACACATGGGACAAGAATATATGGGTCACTACGATACCACAACACTGGTCAGTTCTTTACTATAATACTTTAATAGTTTGATGATAAATTTTGGAAACCAAAGAAAATGATTATCTAGTTGAAGAATTCTAGTAGTGTCTGTGTGTGTGTGTGTGTGTGTGTGTGTGTTTCAAACAAAAGAAATATTGTTCAATAGACAGAGTTTAAACCCCAAGTAAATGTGGATCCACAAACGTTATCCCAAATATACTTCTTTCTATCTCATGGGCTCCACTGTGAAGTGTAGCTCAGATTTTATATTCAAGAATCTTCCATTCTAATCTCATAGGTTTCCATCCCAGCCACTTGGATAAGAGACAGGAGGTTAAGCCCGGAAGTGGACCCTCCCCGTATCCCATGGCTAATACTTTTCTCAAAATTTCAACTATTTTTGTGGATCAGGCAAGCCCTGAAAATCCACAAACTCTTAAATATCTCAATCTTCTACTTTAAATCCATTCTATTATTGGTATATCTGCAGCATCCTAAACCCAAATATTCCTAAATTAAACCAAGAGGTCAAGATATGCAGTATTCTGCCAAAGCCATTTTAAGTTTTTTCCATTTTTCCCACACGGTTTACAACTCTTAAAATAACAACTGCCCCCTTTTTTTCTCCTTTACCTATAAACAAGAAACTTACAGCAAAACACTTGAACATAAGACTTTGTGTTTCAGCAGTGATTGAGCATGGCTGGACTAGAAATATTGACCTTACTGTTATGGTGTTTGTGTACTGAGTTCCTGGCAGGATAATCCTGGCATTAGAAAAAAAGAATTCCACCTATAGAGTGTTTTTTTTTTTCCAAGAATTATCAGTGCCAGGCATGGTTTTAAGTTACATTTTAAAAGTGAGGTGGGGAGACATTGCCCCAGATGGTGGATATAAAATGTGCCATAAATTTTAATGAAGCAAATAAGTCACTAATAACCCTACTGCTCACATTGCTAGGTTTGGGGCCAACCTTAATAAAGGAAAATTAAAAAGGCACATGTAGCCCTTAAACAAGTGCCTAAGAAGCCTAATATGATTTACTCATTCAGCTATTCACACTCTGATTGCCCAGCCCATGGTCATCTGTTCAAGTGCAGCTGCTTCATGTAAAATAAATAAATAAATAAATAAGTTTATTGACCACCAGCTGTCCCGGCCTATAATGTGTGCTGGTAGATTTCAGGTCACTCAAAGTTCAGGCAGATTTCCTAAATGTACATATGTTTTTGGTCACAACGCAACTTTGGAAATCCTACATGTGCAATTTTTTTTTTTCCCCAGCCAGGACCCAGAGATAACTTTGGGCTTCCTTGAAGTGGTGAGTTCTCAACCAGTGGATTTGTTTTTAAGAAGAAATGTCTAAGAGAAAGGCTATTGGTTAAGGATTCTGGAAAAGGGCATATGGGACTTTTTCACTTCCCGTTAAAACCCTGGCAAAAGATTCCTGAGGCTAGGCATCATTAAGTCTTCACCAACCCAAACGATGAACTTGGACATGATAACTGAGCAACACTTTCTAGTTGAAGCAATTGATCTTCAAGGAGGGAATATGACTCAGGCAACAGACACTGAGCATAGAAGAGAACCAACCCTTCAGTGCAAGCCTCTTAGACCCCATAATGTAATAATGCACATATTTAGCATATACACCTAACAGTATACTAATACATTTATGCACTACTATATGCACACAAAATTACCAACCTTTAAGAGATGAGATAAAAATGAAATGAAGGATATTTTGAAATATCTTGCTAAGTCTGATAGCTTCACTATTCTTAGCTATAATCTCAAGGCAGAATACACAGTTACGAAAAGGCTCACCATCATCCATGGGTACATATCTCTATTTCGAATAATCTTCTGTACAAAATTAATTCTTGGGCCCTGATTTCTCGTCCAATCTGATTATATCATTCTTTTTGCCTCCTGAAGCAGTTGATGAAAAGCTCATATGAGGCAGCTAAGGGTCAGCTCTGCCTTCCCTTCTTTGCTGCAATTACATGATCTGTATTATTTTTGACCCAGACTTACTCCTCGGGACTCTTTTTAAGCCACTTGCCCATTTTATAAGGATTTTGTTCAGTTAAAACGGCATACTAGAATATCTCAGTTAACTAGAAGCATGCAAGTTACACTACATCACACAAGCTGGAAAGCCAGCGCATGCATGCAGACGCCACGGGCAGCCCCTCCGTGGGGATGGATGCTTCTTTCCGATACCCCACCTCCTACTCTGGGCACTCAGCAGACGGGTGGAAAGGGGGTTCCAGGGTCAATCATCCATATATTGTGCACATTTCCCTTTTCACACATTATTCATTTTTTATTTTTAGACAAAAATGAATATACACAGAGGTTCTATTTTTTTTCTCACACTCAGTTTTAAAGATATCACCGAGAGACATACACCATTTCAAATCATCATCCAAGTCCTTAATACAAAGCCCCATATCTGAGGTTTTGTCTCTTCCAATAAAATACTCTGATTTGTCAACTTGTTCCAGGTGTTTCCCTCCCAAGATAATCCAAAATTGCATGCGATGTTGAATGACATATTCCTGAACTCCTCTGTACAGATTGGAAACCGCATGCCTTCAGGAAAGCAGAAGCAATATTACAGCTGATTTATGTAGATTTTGACCGTTTATGTAATTTTTGTCGATGTACGTAGACTTTAAGATTTTGGCCAAATGAAAGGGAAAGCTCAATGCATAAACATATAAATAACATATGCATAAATGCATATGTTTGTAAGCTTTTAAGCTTTTTTCAATCTGCGTTTGAACTCAAAAAGTTACCTGACATTACTGGTTATATAGCAGGGGACTTCAAGAGCATGTTTGTTTTTTAAGCACGCCCATGTAAGTTTTAGCCCATACAATGTTTCAGCCCATACAATTTTTTTTCCCCCAAAAAAACTTGTTTCCATACTTAGATGGTTCTCCTTTACCTTTGGTCCTAAACAAGAAAAAATATGTTCTTTCATCCACACAAGAGAAAGATCCAAACTGATCCTCTGCTCTACTGGTGTCTATCCATACACTTGGAGACTTGGAGATTTAAAAAGAAAAAAAAAAAAGCCCACTTCTACCAGTTACCAGTAAGACTTTTATTTTATTTTATTTTTTATTTATTTTTTAAAAGATTTTATTTATCTATTGGACAGACAGACTACAAGTAGGCAGAGAGAGAGGGAGAAGCAGGCTCCCTGCTGAGCAGAGAGCCCGATGCAGGGCCCGATCCCAGGACCCCGAGACCATGACCCAAACCGAAGGCAGAGGCCTCAATCCACTGAGCCACCCAGGCGTCCCACCAGTAAGACTTCTAATACAAAAGAGAACAACGTCCCCTGCAACTTTGGGTTATGCTTCAGGCTTCTGTCAGGTTCTGTTGATTACATCAGGTGGAAAGAGAAAGGAAATTTTTATTGTTAATTACTGTATATATTAAGATCTTATTTTAAATTATTTGCCATCTTTTTGCATCCCCGACCAGTCTCTCCAAATTCCTTTCCCCTCGAATTTTTTAGTTAAATTTCCCCAAAGCACATATGTCCCAGGATCCTTTCATTTCATAACTGTTTAAAAATGAAATCATTATTTGTTCCTGTACCACATGCTGACAAAAATCCCGAACAAGTCATGCAGTTCTCTACAACGCTGCTAAATGTTTCAAACACGCATTTTTCAGAGGATGCCAGACTAAGATTTAAGGCTCATTTTCAAAGTAAAAGTAATTTGTAACTTAAAAGTGATTGGAAAGCAATTGTAGTAAAATTAATTTTAAATCTCGGTAATAAAGGAAAGACGGAAGGCATGTTAGAAGAAAACCTTCCTACGTTGAGATACGACACTTTCGTGACAACGTTTCAGTAACAAACAAATGATCCAGCTTGTCACTGACTTGTCTTACTTCCCAGTCAGGGCAGCAAGGAATATAATGCTTTTCAAATAAAATCTAATTCAAAATCTAAACATCACACAAGATCTGCAGAACTATCCTCACGGGGCGCCTGGGGGGCTCAGTGGGTTAAGCCTCTGCCTTCGGCTCAGGTCATGGTCTCAGGGCCCTGTGGGATCCCTGCATCAGGCTCTCTGCTCAGCAAGGAGTCTGCTTCCTCCTCTCTCTCTGCCTGTCTCTCTCCCTACTTACGATCTCTCTGTCACATAAATAAATAAAATCTTAAAAAAAAAAAAAAAAAAAAAGAACAACCTTCAGACGCTTCCGGGATGGAAGGGGTTTAAACTATGGCCTAGATATCTTTCTGACTTTGGAGCCAGGTGAAAAGGACCCCACAGAACTGCAGGAAGAGTGTGCACTCCATCTTATTCATGAGGCTCGCCTCACACCTTCCCTTTGGACATGTTTAATTAGCCAGGGCCTGTTGTGTTTATGTGGTAGATCTGGGTACAAATGGGGGTGAGGGGAAAAAAAGGTCTTTTCATCTCTTTTTGTCAGTAGTCCCCCAAAGCCAAGGCAGGTGTCTGTGGGATTAAACATAATTACGAAGGGGGAGAGTGAGAGAAGGGAGACAGATAATAGTTCCCAACAGGGCTGGAATTTGAGAATGGGAGCAGGTGCTCCAAGAGGCCCCATGTATCCAACTCATTTAAGCCCCGATGTTGTGTGAAGGCCCACATATTCATCCTTTCAACGGGGAGGGCCCTGGCAGTCTGTGAGGACAAAGGCAACCAGTCGGAGCCGTGCCAGGATGGCCAGCTTCCGCACCACGGCTACCCGGGTAACCAGACCCCGCTTCTCACTGCTGCCTTTGTTGGGTGTGGGCCACAGGAAACAAAGTGCCACTTCTTAGGCTTCTGCAGGCACATGCATAATCGTCCCACTCTCGGCGCACCACCATGAATTAGCAATTACTCTATTATTAGATGGACGGGCGGCAGCAGGTGACAAAGCCTCCCAACTTCTAGTTTGTATTTCTGAAGCCCTTCATTTGGGGTTTTCAGTTTTGGCTTGACCTCTTCCGTGAGTGTATTCCTATTGTGCAGAAAATTCTATGATCCCATAGAAAAGTGGGGTTTTTTTTTCTCCTCCGTTTGGAGGGTCTGACCCGTGGTTCCATGGGAGGGCGGGGGAGGAAAGCCCTGAAAGAAAGATGGACAAAAAGGTCCTTCTTCCACTCACAGAACACCTGGACGGGACAAAGGAGACGCAAACCTTGGAGCTCTCGCCCACCCGCTTCGCCAGAGCGGCTTCCCAGCTCCGGCTGACTCATCTAAGCCACGAGGACTCTGTCTGGACTCTTCATTTAAGATCCATTATTTACTGGAACTTTTAAGATAATGCCACTTTGAATCTACTTGCACCCGCAGTTCCCTAGCATTTAGAGAATCCGAGGGGAACCGGGGGATTGTGGTTCTTACGACTCTGCGCTTTCTCAACTCCATGAATGGAGGAGAATTTTAATAGTAACTGATTGACTATTTCAATGAGTCTTGAAAGAAGGAAGTTTTTTGTAGACCTCAGAAAGAAGAAGAAAGCCCTATTTGTAAAGCTGAGCAACAATCTTTTTTTCGGACCATAGAGGAAAACTTGAATATTTGCATTCCCAATGGTAATAATAAAGCAAAGGGAAGAAGGTTATTTTTCCAGCATGTCCTGGGGTGCCATTTATTTCACAGTGGTATACGTCACTAGGTAACAGGCATATTTTATTTACATAAGGAAAATAATCTGTTTTGATATTTTTCTGTCCTGTCAGCTAGGAAAAATTATATCCAAGGGTCAGTATTTTCGATGCATGACATTATAAGATAATTGTATTGTCTATATATCATTTCCTATAAGCAACCAGGTACAGTCTTTTCTCTTTATAGGCCATCAAGTATGCTGTAAAGTACTCGGGAACACAGTACCAGTTGCTCTAAACCCCTGGTAATATGCCAGGAGTGTTAGGACTTTCAGTTTGATGAGCCTACGTATGCAGGACACCAGGAGGGACACAATCTGGGCCCATTATTAGCACACTGCCATTTCAGGATATGTCAGGGTATGCTAGGAAAATGAGGACAAATCTTTGAAGGATTAAAAAGACTTTTTTGGAGGGGACAGAATAAAGATAGCCTCTTTTGGACAGCTGGTTCTGAGCGTCTAGAGTACATTGAGGGTATCTGCACTTCTACCACAACAAACTCACCACAGAAGAAAATTCACTCTGAAAAAACTGTCAGGAGGTAGTGATTCCATCCAGGGATTCTATTTAGGTATTGGTGAGAAGAGACAGGGGCAGAGATTGGATTATCAAGAAAAAAATGATTTTCCAAATTAGTCCTGGGGGATTTTGTACCAAGATGCTAAGAAGGACATATGCAGTAAGATTAACACAAGTCAAAGACAGAACTCATTAACTAGTTGGAGTTCTGCAGGAATCGGAGTAAAAGACATCTGTTTGAGGGTTGATGAAGCACTAGAGAGGACCCTTCTGCTTTTCCCAGATGCCACCATTGGGGGCTGGCCCAGGCCACCGGTGATCAGACTAATAGCAGCACTGAAAAGAAGATGGGATCTTAGGGCAGTGGGGCAGGGCAGGCTTCAGGACCACGAAAGGTCAGTCAATGCAAAGCCTGGAGAAACCCTACGGAACACTTACATGGTAACAAAGAAAATCTCAGAGACCTGGTATCAAGGAGCTAGCCAACTTGTCATTCTTTCAGGAGGGTACGCTTCGGGTTCCAACAATTAACCAAATTCCAACAATTAATTCCAACAATTAATCAAAGACAAGGCAATTTTTGTTATTGTTTTGTTATTAATTTTATCCTATTTGTACCCAGAGCCTGGTATGATAGAAACTCTGGTTTCTATATTTGCAAAATATGTGGCTTGTCTGAGTTATATAAAATAGGAAATATGGATGCTTTCAAAAGGAAAAGAATGATCTCTATCTTCTTCGAGAAGAAATAACTTGATATGCTTAATATTTAAATATTATAAACTACCGTCATTTCATTGAAAGTCTGTGAAGCATTTACCTCAGCCTTACAACCCAGGGAGGACTCTTCCAGAAGCATGCGGGAGAGCAAGATGGCATTGGTTAAATTTTTTCCACCTGATCCCTGAGGGGAACTGGAATCTGGGAGTGAGTCTGACTGGTAGGCTGCTGAAGAGAAGGTCAGACTTTGGAACAAGAGTAATGGGGATTTTTTGAGGTACTTAGCTGTCCCTTAACTCACTGCCTAAACAGAAACGACTTCAACAGCAATTTCTGGGTTCTTGTCCATGTGGTTCCCAGGTGGCTCCCAGGCCTGAGCAGGGAAGGCGTGAGCAATGACAAGAAGTAGAGAGGAACTACCAGGGGTCAGGGCTGTAAAACTGAGCCAGAGGTACATCTCAAAACAACTCTGAGGGTGGAAAGCGCCTCGGAGTGGGAGGGTCTGGTCATAAATGTGTGATCCGTGAAGCAACACGGAGCCTGTAGAGAGAGCAGGGGAGGGAAGCATATCCAATCAATGACTGGGATCAAGAGAGAGGATTCAGAGTGGAAGCTTTTGCTACTGAGCAGCCCGGTGTGTATGGCTCTGCGGGCAGGAATCCACTGGCGAGCCTAGAGCTTCCATGGCCCCCAGAACTACAGGCAGGAGGATGGTCTGGATGCAGGGCAGGGGGCTGAAGATACACTGACCTCTGCCAGCCACTGCTCCCGGCCCACTGCAGGAGCTCCATGACAGAGCTTCCCTGGAGTGATGGCTGCTCCCAAGACTGATGTGACTATCCCTTTTGACCTCTAATCACACGGGGAAAAGGATTCTGGAAATTGCAGCTCAGCCACATTGACCTACTGCCATCGGACAGTCCATTCCTGTCATCCCGACAACCATACATGCTTTTTTTAATCACACCTAACTCACAAACAAAGAGAATAACAAAATCCATCTGGTGGGATGTCATTCCCACTACAACCAAACCATATTCACCTTCTACTTGAAAGAGGGTAGACAAAGTCCATTTATCCATATTTGGGTGATGCTCATTTCTCTGTGAGCTGAGAGTCCCACACCCGTTTGAGAGCTTGTAAAGTAAATACTGAAATATATATTGCTGACATCTCTTAGACAAGGCACACTTTCTGCAATCATTTATTTGGTCATATTTGGCATATATGATGTTCTTCCTCCAACAACTAGTTCTTACTCTCGCTGGGCTCAGAAAGCAACTTAGCTGCTCATGCTCTCTTCTGGGTCAGACGATCTAAACCCTCACTCCTGAGGTATCTCCCCATTTGCAGTCCCGACTGAACTGGACTGCACTTTACAATGAACTTTTATCACAAAACATGGCAGGGTGGTAAGAGGTGTACCTCTTATTATTTATTACTTACTGTCCTTTGTTGCTAACCTATCCCTCCCTATATCGGCTGTGCAGTGGCCACTGAATTCCCCCTTGATGAGATCAATTGTCCCAGCCTCATGCCTCATGGTTTAGAGTTATGAGTAACCTAAAATAGCCAGGTGGCAGGTTCAGCCCTTGCCATAATGGAAACAGTATGCACCCCCAGGTGAAAGGATTTCTTCCCTGAAAACGAAAATCTTAAGACAGAGGTCTAAGCAGAGCCCAAACCTGTAGAAACAAGAGGCAACATCTTGCTGGTGCATGATTAAGAGGAGCTGTGGAAAGAGTGGCTCACATTCTATTTCCTGATTCCCAGACTTCTGCCGACCGGTTAGGAGAGAAACAGCCGCATGGACACGCCATTGATTCAGAACATGCCCCGCAGCATGCCAAACAGCTGGCATTATACCTAGTCTTGATGGAAGACGTGGTAAGATAGACGCCTTCCGTCAGCGTAAGCCATTGAGGAACCGTAGTGTTGCAGCCGCTCTGAACCGATCCATGTGGAGTACGGTGCCAGTGGACAAGATGCTCCATGTCTACCAGCGGTGTCTGAGAAGCAGGATTTGGAACAGGAAAGGCCAGTCCTTATCCACAGTAACGGTCTATTCTAGTGAGAACAAATGCTGTTCTTTCCACAATGGAAATCATCCAACATCCCCAGCCTGCAAACCGATGGTGGCCCACCGTCAGTGTGCCATATTGGGGGCTCAGGGTAGGTCTCTGCCACTGGCAGTGTGGGAATTCATCAGTACCTAGACCAGAACAGCACTGTTGAATAGATGTTTACGTCGCTGAGTCCGTGCACCATCTCCATGCCTGCTCACATGGCTGCTTTTCTTCACAGCTCACCATGCGAGGATGGGGGTAACTGGGGAAAGAGGATGACTAGCATCCCCAGGACGAGCCATCCTGTCCCAGGTGTCTAAAACCTTCTGTTAATGTTTCTAGTTATGAGCAAGTATAGCAGACACGAGTATCTTCACACTCGGTGCCTATTTGAAGAGATACAGGCATAGGTTTTCTTCCTAGAACTCCTTGCTATGGATGTTCCCGTCGTGTTCTGTCTTCATTTTTACCATTCAGCCAAAGTGATAACTATTGCCCATGAATTCGTGGGTGTCTGTATATTTGGACATCTCCCATCACAAGTAAAGTAAAACCAAAACAAAAACAAAAACATGAGCAGCACTAAAAATTTTGCCATTGGAAGGATTAATCTTCTTTACTATGTTTCAGGGCCTCTCTGGGATAAGGCTAAATTGCTTTAATGCCTACTTTGGGTAGATTCAGCATATCATGTAGAATGATATGTAAATCAGGACTGCTTTTTTCTTCTTCAGTCAACGCATCCCAGAGAATGAGGCCCTCTATGATTGCTGAGAGACAGAAAGCAAAGTTGCAAATTCAGGTTCCGTGGGAATCTGAGCCATTTCCCATGCAACTTCTGGGTAGGTACTTCAGTGACTGCTGTAGCCGTTTCCCATTTCCCACTTGAAGCTGATGATAGAAAGTGCTGTGTACGCCCAACTCTATAGCGTGGGGGGCCCACACAATACCCACTTCGCTGTGGATGGCTATGTTACAGGGCAACGTAGGGGTCCACAGACAAGTGTTCCTCCTCTTCTAGGTCCCGGTGGTAAGCCAGCTGTTTACCAAAAGGAGAACTGTCATCATCTACTGTAGATGACGTGATTTTATTCTACAACCTGAAGCCTATAAAGTGATTCAGCTAGATGGGCTTTACGAAAGCCCCACAGAGCTTCTGCTTCTGTATGGCCCGGGAGCCATGGAGTCCGCTGGGTCATACAGCCCAAGTGACAGAGCATGTAACACAGCGAGCAGAGCCCAAAGCCTTCTCTTGCTCTTCGTCACCCTCAAAACGCATATTCTTTCATCTTGTCCAAAAATGAGTATATGTGGCCTTCAAAACCCAAAGAGGCTCACTCAGTATTGTACCTGTTTCTTGGTAATGAAGAAGGTCTGCTGCACTTACTTTTTCTGAATCTTGCAAAGGATACAAAAACATGCCCTAGACATTTCAGAAAGCTGCCAGGCCCTTGAATATGAGTGGAATGTATTTCTCAACCTCTCGCATTCATGCATTTTTCTTTCCAAAATAGACAAGAGAGCTGCCACTTCCTGCCACTAAGAACTAGCAACCTGGTGTCAGTGGAGGGCTCGATATGAAGTCTTCTTGAACGGAGAGGTGATTAATGCTCCAGCGATAGCCCCTAGATAGAATGGCAAAGGTATATTTCTGACTCGGTAAACTGAAAGCAGTTTGCTTTTTGTGGTCTTTTACTAAAATATATATAGAAAAAAAAATCCAACTAATCAATAATCAGCTACCAGTTCTCAAGGTGTATTCCTTTGCTCCAGCACAGAAACTACATCGGGAACAACTGCTAGAGTTGGAATCAGTTTGATGACATTTAAAACAATGCCCTAGAGTTCTCTAGAGCTGCTGGGTGTTGCTCAAGACAAACTGGTGAGGTCCAGTGAAGATGGGGTAGGGGCTGCGATCTCTGCTTTCTTTGTCGTGGATGGTACCCTGCATTGTGGCCCCTCTTGGGGATGCTCATCTTAGCACAGGGCTGCCCTCCTAAACGTGCCCTTGACTTCCCTCACTACTGACCCGGCTGCAAGAGCACGACCATCTGCGACCTCCTGTGATCAGTCTTCTGTGATTCTTAACACAAAACGGGGGATCTGTATCCAATTCCCAGGTGCACCACCATCATGGAACTTGCTGGAATTCATTTTGGTTGTGTTCGTGTCTTTAAACAGAAAAAAGTGTTCCTTCTGTATTATCAAGTCACTTCAGTGCCGTACTTACAACATAATTGGGGGGTCAATAAATATTTGTTCAATTAACATAGACATTTGTGAAGGGGAGGGATAGAGTATATCTATGTGGGAGCAAAGTTAGGGAGTAGAGCAAAATGTACTGATGGTTGCTGACATACTGAAACACAACGAGACACAGGCAGCTCCAGAGCCAAGGCTGATGGTTTAAAAAAATCTCAAAGAGAGACAAAATTATACTGACTTTGCAGGCTCAAACCCCTTTCCTACTTGGGTCATTTCTTCTGAAGGTACATAGGGGTGACCAAACCACGGGAAACCCAGGGAAATCAAGTAATAAGGTAAAACAGTACTTTTAGGGATTTGTTAAGAAAGTTCTATTTGTTTCCATCTTACACATAAATATAGACACTACACAACATAAAAAGCAGTCCCGCATGCAGACTAATCATATAATTGAGTATCGAGGCGCCTCTAAGAGTGACAGGTATGCTATTAAAAATGACGTTGGGCCAGCATGCATGAACACAGGTGGCCCAAGGCAACCAATACATACAACTATGGGGTAATAATCACTTGCGATACTCCCAGTATTCTCCAAGCTCATCAGGCTAGGTCTGTAGAGTGTGCCCTCAGGGGTCAGAGCCAGGAAAGAACCTGTTCTCTGTGATCCACAGATGTGTCCACATCCCTCAAGACACACCCATACTATGTTTGACGGTAGCACTTTCCCCTCTACTCTTCCCTATCACCGTCATACATACCTCCCTTTATTTCTTAGTAATTTTGCTCTCTTCACTATTGTTTTCCTTTTGCTTGCATTCTGACACTCCCACTCTGACACTGTGACAAACAGTATTACCACTCCATGCCAAGAGATATTCTTAGAGCTAGGACTGAGACCCTTGGGGTAGGATTTCTTACCTGCAGCATAAATTTGGTCTTAAAAAGCAGACGTAAATTCGGGATCTTTTATTTCCCAGGTCCAAGACTATGAAGACGTGGTATAAATCCTCCAATTATGCAAAAGAGAAATACGAAAACTACCAGACTTCCTGCTACCCTGAGCAAGCTGGATTTCTGAAGAAAAAATACTTTGGGGGCTAAAAGACACGTTGGAAATCACCTGGTGCAGCTTTGTTGTGGTGGTGGTTTTAATTTCATCTACCTTCTGGGATCTTACCTTAGAAAAGTCATTGGAAAAAAGAACCACTATTGAAAAGAGCAGCTTTTCACTAACTAAGCCTGCAGAGGACAACTGCTGAATTCTGCCACACAGGCTGTTTGGGGAGGGATTGCCATGTTGTTTCATCAGCCAGGACTCGGGCTTCCAGTCAGATCTGGAGCACAGGAAGTAGCAGAATGGTTCCATTAGGCAAGGCAAACAGTCACTTGAGGGAATTTAGTTCAGGGATTCTCTGCATATCAACCACATTCAGCTGTCCTGCTATTTAGCTGGGGCTGCTGGCTTAAAGTCTTCAAATTGCAGGTTAGGAGTGACAAGGCAGTGGCAGGGCTAAAAGAAAAAACAATGTAGGAGTCTGAGCACACGAAACTTCAGAAAAGGCATCATTATATCTCCTTGGTTACTGAAACTTTCTCTTGCAGACTATTTTAACATTTTTATGATATGGGATCATCCCTGTCTGAATGATGACTTTTTTTTTTTAAAGATTTTATTTATTTATTTGACAGAGAGAGATCACAAGTAGATAGAGAGGCAGGCAGAGAGAGAGAGAGGGAAGCAGGCTCCCTGCTGAGCAGAGAGCCCGATGCGGGACTCGATCCCAGGACCCCAAGATCATGACCTGAGCTGAAGGCAGCGGCTTAACCCACTGAGCCACCCAGGCGCCCCGAATGACTTTTTAATCAAAGTCACTACTAAAAACTTAAGTAAGTTCTAATTAGCAAAATTTCTCTTTAAATAATTTTGTAGTTTTCTCCCCTCAAATCTTTGTAGTTGCTTGTGTGTGTGTGTGTGCGTGTGTGTGTGAGTGATTAACTTGATTCATCTATTACAGTTAAAGTAACACCACGAATACATAAATATTTAACCTCTGCCTCCTTTTTGCCTAATCACTTGGATAACTGTGATTATGTTTGGTCATAATCTATAAATATAACATTCAAAAATGGCTTGTGTTTCTCTTACTGGCTTGTGTTTCTCTTACTGTATTATTTGTTCCACAATTATGGTAAAGAAACCAGAAGTTTTTGTGAAGTATCAGAGAAATTTAAATGGGGTTGATTCTCTAAGAGATCAATGGATCTCTTTCCAATACTTATAGATCTGCACCGAAAACCCCTGGCAAACAGTCTCATTAGTATGTTTTGCTGTATCCCACCTGAAAAATATAGATGATGCAGGAGAAACTCATCCCTGACACTGCAAAATAAACTCACAATACATATTCTCCTAATACTGTGTTATTAGCATTTTATTCTATAAAGAACAGCATAATTTTTTAACAGCTGAATCTGTTCCTAAATTCTAGTCTGTTCTACCAATGTAGTCCTATGCCAAAATCATAATCTGTTTGATTTACAGTATATTTGTAAATCAAGTTATAAAAAGTATATAATAAATAAAGCGCATTATCAAGTTCTATAATTTCTTCTAGGTACATATAGTTTTCCATATCAGAAAAAAATCTCTTAGAATCTTCAACTTAACCAACTACCACATATAAAGTATCAAAAGGATCTGATTTTTGGCATATAGTAAATTTTTTTAAGGTTTTATTTATTTGACATAGAGATAGAGAGTATAAGTAGGCAGAGCAGCAGGCTGAGGGAGAGGGAAAAGCAGGCTCTCCGCTGAGCAGGGAACCAGATGTAGGGCTCGATCCCAGGACCCTGGGATCATGACCTGAGCTGAAGGCAGATGCCTAACCAGCTGAGCAACCCAGACACCCAGTATATAGCTAATATCTTATTCTTTACCTTTGTCTCAACAAATTTTCCCAGCAAAGGCCAACCCTGAGAAACTATATTTCAAATTAATATTAATCAGTTGTAATTTTAGAGCTAAACCAAGTAAGCCATTAGAATGCTTAACTATTTCTCTGAGACCATACTTTTTAAGAATGTATTATTACTGAAAATTTCAAGCATACAGCAAAGTAAATAGAGTATTATAAAGAACTTTCTGGCATGCTAAATAGTTGACATTCATGTTGTAGCATTCCTGTCCCAGACTTGGAATAAGCCTTTTCTTAAGAATTACTGGTTTCTTTGAGTCCTTTTACTGTAGAATATAACTTAGAAATCAAGATACTACATTTCATATGAAAACAGGGTTATCTCTAGATTTTCTTTTCTGATGGTTTCCCTGTCCTTTCCTACATTAATATACTTCTTGTTTTAATTATAGAAGCTTTACTGTGTGTTTTAATTTCTGATAGGTCTAGGTACACTGTCCTCCATTAGCTCTTCTTTTTTTTTTTTTTTTTTTTTTTCCCTTTTTATTTATTTTTTTCAGCGTAACAGTATTCATTCTTTTTGCACAACACCCAGTGCTCCATGCAAAACGTGCCCTCCCCATCACCCACCACCTGTTCCCCCAACCTCCCACCCCTGGCTCTTCTTTTTGAAGCTTTCCTTAGATACGTTTATTGTTTGTTCTTCCAAGTAACATTTGCAATTACCTTTTCTGTCCCCTGGAAAATAAGAGTGGCATTTTTATTGGCATTACATTCAATTACTCCAGTAACTTATACAAACAGGCATCTCTATGATATTATGTCTTCCCATATTCCACACTTTCCTGTGGCATATATTCTGTTACGCCTGCATTTGTCCTTATGTTGTCATTCACATGGCAAGAGTCACACAGTGTCTATAATGTTCTATTTTGATCATACATTAGATACTTTGTTCTTAATTAAATTCTTATGCAGATATTAACCCAAGAAATAATTAATAAGTCTTGCTAAGCTTGTTGACAGTTTAACCCTGTTAAACTCACCCTCCTCTTTTTAAACATGTATGTTATTGCCATTGGTAGAAACCAAGTTAGTCTCCCCATACTCTAGAGTATTGATGGGGAAGGTATTGGTACTGTTTTTGCTTGTACCACACCAGTGAGCTATGTTTCCTTACTTCCTGGCACCTCAACCATTGCTTCTCCTATACACTGTGTGGTTATTGTATCTTTCACAGGAAGAAAAATACATTTTGGTAATAACCATGGCAAGGTTCATCAGAAGAGAATCAAAATTAAAAGAAAAATGCATTTTTCTTCGTTAAGTTTATTAAAATCTCAGAGTGAATAAACTTTCACCTCCCTTATTCCATTTAATAATAAATGATGTTAAAGAATTCTTTGAATTGACTGTATCAACTGCATGGGTTTTTTTTTAAATATTTTATTTATTTGACAGAGAGAAATCACAAGTAGGCAGAGAGGCAGGCAGAGAGAGAGGAGGAAGCAGGCTCCCTGCGGAGCAGAGAGCCGGATGCGGGGCTCGATCCCAAGACTCTGGGATCATGACCTGAGCCGAAGGCAGAGGCTTTAACCCACTGAGCCACCCAGGTGCCCCGCATGGTTTTTTTTTTTAATTAAAAAGGTTTTCCCGACAAATTTGTTGTTTGTCTTGTTTCCACAAAATCGTCGAGTCCCTGTCTATTCCAGTGTACCACACACTAGTTTATGACAAGTAAAATCAACAAGGTCACTACCTATTTTTAAAACTTATGACTGTTGTCCACAGAAGGAATCAAGATGGTGTACAATATGTTTACTATATGAAACTGCCAACACTTTATCATATGAATTTATATTAGAACATTTTCTACTTAAAAACATGGGAATTTCACAGAGTTCAGATTAATATAAGTAGATAGGTAGACAGAAAAATATACTGATGAGTTTATAAAATATATAAAGGGAAATATGAAGTTACATGGAAAAGAAAAGAGGTAACTGTTCTTGGAACCAGAACTAAGGTAACTATTGAAATACAGTACCCAGTTTGGATCTGGGTTTTTGTGAAGCTAAAGCAAGTAGAGAAAGAAAAGAAAGGAAAGGAAGAGAAAAGAAAAGAAAAAGAGAGAGAGAAAGAAAAGAAAGGAAGGGGGGGGAGAGAAAGAAAGAAAGAGCCATCCAAAAAAAAAAAAAAACCTTCATGGAACTCTGAACTACATATTTTCAGACGTCCTTTGCTACACTAATCAGCACAGAAATTGTTCATTAATCAGAATGTTCTATAAGATTATTTTTCCTGTTTAACTCTATTTTTAAAAGAGGCAAAAGATATAAAAATAGTATTAGTGATTATTGTTGAAAATATTTCTAAACCATTTTTGCTCCTTGACCTAAAATTACCTAAATACTTTGAAAAATTTAAATCCTTGAACAATTACTGAAGGCCTCTCGAAACACCAACTCTTTTTGTAGAATAATAATTTTATGGAAAGACTTATGTCAAAACCTATTTTCACCTTTAATATTAAAAAGTGTAATTACTGCTCACAGATAGGTTATATTATAATTATACTTCAAATTGCATCTTTGGAACTATTAGAATGAAACGAAGGGTTATCTGGGTCTAGAACATGCACCCCAGTGCTGATGTGTGACTTACAGTGAGCTCACAGAACACAGGTGAACCTAGAGTGGCGTCTTCTGGGACCATCTGCACTACTGGTTTCAAGGACGTTTTCTTCCGTATTGCAAAACACCTCTGTAATTGAAATTCCTGATGAATTTATTATGATTATTTGATGTCTTAGAAGGTATTGCATTGGGATAGGATAATGTATGGTTTCCTTCCGAGTATGATCTTTCAGTAATTCTTGGAAATTTTAGAATAATAATAGCACATGCAAATCCATTCCACCTTGCATAATAAACTCAGATTATCTTTTCATTTATGCCAAATGCATTCAACTTTTATGCCAAATGCATGTATATGGCACAGTAAGAATATACTGGTAAGAAGTCTGCAGTACCTGTCCAAAACGACCTTCCTTTTTACTGGGACAAATAGGAAAATAAACATGAGTCACAACATACAGTGCTTGTTTTTGTTTTTTTGTTTTTTGTTTTTAAACAACCATAATAGCTTTGCCTGTAGGGGTGACGAAAACCTCCCAGAGTAGGAGGTATTTGAGCTGTCCTTACAGACTATTAGAAATCTACCAGGAGAAACGACCCAGCAAAGGACTTTTGAATCAGCAGTCACGAAAATAAAAAGAAATGGCAACATGAAGAAGTGTGAGTTGACGTGAATGATGAGCAAGATGGCGCCTTCTCAGCTATGAAGCTTCAGGCAAGATGGAAAGTCAGTCTCAAAACGTGTCATCATTGCTTGTACTGGTTCTGCACTATGTCCGCTGAATGAGACTGGAACAGCGTTTGCTGGAATTCCCCTTGCCGGGGTGTGGGTTAAGGTGACCCACAAGAGAGCTATGGAGATTTGGAATGCCAAGTGAGGGGAGGAGGACTTCAGGCCCTGAAGCTGGGTGAGGGTCCTAGCTGCGGCAGCCACTCAAGCTTCAAGCTGCTGATTGGCTTGACTATCTTAACCACGCTGGGGCAGCAGCTGGGTCTTCAGCTCCCTCCAGAAGCCCCACCTATCTCCTCCTCCTTGTGCATGTGGAGATTGGATGATTGGATGCAGTGAGAAGCACATGCAGGGTCCACTCGCTCACCAATTCCAGTTCATCCAGTTCATCTACCGCAGCTTTTATCCCACTGTCGGCTCCACTGACCTATGACAATACCATTCCCAGCCCCCAGAGTCAGAGGCAACAGCCTTCCATAAACTTCTTCACCAGCTCCCCAAAGCCTCTAAGACCTAAAAGAAATCGTTTGTATCACACGATCCATAGTAGTTTTGCTTCCCTGGTTGAACCCCCAGTGATACACAGAACTTTTTGTTACTTAAAATTTACAAATACAATCCAAAACATCATGTTTCCTCCTAAAGGTAAAGATAAACTATGTAAATGAGATTGATCTTTGTGTATATATTTACCAACCTGTAGAGAAAGTAGTGAAGAAGGATCAGAACTCATTTTAGTAAGGAAGTAAGTGGCTTGGCTATACCTTAGAGGAATATCTCCATGGACAGCCCATTCCTCCTTGAAAAGAAAGTAGAGGCGAAAGGCTCGGATTCAGATTTGTTCACAAAGATTAAAACTGGAAATGATATATTTATTCTGGGGTTAATCTGGAACCGAGCTTTTGGAGGCGAGAGCTGGTCCTCTTTTCATGGGTATATCTCTTCATGGGTATCAAATCATACATAATGTTATTAATGATGCTGTTAAGTGTTCTCTTGGTCCCATTTGTTGGGAGATCCCACAATGTCCTGCCCTATTTGATGCCTCATGCCAAGGGTAACTAGCAAACGGCTGTGCAAATGTTTAATAAATTTGATAAATGTGTTTATTTAATACAGCAGTTGAGTATTAGGGATTAGATGCCTTTGACGCTCAACCAAAACACCTGCTTTCTGGTACCCAAACTTAGCTAATAGTTAACTTCAAGCTCTAGCTTTCTATTTCTTTGGTTTATTTGGCAAACGGTAAAAGCTGCGAGACACTACTTTAAGACATCTGTTTCAGATCTAGAACAATATTTACCCACAGTTCGTTTTTTATATGCTGAAAAATAAATAGCTATTTGAACTAGGAAAAGACAAAAGATTGGCTAAGCATTCCTGATAAGGCCTTGTGATCTCCTCTGTGTGTGTGTGTGTGTGTGTGTGTGTGTGTGTGAGTGCCTGAAGGAGAGGGGCAGTGAATGACAATCTCAGGAGGCTGAATTATTTGTCCTTGGGCTGCAAACTGGAAAGGAAGAAAATGCTTGTATTGACAGTAAGCCTACAGACAACCTAGCTATAATGATTTCAATCAAATTTGCCGCCCTATTTTGCTAAGAAAGAATCAAGAGCACAATTAAGAAATCAATGATTATTATTGTATGACAAAACACAGTGTCTGGCAGGAAAAAAAGATCTTTGAGAAAAGAAAAACTTAATTTTCAAGTGGCCAGCACTCCCCTAAAGCTAAGTAACTTAAAATATAATTTTAAGGCCTCTCTTACAAATAACCAGACAATTTCACTCATTCCCAGCAGTATGATTACTGTGTTGTTATATTGCGGTGGAGATAACAAGGTCTAGCTTCTTTTGAGATAAACACTTCCAAGCAGAACACAAGGAATTTCAAATGAAATAATGTTCTCAAGACTTTCTTCCTGCACAGGCTACACACTGTCCCCCAAATGAATGGGATTCACAACAGGTAAGGGATGGACTCCCCACTGTAACACTGAACTAAGCATGAAACAAAACAGAGGCAGAAACATGTTGGATACACGAGTATGTTCCAGCATAAGCACATGACGCGTTTTCTTATTCGTATCCTATGCGCAATAGTTTGAATTAAATATAGGTTGAGAGAAGTGCATTAGGGCTATTAAGATGCCTGGGTGGCTCAGTGGGTTAAAGCCTCTGCCTTCAGCTCAGGTCATGATCCCAGGGTCCTGGGATCGAGCCCCACATCAGGCTCTCTGCTCAGCAGGGAGCCTGCTTCCCTTCCTCTCTCTCTGACCGCCTGCTTCTCTGCCTACTTGTGATCTCTGTCAAGTGAATAAATAAAATCTTTAAAAAAAAAAAAAAAAAAAGATGTAAGTCTAGCCCTGCTCATTCGAAGTAGTATCTGTAAAGAACAGGAAGTGAGAGTGATTTTCAAGAGATATATCATGCAGGAGGAATGATTTTCCTGGACCACAATAAACATCAAGATATTCTGAAATCTGCATTATCTTTTACTATAAAAATTCCTCTTCTACTCACTTCCCCATAAAATTAAGTGTAGCTCTCAGGATTCCCATTGCAACATTATTTAGAATAGCAAAAACTTTGACCCAAAAGATCAACTATAAGGGATTGTTTAAATAAATATAACATATGATATAAAATTCTAGCCCGATGTTAAATTAATATCTGTTACCAATAAAATATTTCCATAGTATATTACTATTAAAAACACATAATTTACCAAATAAACTGTATTGTGTATCTATGTGAGACACACAAAGAGAAATCTTGATTATATACCCCTAAATCGTGGGGGTTTTCATTTTCTACTTTGTAGTCTTTCTAAAAAAATTATAATATCATACTGTTTCCATAATTAGACAAAAGTTATTCTAGGTCTCTAAAAAAACTGAGTGACAAGAACGGAGGATGACCCAGGAAGAATTTTAGATTTGGGAGGAATTTCATTTCAAGAAGTTGCCAAAAGGCCATTTAACGTCCTCTTTTCTAAGGGAATGCCTCTCCCTAACATCTTCTCGATTTATTTTCCCCTTCCTCCTCTCCACAGCATTCTTCAGTTTGCTGCTATCTGGGTATTTTGTTTCATACTGACTATGCTCCTTACTGCACCCTACAATCGTGTGGATCTGGGGAGGATATCTAACAGAACTGAGTCTGCGTTAGCCTCGTGCCATCTTGGTCAAAGGCAACATGGACCACCAGGTGGGAAAAGGAGCTGTTTTAGGGAAGGGGCTGGAGGGTGGGCTGAGTGAACACTTGCTGAAGAGAAGCAAAGCAAAGACATGCCCTACATTTTCAAAGAACAGGGGATAACAGAAACTTAAAATCATATCCTCACTTCGTTCAGCCCAGTGGGTCCTGGTATCCTGGGTGGTGCTCTCACCCATCCACTGAGAGGAGTGGGGTTCAAGGCACAATCAGACTGAAGACAATTGGCATTCAGCCTTGGCAAGGAGTGGGGACAGAAGGCCCTTTGTTGAATCAGGCAGCCAGAATACCTTGTGCTGAGCAAAATCGGGGTTAAGGGCATGCACGCTCGCTTGTCACAAATGTTTTATTGTGTGTCTGGGCAAGTCATTCTCACTTGTTAAGGAACAGCAAGGTTTTTGTTCTCCATGAGCTTAAAATAAACCAGAAAAATCAGAGGGGCTTGGGTGGGGGAGCGCAGGGGGAGGAGTAAGAGTTCATGTTTATGGTTTATTTTTGTTTAGTGAGCTCTTTAGCTTTTGAATAGGAAACGTCCTTGGGGCTTTAATTCTTCAAGTCTTCATTAGTTGTGATTTTAAAGTACCTTGTATGCTGACAACTTTTTTAAAAAGCTAAACTGGAATAAGAGATTTACTTTTTATCTCAGTATAAATGTCATCATGGTCAAGTGCATTGCCTGCCATCCCTGTGTGCAGACCTGCCAGGCTATGCGAGCTGAGGAACAGGATGGGTCTAGTGCAAGAGAATATTTGAGTGTCATTTTCCGTAGTCTTTTTTTTCCCCCCAACCCCTTTTTGGAAAAATATAAAAACTTCAAAAACCCCTTTATTTGAAATACCATGAACGCAAGAAAAAGCAAATCAAATTTATTAGAAAACTGTGTTTTTTGTTTTTTAAACTTCACATTTCCCTTCCTCCAATCTATTATTTCCCCCACAGTGACCGCATCATCCCAGGGTTGTAGGATTCTTATTGAAAACCATTTATTGTGTGCCTGTGATCGGAAAATCAAGCTTCTAGTCCCAGACCTATGTTAACTCCGCTGCCATCTGAACTGGGACGAGCCACGTACACTCTCTGGACCTCGACTTCCTCATCTGACACATGTGGTTGCTGTTACCTGCGTTCCTAGCTAATAGAGTTATTGCGGTTCAAAGATATAACAGATTTGAAGCTACTCTGTGAATAAAGACTCTGTAATAGTAGCCGCTAGGTAAGGCCTTCAACTTTGTTACTGAAATATAGCTAACACACACACAAAAGTATGCCTATTGTATAAAGGTGTCAGAAAGTGAGAATTTGTGGAGATGATTATTTTTGGAGAGAGATTTTGCTTTGCTGGGAGTCTGCCTCCCCCTGTTCCAATGGTAATGGGGCTTACTATTTCCATTCCCTCTGGGCCAGTAAGAAGGGCACCCAGACTAATGTGAATGTGTTCACTGCCTTCAAGAGAATCATAGAATCTGGTGCCTGGCTGAAGGCTAAGAAAACTCAAGCAGGCAGGATGTGGAAGAACATAGAGATGACTACGCTGAATTTAGCTAAAGATGGATCGGTGCTTGCAATAAACAGATGTAGGCTGGCCGTGAAGGACAGAAAGACTCGGTGGTCTGTCCATGCTTCCATATAATACCACTTAGAGAAAGAGCTTGCAGGAAGCATACGCTAAACAACTAGACCTATATATTACATTTCTAAGCGCTACCGAAGGAACCAAAGGAACCGCTAGAGTAGAGATGCACTCCACCAATCAAGGCTCTCCTTGATTTGCAAGGCTCCGGTGACCATCACCAGCAACAAACAAAAGTACCCCAAGAGGGAAGCAGTCAGTTTTAACCATCTACAAGACTCAGAGAAAAGAAAACCATCTAGCCAAATCTCATACAGTGCTCCACAGTTGCTACAGGAAATGAGGTGGGCATCCTGAAAGTCATTAGCAAGAAAATGGAAAATACAGACCCTCTCTTTACCTATAGACCTTTTCTAGAATAGGCATCATGGTGTGTCTTTGTAAATGATGCGAGTGAGACATTTCATACAGAAAGAGGCATACATGTTGGACCCACTTAGGACAGTGGTGAACCAATTCAAGGGGGGGTTCTCCAGAGGAATAAAAGATGATAGAATAGAAATGATACCCTCTGTGAGGGGTTGAATTGCACCCCTCCTTCCCCCAAATCACATGTTGAAATCCTAATCCCTAGTACCTCAGAAAATGATTTTATTTGGAAATAGGGTCATTGATGATATAATTTGTAAAATGGGGTCATACTAGGGCAGAAGGCCTAACCAATATGACTGGTATCTTCATTAAAAGAAGAAATCTAGGCACGATCAGGGAGAATGCCCTGGGAAGACTGGAGATATGTTTCCACGAGCCAAGGAATTATCAGAAGTAAGGAGAGAAGCCTGAAGAGATCCATTCCTAGAGCCTGGAGAGGTAGCATGGCCTTCCTGATGCTCCAATCTTGGACTTCAGCCTCCAGAACAGGGACACAGTAGGTTTCTGTTGTTCAAGTTACCCAGGGTGTGGAATTTTCTTATAGCAGCCTTAGCAAACTAATACACACTTTTTCAGAATGAGCTTGCAAAAAGAAGAAGAAGAAGAGTAATTTCAATATATATTTTATAAAAGTATAAAAATAATATTTTAAACTAACACAATACTGGAATCTAATCCCTAGGGAAAAGGCAGACATATTTAACACATAAGAGTACTTTAAACTCAGATGTCCATAGAAACTAAAATTAAAAAGGATAAATGTTCAGCTCTGAAGTCTTACTTATGTGCTTATGACGTCACATTCAAATCTTCTATTCACATATCTGTCTTCCCTATAAGTCTGAATGTGCCTTAATAGGAACTCTGCCATATTTAGCTTTTTAGTTCTCGCACTTTGCACAAACCCAAAAGGGGTCTGTCAGATTCGAACTTAAGAGAATAACCATTATTGACACCCAACGGACAACCAGGAAGTATTATTTCAGGTGATCTGTGACCCTACACCAGGCCTGCGAATGTATTTCCTTGTTGTTGTTATTTGAATTCTAAACCTGTGCAATGAGTATGGATTTTAACTTACTGCATTCAGGTGCAAAAAAAAAACACTTTACTTAAATTTTCTAAGTGCACTTAGTTTTGACTCTGAAACTCTGTCTCAATGATGGAGAGACATTCAGTTGCATTCAGATTGTAAAATACCCCCTCTGTCCTAGGATCACCCACAGAGGGGTTGGGGATCACTCTCCAATGAGCAAGACCCCCTGGGCTCCTGCAGTTAGGGCTCCCTTTGGGCCCCTCCTTGCCAATCCTATAGGTTGCCTTTGAAGCAGTCGACTGCATCTGTGTCCATGTTGAACACCAGGTGTCTTTGTCAGGCTGGGAGGCCAGGGGCTTGGGATCCGTCTCCAGGAGTACACCTCCCACATCCTCGGTCCCAGCGACCTGGGTAGGAGCAGAGTCCCAGTCTTTCTTAAATGTCCCTCAAATGCCTACATCAGCACTTCCCCCCCCCCTTCCTCCAGCGTGGGACAGCTGTCTTACCTCCAAGCATGTCCCGTCCTCACCCTGCGCAAAGAACCCTGCCAGATCTCCCTCCCAGGCCTTCACAGAAGCCAAACTCAGGAAAGGCTGGTTTTCACCAATTTGCTGCTCATTAACTGGCCCTGTTACATGCATCATGGAGATGTGCAACCAACCAGCCCATCAGGAGCGTTAAATGGGTTATCAGTTAGAGACTCTCATGTATACCCTTGATTGATACACTCCCCGTTCCCCTTCATAAAAAAGAAAAAAATAAAAATAAATGAAGGTCAGGCTTTCCTGAGCATATAATGGTACCTGGAAAACAACAATGACACTGGCTGGAAATGGTCCTGGACTGGGAGGTTATTTCCCTTGGTTTACAGCAGAGACCTAGAGCACCCTCCTCTCCAGTCTCCCTGAGCCACACTCCTGTCTGTTTCCCTGCTGCTGCCACACGCTTGCAGAGGAAGGCCAGTGCCTGGGGGCTGGGGACACACATTGGGACCATCTTTCACTGCCCAGACCCAAAGCTGCTGTCCAGATGTGCATGGCTGACTCTGCCCGCCCCACATCCAGGGACTCGCCCCCTATAAACTGCAGCCGTCCTGGGTTCACACTAAGTAGGAAAATCAATTAAGGGAAAGCCAAAGCATAACTTGGGGGAAACCCCTCCAGTCTCCATTTAATATTTCTACATGTTTTCTTTTACTTTAATCAAACTTTGATGAATCCAGCTAACTTTTCCGTACGCTCACTGTCCCTGCTCCTCTGGTCAAGCCAGAGGGGACGCAGGCACTGAAACCCCTTAGTTATTTCAGGTCTCAGAGGAAGGCCATATTCAGCATGGTTAATTACACAAGGACACGTCGGCCCTGGTGTACACCTATGACCTATCAAAAATAGAGGATTTTCAGGAATTACCTCTGGGCTCCTTGAAATCTGTGCAATTGTGTATACACACACACACACAGACTCCGTTTCAGGAGTGGTGTGCAAAAAATCAGCCCCCATCGACCATTTTATGACTGTTTGCACATTTGGAGCAGAGCAGCAGCGAGAACCCCCTGGCGTCTGCAGCAGCTCCGGCAATTAGCTCCGAATGAAACAGTCATAAATAGTAATTAGCCATTCCCTCAGTCATGTCCCAAAGCCTTTAAAAAAATCCACCGAGAAATCAATGCATTCTTTTCTACGGACCTATTACATACACACCACTCCACCAGCATCTCGCAGGAGTCAAGAGCAGGGGCAGCTTTCCTGACACTCCCCAGGTGCTCCCAGCCCCGTTCCTTCCTGATGGCGATCAGGGCAACAACGTGAGCAAAAAGGAGGGGAGGGGAAGATCCACGTGACGGAAGGTCAGAGGGGTTGTTAAGGTGGGGAGAGATGGGTCTGGAGGAAGGGAGAAGATTCCACACAGGATCCTAATTAATACAGAATTCCCTCCTACTGGGGCTCTACTTTGAGCCCTGATGCTGTGGGAGAACCTACCTTAGCTCAGGGGTGAAGTCTCGGCAGTGGAGACAGGACAGGGAGAACGTCACACAAGTTCTCTTACTTATGAAGCTCCATTTCCTGTCTTAGGAAAGTGGGTCTCAGCCCCTGATGAGCACATCTGTGTCCTGTGGTGGAGTGACAGTGACAATTGGGCCCTGTTGTCCAGCAAACAGACATGGTCCATTCTGAGTAGCCCTGCTGTGCGCATTCTTATCCTCTCGGTCAGAGGTCTGGGAGGGGCCTGCAGGCTTGTCCAGCTTCTTCTCTCCACCTCCATGATGGCCCTTTCTCTCCATCTCAGATTTCTGCACAAGAAAACCCTGAGCTCAGCACCTCTGTTCAGGCCATTACCCGTGGCCCGAATGATGACTGCCAATGTCTCTTCCATTTCCGTGGTGCTGCAGGGATGCCTCGCCCAGGGCATCTGAAGCACAGATCTGAGCATCTCCCCCAGCCCTGTTTCCTGCCACACATCGTAAGTTCTCTGGGGAGCCAGGCCCTCGGAAAGCTCTGCTGTAGTGTGGCGGAAGTGACGGGCATGCTGGATTCTGGACTCCTTGAGAGCCTTTCTACCTGCCTAGCACTTTGCCAGTATCTGGCCCAGGAGGGCATCAGCATCATGAACGAATGTTCCTTCTGAAATGTTCTGTTCCCCGCCTTTGCTGCGGACATCAACCCATCCTTCAAGGTCTATGTCCGCTTCTCACTTTTTGCCTCCACAAACTCTTTCCTATCAGATGTCAGAGCTCTTACCGTGTAGATCATTCACCTGGTAACTAGTACAACTGACCTACCAACTAGTTAGAATAACCCTTCCTTCACGATTTTATATTATTTTAACTTGTTTGGCTATTTTTGGTTTCTATCTTAACTCTCCACATAGACGTTGTATTTTTACCATTTTTATATCCTTCACAAAGCCTAACATAGTATATAATACGTGACACGTATTAAGAAAAATAAATAAATCCTCTGATGAGGGGGAAAGGGAATTCTACTTCACTTTTAGTGCAAACAGAAATGGGATAGAAAAGGCAATATTTAGAAAAAAAAACCTGAGCAAACATTTTAATTTCATGATGGTAGAACTTGTGACTCTTGATCTCAGGGTCATGAGTTCAAGCTCCATGATGGGATCGAGATTACCTAAACAAATGAAATAAAATAATTATAATAATAAAATTTCATGATAGTGAATTGTACTTCCTTTGTTAGTAAACGCATTGTGGGCACCAGCTGCCAAAAATGAGTAAAATCATACAAGCAGAAGCTACAGTTTGGAGACATGGAGTCTAGTCTCTGGGCTAGTCATACCTAACTTGAGACTTGAGCAAGTCAAGTCACATTTATGGTTTTCAGGTTTTGTAAGAGGCAAGGGCTCTGTGCTGATCTGGGAGGCAGCTTTCAGCCCCGACATTCTGTATTTAGAACTCCCCGATGTTTAAATACAGGTGTGCTACGTCACAGCCAGTGAGGCCTTCCCCAGTACACAATATCATTCCCCTGAGAATGGATGATGGAATTATACAAAAGAGAGAATCCAGGAGGAAAAAAGGGAAAACCGGCATGAATAATGAAAAGGGAACAAAGCCCGTGAAAGAAGCGTGATTTGTGGGACTCTACTGCCCTCCTCAGAGAGAAGGGTGGCAGTGGGCCTGCAGACGCCAGTGTGGGGAGGGAGAAAGAGGCCTTTCCTGCAGGCTAGAGAGACCAAGCAAACTTCCACAGGCAAGTAGCGTTCCACTTGGGGTAAGGTAACTATTTCTGAGGTGATCACATGCCTTCGAGAGTCAGGTATACTCATTTGAAAGCTAACCAAATCATCTTGATAAGTCTTCCAAGCAATGCTATGAAGCAAGTGTTATGCCTTCATCAAAGCAGAAAAGACCATATAATAGGGACATAATAAAATCTTATTTCTCACCCTCAGATAAGCTGCACCACTCTCCTACCTAGTGAGTCTTCTAGCAAGTGAAATGTTTTATGTTAAGTCATTGTGAGCTGCTCACATTCCACTGGGTGCTGAGAGGCCGTCACTGGTGGAATACTGCATAGACGCCTCCTTACGTCCCTGAGCATCCCCTTTTCCTCCATAGATGAGGGAGGACAAGCCCTTTCTTCCACCCTGCCCCCCGTGTCTGTCACACTTTCTGAGTGGACTTCCTTCTTATCCCACTGTTCTGTACAGTTGTGAGTCATTTACAAAACCCCACCTCTGAAGTCACTAATACTCTGTGAAGGCTTCTCCAACCCTCTCACAACCACCTTCAGAGAGAGTGAGTGAGACCGTTACATGTGGAGGATTTTTGTATCATACATTGTATTTACTGAGCATCTACTATGTGGAAGCACACCACGGTGCTGGGCGTATGCGAAGAAATGTTTCATTAGCCGATGACGGAGTAACGTCCACCTCCTTTCCAGCACCATCCTCAGACCACACTAAAATGAGGGGAAGGGAATGAGAAGTCAAAAACCCAAGGGAAGAAAGAGAAAAGGACAGAAGATCATTTCCTAGGAGAAATTTTGTCTTCCATTAAAAGAAGAGAGAGGTCTGCCAGAGAATTTGATGGGAGAACCATGATAAGGAGCGCATTTCCAAAAGGGAGTGGGGTTGTTCTTTATAGAAAAAAAAGAAAGAAAGAAATTAGATGTAATTATCTACATTAAATGTTTAAATAACATACTCAATGGTAAAGAATATATTAATTAATATATTAATATATTATATTACTATATATAAAAACAGTGGTAGGATGTGAGAATGTAAGAATAACATATCACAATAGGTGGCTTACCATTTAAAAAGTAAATCAAGAAATAACTATATACATATAATTCTAGAGCTTTGGATGAATGCAAATATTGATGTTGTTGCTTTTGACATATGCCTTTACATGGGATTATATTATTATGATATATTATTATTACATATTATATGTATATATTGCCTGCAATAGCTAAGTAAAATTTATTTTAAGATTTTATTTTTTTATTTGTCGGAGAGAGAGAGAGCACAAGCAGGGGGAGTAGCAGGTAGAGGGAGAAGCAGGCTCTCCACTGAGCAGAGAACCCGATGCGGGACTTGATCCCACCACCCTGGGATCATGACTTGAGCCAAGGGCAGATGCTTAACCAACTGAGCCACCCAGATGCCCCCCGACCAAAAACAGGAATAATTAAAAGATAGATAGAACATCAACTCATCACTCCCTTCTGTCCTATAGCCCCTACTAGACCTTTGCCTGTCCCTTCCTTATCATCTTCTCTTCTGCATCATAACTGTGTACTTTGTCTCACTAAATGATCATAAGCTCCATCAGGGAAGGTGCCATGCCATTCATCTTCTTATTTCTTCCATGATTCCCTGACAAAGGCTATGAAAATATCAGCATGCATTTGGGGGAGTTGTCACGTTCGGAGCGTACCTGTTACAGAAGGCATCGCTATTCTAGACATCCTACAAATCTGCGGGGTATTCCTACACAGCAAAGGATTATCCTGCTTAAAACACTTTAAGCAATAGCAGGGGGTATGGTATTCAGTTTGGTTTCCAATCAACATGCCAACAATGTCAAGGAGTAAGATTTGCAAGCCAGGAGCTGTCATTAGTGACTTAGTGCAAGTAAGTTATAGAGGCGGATTAGATAAGACAATACATCCATTTGGTTGGATCTCCAAGTAACAAGACAACGGAGAAGTATCGTTAATAATTTCACTCCCAACCCCAAAAGAGTCCCAGGCAGTAGCTCTAGGTAAGGATGCTCAGAAAAGCTCATTTGTAAATTTCATCAGAATAATGCAGTGTTGTCTTCTTTGGAATTCACCATAAATTTAGAATTCGCTACCAAAGGTGGGTGAATATAGGAGATAGGATAAAAAAGAGAATTTAGAGTCCCTAAAAGAAAAACTCCCATCCTATCCCATTTGTTTAGAGCTCATAATCACTGTCATGGGAATTTGCCAAAAGGCTTTTTTTTTTCTTTTTTTCTTCCAGCATTTGGGTTTGGCTCAATTAAACTCAGAAGAGTTGTTGTTCCAGTGGAACCCAGACCAGCTCTCAGTCGAACTCTGCTAGAGCAGTATCTGGTATCAGCAACACCCCATCTATCGAGACAATACCTTTACTTTCAAATTGCTAAGAAAACATGGGTTTTTGCCATGAGCCTACAGACTTTACAGACATTTTGGGACACGGACACTGTAATTTCTCTCTTAGTACATGAATAATTACGTCTCTCTTTTCAACAAACTGTTCCTAAGAGTTCCATAATAATATCTATAACTTCCAGCCCTAAAGCACTGGTCCACAGGTAGTATTTAAGTGCAGTTCGAAATGAATGTCAGCCTCCGATGTGCGGATTTATGTGGTCCTAGGAAGCACTGTGCTGTCTAGTCACCAAGTAGCAACTGCAAGGGCAAATAAACATTTGAATAAATGCTCTGTTGCTCTATCAATCAAACTAACGAAAGTTAAAACAGCAACATCATATTTTCACCTTTCAAAATAGCAAACCCTATTAACCGTACAATACTCTGCGTCAATTCCAGACACCAAAATGCATACAAAAGGATTTTTGCTGTTAGCAAACAGTCTAAATATCCCACCCTAAGACGATAATTAAAGGAATGGACACATAATTATTTAACCACTAAAACCATGCTTTCAAAGACCATATAAAGACATGGGAAAATAGTCATCATAAAATAATTTTACAAGGCGGGGCGCCTGGGTGGCTCAGTGGGTTAAGCCTCCGCCTTCGGCTCGGGTCATGATCTCAGGGTCCTGGGATCGAGCCCCGCATCGGGCTCTCTGCTCAGCGGAGAGCCTGCTTCCTCCTCTCTCTCTCTGCCTGCCTCTCTGCCTACTTGTGATCTCTGTCTGTCAAATAAATAAATAAAATATTTTAAAAAATAATAATAATAATTTTACAAGGCAAGGCATAAAGATCTATACACAGTATCAGTCAGGATCATAAAACATACATAAACATACATATATATAAATACACATCTATTAAAATGCAGCAACAGAATAGTATTTCTAGATGATGAGATTATGGATGGTTTTTATTCTGTTTCTACCTTCTGAGAGTCTTTTCAAGTTCTGCACCATGAAAATGTGCTCTATATTCTCCAATTAGAAAAAATAAACTTCTGAGTGCTAGCTGCTCGGCGACCCTCACCCGCACAGACAACACTCACCGAGTGAGGGAAACTAGCTCCTCCGGGCAATTGCTCAATCCCAGAGAGAGACTGGAAGGCCTGATTCAATTAGGAGAAAAAAAAACCATTACTTTCTTTTTCCCCCCTCTGAGATGTTTCCTTATAGGTTGTCGGAGTTGGGGATAGAGTAAGAAATACTACATGGAATACTAAATCAAGAACAAAAAGATCCATTTTACAAGGGTGTGTTTTGAAATCATTATTTTAAGTGAACGTATTCACTGTGTGTTAGGCTTAAGCAATAAAACAGCACCCTTCTCTGTGTCTCATGGCTCCCCTGCTCTGTCTCCACACTTCTGAACAGTAAAATAAATCAAATCATCCCAACAGAAAGCATGCTATTCTCCAAAGAGAGGCCCCTGTATCCACCCCCACCCCCGCCTTATTCCAGATTGTGCTTGAATAAAGCACATGAGACCCTCTCATTGAATCGGTCTAAATATAAAGCCTTTGGAAAAACCAGGCATCCTCCCCTTTCCAAACCCACTTACAATCCCCATTAATGTTAATAAGAGCTATGTGGCGGGACAAGGAAAAACCATTCCCATTATGTTTTATTACATTTTTATTTTATGAACTGGTCTCTTGGATGATTCATCAGCACTACTGCAAACCATCAGTCTTTAGGGAAAACCTCCATGAGATTTCCCTTCTTTGTGCTTCCCTGATGCCATCAAAAAGAAAAATCCGAAAAGCGACGCACAAACCAAACATCCTGGGCCTGTCATGACTACCGCGCTTTGGGTGACTCCCCAATAAAAATGCCAACTGCGTTGTTCCTAATGAGCAGGAACTATAGTTTTGCTGAAAAGAGAGAAAAAGAGCCTGAGGGGCAATATTGCATTTTACAAATACGCACTCAGCAGCAGGCAATTAAGCAACCTGGAATCAAATCAGGCTCCCCATTAGATAAGTCTCAGGCTCCCAAGTGCTCCACCCAAGGGTTTGGCACAAGGGGGGCTGACCACACTGACATAGTCCCATTTTTCTGCTCCAAAGGAGGAAACATTCTTGCCTTGTCCCTAATCTTAGTAGGAAAATGTCTAGTTTCTCACCAGTAAGTATAATGTTATCTGTAGGATTTTTTTTTGTAAATAAGGAACATAATAACCCCCTTATTAGACTGAGGAAGTTCCCCTCAATTCCTGGTTTACTAAATTTTTTAAACATGAATTGGTACTGGTTTTTGTCAAAAGATTTCTCTGTATCGATTTATTTGATCATATGGATTTTCTTCTTTAGCCTGTCAACTCGAATAAATTACATTAACTGATTTTCAAATATTGAAATAGGTTTGTACAGCTGGGAAAAATCATACCTGGTCATAATGCATAATTATTTTTCTACATTGTGGAATTCTATTTTTTAATATTTTGTTAAGGATTTTTGCATCACATTCATGTGAGATAGTGGCCTGCAGTTTTTTTCTTATAATATCTTAGTCTGATTTAGGTATTAGGGTAATAACAGCCTCCTAAAAAGAGTTACGAAGTATTCCCTCTGTTTCTGTCTTCTAGAAGAGACTGTAGAAGGAATTGATATAATTTCTTTCTTAAATGTTGGTAGAATTCACCTATTAGCCCATCTGGGCCTGGTGCCTTCTGTGTTCCAAGGTTATTAATTATTGATTCTATTTCTTTAAGAGATATAAGCTTATCCTGATTATCTATTCCTTTATATATGAGTTTTGGCACATTGGGTCTTTCAAGGAATTTTTTCATTTCATGTAGGTTATCAAATTTGTGAGCACAAAGTTGTTCATAGTATTTCTTTATTATCCTTTTGTTCTCCATGGGATCTGGAATGACCTTGTATTAGTAATTTGTGGGGTTCTCTCTCTCTCTCCTTCCTCTTTTTTTTTTTTTTTTTGGTTACCCTGGCTAGAGGATTCTTAATTTTATTAATATTTTTAGGAACAACAATGGTTTTGTTGATTTTTTTTAATTTCCATTTTTTAAAATTTCCATTATTTTCTGCTCTAATTTTTATTACTTTTTTTCTTCCACATATTTTATACTGAATTTGTTCCCCTTTTTCTAGTTTCCTACAGGGGAAGCTTAGATAATTGATTTTAGATGGTTCTTTATTTCTAAACTATGCTACAAATGCTGTAAAATCCCCTATAAGCACTGCTTTTGTTGCATTCTATGAATTTGGATAAGTTGCAGTTTCACTTTCATTTAGCTCAAAACACTGCTCAATATTTCCTCAGATTTATTCTTTGACCCATGTGTTATTTAGAAGTATGTTGGTTTGGGGGGGATTTTCCAACTATCTATTATCTACTTCTAGTTTAATTCCATTACACTCCCTCTAAAGGCAAAAATTATATGATGTGTTTTATTTAAACATTGTTAAGGGGTGGTTTATGGCACAGAATCTGGTTCATACTGTGAACACCCACGCGAGCTTGAGAAGAATGTGTACTTTACGGTTGAATGTAGTAGTCGATACGTGTCCATTATACCCAGTTTATTGGTGATGTTGAGTTCAACAATGTCCTTACTGGGTTCCTGCTTGTTGGATCTGTCCGTTTTTGAGAGAGGGGTGTTAAAGCTTCCAATTACAATAGTGGATTCATCTATGTCTCCTTATAATTCTATTAAGTTTTGCCTCACATTATTTTGACACACTGGTATGAGGAACATTAAGGATTGTTACGACTTTTTTTTTTAAAGATTTTATTTGTTTGCGGTGAGAGTGAAAGCAAGAGCAAGAGAGACAGAACACAAGCAGCAGGGAATGGCAGGCAGAGGGAGAAGCAGGCACCCTGCTGAGCAAGAGACCTGATGTGGGATTGGATCCCAGCACCCTGGGATCATGACCCGAGCTGAAGACAGCCACTTAACCAACTGAGCCACCCAGGCATCCTAGCTTATGTCTTCCCAGAGGAATGACATAGTTATCATTAGGTAATGCCCCTCTTTCTGCCTGACAACTTTTCTTCCTGTGTAATCTGCTCTGTCTGGGATTAAGATAGCTACTCCTTATTTCTTTTCATTTGTGTAGCATTTAAAATTTTTCTCTATCCAGCTATGTGTCATCAATATGTGTCTTTATATTTAAAGTAGGTTTCTTGTAAACAACATGTAGTTAGGTCTTAGTTTTTGACCCACCCTGACAATATCTGTCTTTTCTGGTGCATTTAGTCCATTCATATTCAAAATGATTACTGATACACTTGGATTGATACCTACCATATTTACTATCATTTTCTATCAGTTGCTCTTATTATCTGCCCTTATTTTGTTTTCCATCTACTTCTGCCTTTTATGATTTGAATTGAGCATTTTATTTTTTTTTTGAATTGAGCATTTTATAACTCTATTTTCTGTCCATTCTTATATATCAATTATACTTCTTTTTTTTAACTTTTTATAAATGGTTGCTATAGATATTGCAAAAACATTTACAGCTAACCCAAATACACTTTCAAATATCTCTATACCAATTCATGGACAGTTCAAGTAACTTATAATAACAAAATGCTCCTGCTTCCTCCCTTTTCCATCCCTTTTATCATTGTGGTTATTCATCTCACTTGTACACAAGTATATGTGCGTATATATAATAGAATACACTGTTGCTACTATTATACTGAACAAACTGTTGTCTATTAGATTAGCTAAAAATAAGAAAAATAAAAGTTTTTATCTGTCTTCACTTATTCTTTATCTGAGGCACTACCTTTCTTTATGCCAATCTGAATTCCTAGCTTATATAATTTTTCTCTGAAGAACTTCATTTAATGTTTCTTACATGGCAATCTACTGGAAATAAATTCTCTCAATCTCTATTTGTTTAATAATAATTTTATATCTCCTTCAGTTTGGAAAGATAATATCATAAGGTACAGAATTCTATATTGGTGGGGTTTTTTTCTCTCAACACCATAAATATTTCACTCCACTCTCTTCTTGCCTCTGTATTTCTGAGGAAATATCAGACATAATCAGACATAATTCTTATCTTTCTTCCTATATAAGCAAGTTACTTTTTCCTCTGGCTTCCTTAAATATTTTTTTTAAATCTCTGATTTTCTGAGTTTTATATTTGATGTGGTTAGGTGTGGTTTTGTTTGCCTTTAAACTATTCAATGGTCTGAGATTCCCGGATCTGTGGCTTGGTGTCCAATATTAATTTTGGGTAAATTCTCATTCATTATTGTTTTAAATACTTTTGTACATTTCTCACTTTTTTCCCCTTCTGGTGTCTTAATTACATGTATGTACATTTCTCACTTTTTTCCCCTTCTGGTGTCTTAATTACGTGTATGTTATACTTTTTAGAGTTGTGTCATAGCTATTGAATATTCTGTTCTTTTTTTTTTTCAGTCTTCCTTTTTTTTTCTATATGTGTTTCAGTTCTAAAAGTTCAATTGAGATATCCTCAAGCTTAGAAATTCTTTCCCAGCCATGTCATGTCTCTGAGTGAGCCCACCTAAAACATCCTTCATTTCTGTTACAATGTTTTTGACCACCAGCATTTATTTCTTTGTATCCTTCCTTAGAATTTCCATCTGATGGCTTATATTACCCATTTGTTCTTACATGTTGTCTACTTTTCCAATTAAAGCCCTTAGTATATTAACCACAGCCTTTTAGATTCTCGGTCTTATAATTACAACATTCCTCCCATATCTGCTTCTGGTTCTGACGCTGGTTCATCTCTTTAAACTGTGTTTTTCTTTTTAGCACGCCTTGTAATTTTTTACTGAAATGAAGACATGATGGACTAGGTAGAAGGAACTGTGGCAAATAGGCTTTTAATAATGTAGTGGTACTGTTTGGGGGTAAGGGAAGCTCAACACAGTCCTATGATTAGTCTCAGTGTTTTAGTGAAGCTGTGCCCCTGGACTATGAACTTCATCAGTATTTCTCCATTTCCCCCTCTTTAAGTCAGTGTGTTCAGAAGGGCAAGAATTGGGCATTTCTCTTCTTACACATGGAAGGCTAGAGCCTGCTAAAGTTGAGAATTTTCCTTCTGTCTGTTTGGTTAAGCTCTGAAAAAAACCTCAGCAGATTAGACTCTGGTAAAAAGTAGTTTCTCCTGATGGCAAGTCTTATTTCAAGAAAAGAATGCCCTGGAGTATTTCAAAATGATTATTTTTCCCTCCCCCTGCCAGAAGCACAAGGGGATTTTTCTCTGGTATTTACTGCAAGAATCATGTAGAAACTAAAGGTAAAACCCATCACACTGGGAGACAACCCCCATGCCACCATCACTGGGAGTCCCTGGAGTTTTTAACCCTGAGGTTTGTCTACTCTGAGCCTCTGGCCATTTTTCAAGTACAGTTCAAATTCTTCTGCCCCAGCACGGGCTCCCCAGGGGGTGTCTGCAGAGGGAAGTTGTGATTCTCTTAACTACCTGTTCATCTCTCCAATTGGGGGGGGGGGGCAGCAGTTTGCCATGTGATCCCATTTCAACAGCATATCTAAGAAGAGGTGTTGACTTTTCAGTTTTTTTCAGCTTTTCATTTGTGAGGATGGAATGGTGACCTCTAAGCTCCTCACATGCTGGATCTGACACTGAAGTCTTGTTCTCTTCTCTTCCATGTTTTTATTCAACTTCTAGTGAAGTACCACATAGTTTATAGTGACTATATGTTTCCTGATATTGATATCTAAATTGTTTCTATACATTAACAACTAGATGTTAAGCTTCCTTTGTTGAGGAAATACACCTTATATAGTCTTCATTCTACTTCGTCCACCATGCTCGGTACAGTTCGATAGGTGTCCAATAAATGATAATAATTGATTGAAGTTTCTTAATAGTTTCTAATCTGTGAGCACTACTAAAGTCTTGTGATCCTCTACATAACTTTAAGTGTATGTTGAATATCCTTGAGTATGAAAATATACAATAAATAATCTACTAGATATCAGTAATGCATCTAAAATGCACATAAAGGATGCATTTTATTAATGCAAACAACATTGAAATAGTACCTACATTTGTAAGACCTAAAATTTATTTTACAAACATATAGAAAATGCTTGTGAACAAATTGGTTCTATGTGGACTCCCTGAAAAACCTTCATAACACGTAAGTACTTCCTTTTCTTCTCATCACTCACCTGAGGCCCGTGTAGTCCAAGTCTTGGCTTTGTCACTTGTCAGGGGTGGGGATTAGTAGGTGTTAAGGGGGAGTAATTGGCAGTTAGTTTAACCTCTCTGAGGCTCAGTCTTTTCATATATAAAACTGTGATTATTCCTCCCTGTGGGGTGTTCATGAAAATTAAATCAGACGGCATACGTAGAGCAACTAGCACAATATCGGGAACATAGTAGGTGCTCTGAAAACATTCTCTTCCCTCTCTCCTCCTATGTTCCAAGTCAAATTCACTTTCAAGAAAATTCAGTCTTTCCAAATGAATGTATAGTTTCTCTGTTGCCAGAAAACAGAAGGGCTGTAATTCAATCTAATTTCCCCCTCAGTTTTAACTGCCAGTAAATTCTCAGCCAAGTCGAATGCCCCAGTGTTTTGATGCACCAATTCTTATTTCTGCAAGACTCTACTTTCTTCTGCATCTTTTGTATGGACGAGGATCAGTTTTCAATTAAACAATCTCGATCGTCTCAAAATGTTAAATACAAAAACGCATGTATCAATTTAGGCATAAATCACACATAATGGGGAAAGCACTGCATTAAAGCAAAAGAAAATCTGAGATTTACTCGCAGCTCTAACACTAACTAGCTTGTATGCTTAGGCATGTAATTTAATATTAATAGGTGTTAGTAAAATTAAATGAATTGTGAGACCATTTTAAATTATAATTTGCAATTATTCTGATCTTTAAATAGAGACATTCAGAAGAAACATTATGCTCTATATAATTTTTTTACTGTGTCAAATTTTGAAGGCAGAGCTTAATGTACATCTCAAGAAAATGTCTACTAATAAAATTTCTCTCTTGAGCATGCTTTTAGGTAGCTGAAAATAGGGTAGAAAAGCATTTAAATCCCTACAACTAAGAGAACTTGATATTTTAGTGAAGAAAAAACATTTTTCCTTTAAGATTTTACTGATTTATTTGTCAGAGAGTGGGGGAGGGGCACAAGCAGGGAGCAGAGAGAGAAGCAGGCTCCCTGCTGAGCAGGCAAGTTGATGTGGGGCTCCATCCCAGGACCCCAGGATCATGACCTGACCCGAAGGCAGACGTTTAAGTGACTGAGCCCCCCAGGCAGGCATCCAAGAAAAAACACTCTTAAAAGTCCCACAAGGAGATTTGAACTTCCATCTGATGCACCTAGTAAACTGCATTTTTGCAGAAACATTGCCCTATGGAAGGAGTATCTGATGAAGGGGCAAATAAGAAAGTACGCTGGGTAAGTAGTCATAGTTAAAACAAAAAAATCTCCATAATACTAAGGTATTATTTTTATAAGGTCCATAAATGAGCTGTTAAACATTTTTACATACTCAAATAACTTACTATTTTAAAACCTTAACTATTTAAATTGTAAATTGTAATACTATTTTTACTTGATAAAAATAAATAATAATTCTTCCTAAAATGATAGTAAAATGAAGCCATCTCAGCATTAATTAATGCATGTTTCTAATAGCAGCAACTAATTCATGCCAATTTATCCATTCCATCTATATTAATGTATAATATATTTTCATGTATTGACATAATTCACTTAGACACTAATTATCCCATCTTGTTAATATACGTTTGCTTGACTTCATGTTGGGTCCTTAGTCATTTTCCTTTGTTATTGCTTTTGCTAATTATGCAGACAAAAATGAAATAACTTTAATCAGGGTAAAAACGCATTTATTCATCCAATCCCCTATCTCAGCTCCCCTAACTTACTAAGAAAAACAACCATTTCCAAGTATCCTACCTTAAGCCAAAGATTTGCTTGTTGGTAACCTGTTCAGTGTCTTCTCTGAGCCAGCATAATGCTAACTGCACTCATATGTAGTCCTACAAACAGAGGGCCTATCTGACCGTCTGACTCTCAGCACTTTCTAGGGTAGCTTTCTGGCTAGAGAAGCAAAGTTAGCCAGTCACGCCTACAAGTATTTTCTTTTACTAGAACCTACTTATTCATTAGGTGAGTATCTGTAGGGACTGAACTATGTCAACAACCCAAGTCTTCATAAATACTTAAGGACCATGACTTTACTAAAGTGCCACCCTTAATCACACAACTTTATCCTTTTTCACTATTGTACTTGTTTCATTTCCTCAAAATGACCTCTAATACCTTGAAAAAGAGGGTTGGCAAATCAACTGGAGTGAAAAACCACAGAAAATACCAGACCCCATATCATCTTTACCAGCCTGTGCTAACTTCAAATCTGACTTTCTCAGAGCAGAAAATTAAAAAGATAGGTTAAAAAAATGTTTTAAAAGAATGATTCTTTTTCTCAGACATGCATTATGTTGACAATATTTCAAGACACGTGAGATGTTCCAAATATAAATGAAATGCTGGCAACATTAAAATATGTAAATTAAGGAAAAAGAAAACCCAGGGTTAAGTCATAATCTGCCACAAAATAGTGTTTGCAAGAGTTCCATATGCCGCTTCTTATGCTAAATGTCTTCCTTTCACATGTGCTAACATCCTGTGCTCACTGCAGGATATCAGACACAGGAAGTGAATTGTATCCTTCTCTTCATCATTTGATGTTCATAAGTTAGGAGGAGCACATGGAGAACACTCGCTTCAACAGCCGGAACCTCTGTTCTACGCCAACGTAGGCATTGACCGACTTGAGGACGTTCATGACTCACCTCACTTTTCTGTGCAATTAGAATTAACCCAACAGGGGCGCCTGGGTGGCTCAGTGGGTTAAAGCCTCTGCCTTCGGCTCAGGTCATGAACCCGGGGTCCTGGGATCGAGCCCCACATCGGGCTCTCTGCTCAGCAGGGAGCCTGCTTCCTCCTCTCTCTCTGCCTGCCTCTCTGCCTAGTTGTGATTTCTCTCTGTCAAATAAATAAAATATTTAAAAAAAAAAAAGAATTAACCCAACATTCTGTGTTTGTAAAATGATGTATTGCTTCAAAGAAGTACAGGACAAACAGGTTAGTTTCTTTCAGATAAGGAAGAGCGCTCTAAAGAAAAACTACTTCAGTTACATAAGTTGTTGGAAGGCCAAAAGCCCTCCGCAGTGAGAGAAGACAACCGGGGAAACATCCTTAGCAGGACTTTCTCCACAGATTGCAAGCCACAGGCCTCCCTCCTGACGTAAGCCCTTCATGAGACCTTCAGACTTGACGGCTTCCCTCGAGTTGACGCTACAAACCCAACTTGATGACTGAATGGTCTTTGTTCTTTGGTTTTTGGGTGTTTGTTCTTGTTTTTGTTTTTTACAAAATCAGAGAACTTTAGAAACTGGAGTTTATCTAGAAGTGACAGAAAAGTAGACTATGAGAAGGGTGAAACTTGTCTCAGTTGGCCAGGGACTTTCCTGGGTTTGTTCATCCGTTTGCTTATTTTTGGATTTTTTTGAAGGAATGATCTACATTTTTAGAAAACCTGACTTCCTGTTGCTTTTTGCATTTTACTAGGTAACCCAGAGGAGTTAGGACCTAGATCCTTTAAATGCTATTGTTAATTTGCATATCGACACTCAATCCTATAGGTGTGATTATCACGTGGCTCTTCTCAGGCTCAATGTCTCCCCTTCTGCCATCAATGGTGCACCCCCGTACACACACCACGACCCTGGCTGTGCCCTCCAATCTGGGTGTGCAGACACAAAATCACCAGGGAACTCCACGGAGAACGAAACTAGCACACTCGCTGAATTTACCCAACCTCATTTTCAGTGTCTGGTAATAATGGAGTTAGAATCTACATTGGAGAGGTAATATTCATTATTTTAACTTTGGAAGCCTATTCTAGCCCATTTTGAAATTACAAGACATTATATCTGAGAACAGAAGAAAATAGGTGACTCCACATAAGATGAAATGAGGAAATGACGGGATCATTGTCAGTTTCTACGTCTAGGAGTTTTGGTCTTTGTAAGTGACTTTCCTGTCTTGTTAGAGCAAAGCAAACCGAAGGGGTTGCTCGTGACCACAGCAGCCGACGGGAAGAGAACCACAGATGCGGTCGGTTGAGTGATGGCACCCCGAAGTATCCTGGTCCGAAGCCCCGGAAATTATAAATCTTGCCTTATTCAGCAAAAGGGACTTTGCAGATATGAATTAGTTAAGAATTTGGAGATGGAGAGATTATCCCAGATTATCCAGGAGGGCCTTAAATGCAAAACATCTTTATTAAAGAGGCAGTGTGAGATTTGACACAGAGGAATGAATGTGACTTCTGGCTTTGGAAATGGAGACAGGAGCTGAAGGAGGAAATGCAGCCTAGAAAAATGGAAAATTCATGAAGACAGAGTCTCCCTTCTCCCAGAATTTCCAAGGGAGCACCTTAATTTTTGCCTAGGGAAACCGATTTCAGATGTCTGTCCTCCAGACCCATAAGACAAGAAATGCCTGTGGTCTTAAGCTACCACCTTTGTGGTAATTTGTTATGGCAACAATAGGAAATTCATACAGAACATGCAATTAAGAAAGCTTAGACTAGGACAGGGCTAATGCAAAGACAAAGACAAAGGACCCAGTTTTCAGACTGAGTAGTAAGACGCCAACATCTGCTTTCTGACAATGTTAGAGTGATACTGACTACAACAGTAAAGTGAATAAATCCATTTCCAGTTGATTCTTTTGGACAATGAAATTAACAACAGAAAAGCAATGATCCTTGCCACAAAAATCCTGACAGTTAAACCTTATCTGAAAATATCTACAATGTCCAGACCATGAAAATAAACGAATCAAAGATAGGCAGGATATAGAAAATATAGAGCACACTTGAAATAAGTGTGCAGAAAATCATTAAAGATCAGGAAAATTCATCTGGGTCCTCATAGATTTTAGGCAAATCCTTTGCAAACATAAACAGACAAATAGCAGAACTTTTTTCATTGAGATGCTCACCAAAAACAAAGGACACACACAAAATATCACTAATCACAAAAGCAAGAGACACCATGGCAATAGAGAGTTTTCTTTATTAGTGTTACTATACTCTAATGGCTGGAACTCTTGCCCTTTTCCAGAAGGTGTGTGATCTTTTGACTGATAGATCAAAGACAAACATGAGGAAGGATTAAAGTAATTTAGGCTATAAGTATGTTAAGAAAAACAAATGGGTTTTGAATAAGAAACTTAAGAAAATCCTCCATATTGCAGGCCAATATTGATGGACACATTTTGCCTAGGACCACTTATGGGCTAATAAAAATGCTTCTTACTCAATTGACTATGATAATACAGGATTAAGAAAAGACCTGATTTATATACCCAATGAAATGCAGATTTTCATTTTAATGAATGACACCTTTCATCCTCTATCTTCCTCTTCTCAGCCTTATCTGTTAAAATATGACTGGTTAGATACACCCTCTCACTAAAGACAATGAAAAAACCAGATTCAACAAAATATATATGACTTCTTTTCAAAGCTAAAAGTGCCGCCAAAAATAAGGAAATATGAAGTACAATATACAAGCAAAGATTGAAATTCAGGGAAATAAGCAGATTTCTGAAGTCAAATATAGTCTAAAAGCATTTTTCAAATATGGATAAAGTTAGTTTATATTTTCATTGTCCTTCCATTTGGGGGGCACTAAGTTTTGTCTTCTCTCCCAAGACAAAACTTAGTGCCCCCCCAAATGAAAGTTCTTTTCTCAAGATTGTATTTGGCAGAGAGAGAGAGGGGGACAGAGAGAGAGCATGAGCAGGGGAACAGGGAGAAACAGACTCCCTGCTGAGCAGGAAGGCAGACTCTGGGCTTGATCCCAGGACCCTGAGACCATGACCTGAGCTGAAGGCAGACACTTAACTGACTGAGCTGCTCAGGAACCCCTCAAACGGAGGTTCTAATAGGAGATTCCCCATTATAGATCTGAGATCCCAAAGGGCTGTACCTTCAGTGTTAATGCGAAGCAAAAGTAAACCCAAGTGACATTCTATTTCCAGGAAACAACAAAGAAAACTGTGTCAGCTCTAGAAAATGGAGTGGGGTCCAAGAGACCAATTACAACCAGAAAAGCTGTAACTGGAAGATGACCCTTATAACTATAAGCAAAAAGACATGAAATTCCAAATCACATATTATCTAAAATAATCTCAAGTCATTAAGTAAATCAAAGAAATCTTATAATTTTTACTGACCCAAAGAGCCAGGCAGAAACAAATGCAATACCATCTGCAGAAAACTTATCACTTTAAGTCTCAAAAAGAATAAAAACCACATTTTAAAAAATTCCTATTAATTAAAACTCAGAAAGTGAAGAAGAAAAAGTCACCTTGACTGACAGCCCACAGAAACAATAGAAAAGGGGGCCCTGCAAAGATTTTAAATATTGGAATAATCAAGATGAAATGCAAAATTCTTTTATTTGATATTCTTTAAAGGAGTAAAAGACAAGTTTAAAATAATGTGTAGAGAATTAAAATATTTTAAAAATAACAATATAGATCCTCCAGAAAGGAAAGCTGCAACAATTAAAATTTAAAATTAAGTGGGTAAATGTATAACAGATTAGACACAGCTGAGGACAGAATTAATAAACTGGAAGGTGGGTTTGTAGGAATTATCCAATGAATAACATTAAAGCAAAAAAGATGAGGAAAAGAAGAGAAGGTAAGACAAAAAGTTGAAGGACAGGAGTGTAGCACACATTTCATTGAAGTCTGGAATGAAATGAAAAGTTCAGCAGAAGCAGTACTTGAAGGACTACTGGATACTGATTTAGGAAAGATATTAATGCATAGACTCAGAGAAACCAGTGAACCTCAAGTGGGATATTTAAAAAGAAATCCATATCAGGACATTATCACGAAACTGAAGAACATCAAAAATAAGGAGAAAATCTGGAAACCTGTCAAAAAAGTGACAAATATTGGAGCAGCTGGGTGGCTCAGTTTATATTAAATGTCCAACTCTTGGTTCTGGCTCAGGTCGGGATCACAGGGTTGAGAGATCAAGCCCTACGTGGGGCTCCATGCTCAGCACAGAGTCTGCTTAAGACTTACTTTCTCTCTTTCTCTCTGCTGTCCTACTCTCCTCCCTCTCCCTAAAATAGACATTTTTTTAAGTGACAAATATACAACTGTCTTTCCAACAGCTTTATTATAAATTATAAAATAAAATTGTTTTGATCTTCACTGTCAAATAAGGTAATAATCAACCAAAAATTTTTACCCAGAAATATTGGTTCCAAGAATGAAGCAAATACAGTTTCCAAAAGACAAAAATAAAAAATTTACCACCAGCAGAAGAAAGAAAAGGAAAATTCTCAAAGATACATGTCAAACAGATGGCAAGTCAAACCACATATAAGGATGAGTAAGAAGCAGAGAAAATCTAACGTTACCTTCCATAAAGATTAATAACCTGGTGTTAATTTAAAAGCAACAAGTTAGAGGCGCCTGGGTGACTCAGTCAGTTAAGTGTCTGCCTTTGGCTCAGGTCATGATCTCAGGGTGCTGGGATTGAGCTCTGCATTGGGTTCTCTGAGTCAGCTTCCCCTCTCCCTCTGCCCCTACCTCCCACTCATGTGCACTCTCTCTCTCTCTCTCCCTCTCTCAAATAAATAAATAATTTTTTTAAAAAGATAAAAGCATCAAGATAGATTGAAAATATGGGAAAATAATAGTGTAGAACATGGGGAGAAGTTAGTGGATTTGTTCTGTAATAAGGTTCTTGTTATTATTCACTTTGGACTCTGATATTTTAAATTTGTGTGTGTAATTTTAGGATAAGCAGTAAATAAAGAGAAAGTGTATAAAGTGTCCAAACTGGTAGAAAAAAAGAAAATAAAATCAATCTAAAGAAAGTAAAAGGAAAGAGAGAAAAAGAACTACAGCATACTTTGGAAATTAAGGAATAAAGAGTAAAATGCTAAATGCTAAAAATCAAAGACTATCTGACTAGATTTTTTAAAATCCAACTATAAACTATTATGAGGAGTATACCTAAAACTTAAGAAAACAGGAAGGTGAAAACAAAAGAACAGTTAATTATATGTCAGACAAATTTCTACCAAAAGAATATCAGTACGCCCGTTGGTATAATATTACCAGGTTAAAAGTATTTTAAAAAGAAATAAGCATTACTATACATAAAGATATTTACTGAATAATAAAATGTTCAATTCACCAGAAAGGGAAAATAATTATAAATATGTTGCTACTCAATAATGTTGCCTAAAAGTATGCAAGGAAAAAACTGACTGTAGTCTGAAAAGAAATAGACAAATTTACAATCATACTAAATGATAGAATTGAATACACTTCTCAGTAATGGGTAAGATAAGCCAAAACCCCAAAACCTCAGTAAGGATATAGAAGATTGATATAGAAGATAAGAAGATATAGAAGATCACCAAGGTTGTTTCAATATGATTGGTCCCTAAGTAGACAGTATTTTTTCAATGAAAAAATAAAAAGAACTAGAGCTGCAATATGGAAAAAGATATTTGCTACCCATAAAATCAATAAAGGATTAATATGCACTTTATGTAAAGAACTTTTCCAAATACGTTTTTAAAAGAAAGAAGAATACTATAACAAAAACAGGAGAAAGCCATGAACAGTTACCTTTCAAAACTGATGGTTCCCATGGTGTCTACACAGAAGCAATTCTGGTATCTCCTTTGGGCATTGTTCCCATTTGGCACAGACTCCAACCCAGGTTCTCCGACTGTACTGGACATGCTATGAGTCTAATGTTATTTAGTAAATTTCTTTTTATGCTCAAGTTTGCCAAAGTAGATATTTATTTTATTTGCTTGTTTGACACAAACTCTGAATGACACAGATGCCAACATGTGACTCAGATAGCAAAGGTTGGGCATCACTGACTCTCTGTAAACTTATTAAGGTGTAAGCTTTTTTAAAAAAATTTTTTTTGCTTATTTATTTGAGAGAAAGAGAGAGTGAGAGAGAATATGAGAGAAGGGAAGGTCAGAGGAAGAAGCAGACTCCCTGCAGACCTGGGAGCCTAACGCAGGACTTGATCCTAGGACTACAAGATCATGACCTGAGCCAGAGGCAGCAGCTTAACCAACTGAGCCACCCAGGCACCCTAAGGTGCAAATTTTATGCAGCCACCACTAGCTGATACCCACTTTCCATCATCTTTCCAAATGCCATCAGGTCCTAGTTCTATTTGTCCAATCTCTCTTCTCATTGGACTGTCCCCTTGCCTCTTTCTAACATCAGTGTTTCAGCTTCCCCAGTATGCCAACAAACTCAGAGCGGAGTATCTCTACAAGTCACTTTGTAGCAGAATTACCACTGTGAAAGCAGAGATTATATTTTCTAAATCTTGCTGACCAGCCTTTCTGGTAGCCAGAGAGGAAGTAGGAAAAGTGTAGGAAGAGGAAAAGGAGTTGCTAAGACCTATCAAACAGAGACCATTACAGAACAGAAAACTTAACATACCACCTTTTCCCACTGAATTACATTTCCTGAAGGGGAAGAATTATGAAGATAATCCATTTTTTCTAGCCTCTTTTTTTCTCATATAACTCATTCTGCCAGTTGCAAACTTGACCTCTTGCCCCAAAATTCATATTCCCCAGAAATACTATCATTGGCTGTCATGCTAGAATGGTTTGCTCATGAATTCCATTCTCTACACTACGGCTTTGTTCAACCCAGATAGCCTACAGGTCTTGCTTACAAATAAAGCTCATTGACTATTGATTCTACTGTCTTTAAAGTGGGAATGCAAGTTGGTGCAGCCACTTTGGAGAACAGTGTGGAGATTCCTCAAGAAATCAAAAATAGAGCTTCCCTATGACCCTGCAATTGCACTGCTGGGTATTTACCCCAAAGATACAGATGAAGTGAAAAGAAGGGCCATCTGTACCCCAATGTTTATAGCAGCAATGGCCACAGTCGCCAAACTGTGGAAAGAACCAAGATGCCCTTCAATGGATGAATGGATAAGGAAGATGTGGTCCATATACTCTATGGAGTATTATGCCTCCATCAGAAAGGATGAATACCCATCTTTTGTATCAACATGGACGGGACTGGAAGAGATTATGCTGAGCGAAATAAGTTAAGCAGAGAGAGTCAATTATCATATGGTTTCACTTATTTGTGGGGCATAACAAAGAACATGGAAGACATGGGGAGATGGAGAGGAGAAGGGAGTTGAGGGAAATTGGAAGGGGAGATGAACCATGAGAGACTATGGACTCTGAAAAACAATCTGAGGGTTCTGAAGGGGCGGGGGGTGGGAGGTTGGGGAACCAGGTGGTGGGTAATAGGGAGGGCACATATTGCATGGAGCACTGGGTGTGGTGCAAAAACAATGAATACTGTTACGCTGAAAAGAAATTTTTAAAAAATGATGAAGTGATAGTTTGAACATAGTAGTTAATGGACTCATCAGAGTAAGCAGATCCTGATAAAAGACTGAAGTAGACAGAACTAAATGCAAATACTCCAGTCCCCTCCCTTGGTGATGTTTTCCTGTCATCACGGTATGGGGACACTTGTGCCTGAAACCACGCAGGGTGCAGCTCAGCCTCCTGGTTAATCTTCCACCAAGCACCTAAACCCCCTTACTCATCCTTCAGAGCTGCCACAATCTCTATCACCTAGTTCAAATCACAAGATATGCATTAACTCTCTGTTATGTACACGACATATCCATTCTGGGAGCTTTAAAGTTAAGCAAGATGTAATTCCTGTGTACTCTCTATTTTATACTCAGGAAGTTCTCGGGTCAACATAGTCCTGGGGACAAAAACAGGCTATAATTATGCCTCTAGTCCTGAATCAAGTGAGTGAGCAGAAATCTTGTCTTCTCAGTCCAACTTTCTTTCCACATATAGACTCTGGAAAGTAGAAGTAAAATATGTGACTTCACCGGTGCATGGTGACTTTGACCTCGACTGAGAGGGGCAGCAGGTGCTTACATAGACTCAATTTAGCCGTGTTTTGTACATACGCAGCCTTGGTGCCTCACAACTGCGCCCTTTGTCTTTGGCACCAATCCTTCCCAAACTCCAGCCTGAACTTCTGCTCAGGTGGGCTTCAGGGGACCATTTGAGATTTCACCTCTAATTAGTGTTTGCATATGTTTTTTCTCATTACGATAGCATTCCTACAAAGAAGACCCCTGCTGCCCTTGTGACAGTCTTTTGGATTCTACCCAGTGTAGTCACTTTGAAACCTTCACCTGACTAAACTTTCCCTCTGTTTTAAGATTCATAAAATGTTGCTATCAAAAGAAAGAAAATATTCTACTTTTGCCAGCTGGCTCTCTCCTTGTTTTTTTTGTTGTCATTGTTGTTGTTCCTGTTGTGTTTTTTGTTTCTGTTCTCATTATTTTCCTTCCCCCCCCCCTCTAATTTACCTCAAGGTAGAGCTGAACTCTATCGTTCCCCTTCATGTATTAATGACATTTTAACCTTTTTTTTTAAATTTCTACTAGCTAACCTTTATGCCTTTCATTCCTCCTCCGAAATAGATCCCCTTTTGAATTTCACTTCTGATCAGTCCTCACAATTCAATATGCCTCACTCTCAAAACTGTCTTTCTGATCTTTATTGTCTCTCCATAAAATGGGTATATTGTCATTTTTTCTCTGTATGCCTCCACTTTGGTTCTTTTGTCTCAATATCACTTTGCTATATTACCTCAATGCGAATAGAAGAAGAGATACTTTATTGCTGTAATTCTCTTCTTAAACTACATAAAATATCAATTTTCCAATTCATTCTTCCTAACTACAGTATACTCTTAATGAGCCCCATGTGTTTCATGGGGAAGCAAGGCTTTAAACTCTGTAGATTTGACCCACTTCTTCTTCTTTCTAATTGTACTGCATTCCTTCCACTGTTTCGCACATATTTTTCATTGCTGTGTCAGAATCAATCCAAGCTGTTTTGTTATTTGGGGGATGAAATGTAGCTCAGACTTGGGGATGTTCTCAGGAATAAAAATACTCTGCAGGTTAAAACACTTTGACTTCCGTAATTAACATCATACTGATTTTACATACTTGTTGGAATCTTCAGGACCCCAATAAATAATAGTATTTGGTTTTTTTTTTCTTTTTTTCCTACCCAGGATCTGAACAAATTGTGAAGGAAAACAAGCAACTGGCAGATGAAAGAACAGAACACTATATTTCCAAAAATCAAATACTTTATGGACTGCCAGGCATTTTTGCCATTTTGGAAATAATAAATGTGAATGCATCATCATCAAAATGTGCTAGCACCTGTATTCCTGATAAGGGATAGGTTGCAGAGTGTGATTTCTGTCCTTGGGTAGGTGTCCGTACTAACAGTGAATTACAGGAAGACTCCCATGCCCTCACAGGCAAGGCTGGCGAGGAACACCTCCCCTGCAGAAAGGATGGTTGGTAGAGCCCAGGTAAGTAATACTTGTGTCTGAAGAAGCAGAACACAGCTGTGCATTACTGGCAATCTACTCCTGGGAGCACCATACAGGCAGAGAAGGCTGGGTTATGCAAACCCATTTTTCTCCTAATCTCAGCAATCAAACTCATCCTTGCCCCTCCTCTCTGAGCCCCAGGCAAGGAATGATTGAAGTGCAAAGAGAGGCCAGGAATATTCCAGCAAGAGTTGCTTCTTCCATATGGAAGAAAAAAAATCTGGAATGAGGCATGCATGCCCTCTTTGCCCCACCACACTCCTCCCCTGCAAAAAAAAATAAAGAGAGAGAGAGAAAGAAAAAAGGAAAAAAAGGAAAATCCTGTAATTTTTTATATAAACTGCCTCGAAAGAAGCTAAGCTACAAGGCATACACAAACCAAACAAGCCTCTAAAAGAAATCTTGAGGTTGCAGTGACCAGAAATTGTCATTTTGGGGCACTACTCCAGCTCCCCATAGAAATGTGCGAAAGGCAGTTTATTCTTTCCCCAACCGAAAGGGCAGGAATTACAAGCCCTTCCCTGATTATTATGCTCTTACCATACCACAGTCTGGGGCCCCATTCTTTATAAAAACTTTCATTTCCAGACAACCACATGACATTTCACAATATTATTAACTTTTGTCTCGTAGAGGGCTACCACAATTTTACGGGCTGAGTAGCAAAAGTATAAGTTACTAAACCAGTCCACAAAAAGAGCCCTAAATGATCCAGTTACAGAAGACACGGGGAGAGCCAAACATCTTATGCAAAATCCCTCCATATTTTACATGCCTTTTTGCATTTCCATTTTCTCTTGGAAAAACAAAAACAAACAAACAAAAATCACCCTCTGGATTTGATAACCTTTCAACTGACTTAAAGTGCAGTGTAGGAAGCCTGTCATTTGAATTACACAATAAAAAGCATCCCCTTATAGAAGAGGTAGAAACCCAAGTATATTACAGACACTTTTTAGCATTTGGGGTTTGTTTCACTGTTTTAGTGTAATCATAGACATACAGCCCCTTGAACATCCTCCTCTATTCTAACTGGCTATAATTTTGTTTCTGACGCTCAAATTCTAACAGCTTGGACATGCACAGGCTGCTTTTTCTGTGGGACCCTTTGTCCAACACAACCCCAAACATCTTGGAAAATATCTTTGCTTTCTTGCCAGAGGGTAATTCAGGTCTGTATTTATTTATTTGACCTTAAGACATGGCATTAGTTCTTCTCCCTGGAGTTCTGGTTGCCTTAGTAGATGATATTAGTGCTCAAAAACTTGGTGGGGGGGGGGGGTGTCTAGAGTGGCATGAAACTCATTTCCACTGGGTACTTGCAGTAGACAGAGTAACCCCAAAAAATGACGGGGGGGGGGAAGATTTCCTCTAGGTTATGAGTTTACACTGACGTGTTCAAATTACCTCTATCTTTAATTTGCTTCTTTATTTAACTTGTTCTAATATATAAGCTTAATAATCCAATTTTTCTGGGTTTTGGTTTTTTTGTTTTTGTTTGGACTACCTCTTCTTTCCCTGCTTTGTCCACTATTCTTAATTTTTTTTAAAGATTTTATTTATTGATTTGAGAGAGAGTGAGAGTGCACAAACAGGGGCAGGCAGAGGGAGAAGCAGACTCCCTGCTGAGCAGGGAGCCCAACACGGGGCTTGATCTCAGGACTCTGAGATCGTGACCTGAGCTGAAGACAGAGGCTTAACCAACTGAGCCACCCGGGCACCCCTGACCACCATTCTGAACACACATTCTGTATACTGTGCCACACCAAGACTCCTTCTGGTTAAAAAGTACACATTTCCCCACCTTCCTCATTGACTCTCAGCCAGTGCATCCTGGACTTGAGTCCACAGTGTACAGGTCAGGGTGATTCTGTCTGGAATTGACAGTCTACCACAGGTAATCTGAAAGCAAATTACCAACTATTCACTTAAGAAAAGCCAGGATGCATGGGATATAGTACAATACCAGCCCTCAAAGCTGTCCCCTTAAATCTCTACTGTCTTTCCCTTCCTTTACTTCTCCTTTTATTACTTTGTCATTGGCATTTCGGTGATTGATGATAGTCTGTTTACAATTCCATATTCACTTTTTATGTAGATATCTACCATTTTCATTACAAGTAATTTCAGGTGTTTTTGATACACACAGAAACTTTTCTTTTAAGATTCCTGAAACAGAACCTAATTTACCAGGAGAGATACTCACACGTTCTAAATTATAGCACCTGATAAAGAAGTGTGATGCTCCCTCTTCGGCAAACACCGACATCGCTGAAAGCTAATTAATTTTAAACCAAGTTAACTCCAACATACTCAGAAGAATCGTAGCATCTCCAGGCCAGAATATATCACTGTAAGGGAAGCAATTTGTCACATACATTTCAAAACAGAGGTACAGGGACCCAAGCATCCCCTCGATGAGGAAATGGGTTCAAGTCATGAGATGGGGCAGAAAGGAAGTGTTTCCTGTCAGTTATGTTTTCTGACACGTGCTTATCACAGAGCAAAGCTGATCGGCTCCTATGATCTTTCCTCTCTGCAATGTTGAGAGCCCTCTTTTTCAGGGGACAGCATGTCCTCCTCTCATTCAGCAAAACTGCTCCTAACAAGGTCTGTATGTAGGAAGGCTCCCAGCGCTTCAGGAGCACTCTAAACCTCTAAGCCTTGCCACTTTGAGTAAAAGGTGAAGTATTAAGGACTTTGGACTCCTGCCACCGAGTTTTGGGGGAACCTGTTTGCTGCATGTGTAGGCATGTGTCCACCCTGAGTGTATCTCTGAGTGGTCTCTCTCTTTAGGTGGGGTTCGGTGTTACAGTCAGCCTAGCAGGCAAAAATCGGGTATAATCTAAATGAGCCTTGTAACATTCCCATAGACACGCCTACATTGTCAGGACACAAGCCCCTGGACTCTTAAAATTATGATTGATGGTTTCTCTCTGCATTTTGGATTTGTCCCTCTTTTCCTCCAGAAAGTGGAGACCAAGAGATAGAATCTGAAGATGGAAAAACAAAAGATACAAAAAGGGATTTTCCTCCTACTTAGTCGAATGCAATTAGGTCAAAAGGTCATACAAGGCCACGCAAAAACACAGTGCAGAGGGGGAGGAGTCAAGATGGCAGAGAAGTAGCAGCCTGAGACTACATCAGGTAGCAGGAGATCAGCTCGATAGCTTATCTAAACATTGCAAACACCTACAAATCCAACGGGAGAGCGAAGAGAAGAAGAACAGCAACTCTAGAAACAGAAAATCAACCACTTTCTGAAAGGTAGGACTGGCGGAGAAGTGAATCTAAAATGACGGGAAGATAGACCGCGGGGGGAGGGGCCGGCTCCTGGCAAGCGGCGGAGGAACGGAGCACAAAATCAGGACTTTTAAAAGTCTGTTCCACTGAGGGACATCGCTCCAGAGGCTAAACCAGGGTGAAGCCCACGCGGGGCCAGCGTGGCCCCAGGCCCCGCAGGGTCACAGAAGGATCGGGGGTGTCGGAGTGTCGGAGAGCTCGCAGGTATTAGAACGGAGAAGCCGGCTGCAGAGACAGAGCCGAGGACTGAACTCTCAGCTCGGGGTTACCTTGAACTGGTCGCGGGCTGGGTGAGCTCGGAGCGCGGCTGGAGGCTGGGGATGCGGGAGTGATTGGGTGCTGTCCTCTGGGGGCGCACTGAGGAGTGGGGCCCCAGGCTCTCGGCTCCTCCGGGCCGGAGACTGGGAGGCCGCCATTTTCATTCCCGTCCTCCGGAACTCTACGGAAAGCGTTCAGGGAACAGAAGCTCCCAAAAGCGAACCCGAGCCGATTACTTAGTCCGGCCGCCGGTAAGGGCGGTGCAATCCCGCCTCGGGCAAAGACACTTGAGAGTCACTACAACAGGCCCCTCCCCCAGAAGATCAACAAAATATCCAGCCAGGACGAAGTTCATCTATCAAGGAGAAAGCAGATTCAATTCCTAAGACAGCAGAGCAATTCCAGAGGAGGAGAAAGCAAAGCACGGAACTCATGGCTTTCTCCCCATGATTCTTTAGTCTTGCGGCTACTTCAATTTTTTTTTTCTTTTTTCAATTTTTTTTTCTTTTTTCAACTGTTTTTTCTTTTTTCTTTTTTCTTCTTCTGCTAAATTTTTTAAAACTTTTACCCTTTTCTTTTTTAACATTTATTGACTAGTTCATCTAAATACATATATTTTTTCTTTCTTTTTTATATTTTTTTTATTTGTTTTATTTTTTAAATTTTTTTCTTTCTTTTTTTTTTCTTTCTTTTTTTTTTTTCTTTTTTTTTCAGAAGCTGTTTTTATCCCCTTTCTCCCCCCCACAATTTGGGGTCTCTTCTGATTTGGTTACAGCGCATTTTTCCGGGGTCTTTGCCACCCTTTTAGTAGTTTATTTGCTCCTTCATATCCTCTTATCTGGACAAAATGACAAGGCGGAAAAAATCACCACAAACAAAAGAACAAGAGACAGTACCGAAGGCTAGGGACCTAATCAACACAGACATTGGTAATATGTCAGATCAAGAGTTCAGAAGGACGATTCTGAACATTCTAGCCGGGCTCGAAAAAGGCATGGAAGACATTAGAGAAACCCTCTCTGGAGATATAAAAGCCCTTTCTGGAGAAATTAAAGAACTAAAATCTAACCAAGTTGAAATCAAAAAAGCTATTAATGAGGTGCAATCAAAAATGGAGGCTCTCACTGCTAGGATAAATGAGGCAGAAGAAAGAATTAGTGATATAGAAGACCAAATGACAGAGAATAAGGAAGCCGAGCAAAAGAGGGACAAACAGCTACTGGACCATGAGGGGAGAATTCGAGAGATAAGTGACACCATAAGACGAAACAACATTAGAATAATTGGGATTCCAGAAGAAGAAGAAACAGAGAGGGGAGCAGAAGGTCTTTTGGAGAGAATCATTGGAGAGAATTTCCCTAATATGGCAAAGGGAACAAACATCAAAATCCAGGAGATGCAGAGAACCCCCCTCAAAGTCAACAAGAATAGGTCCACACCCCATCACCTAATAGTAAAATTTACAAGTCTTAGTGACAAAGAGAAAATCCTGAAAGCAGCCCGAGAAAAGAAGTCTGTAACATACAATGGTAAAAATATTAGATTGGCGGCAGACTTATCCACAGAGACCTGGCAGGCCAGAAAGAGCTGGCATGATATATTCAGAGCACGCAACGAGAAAAACATGCAGCCAAGAATACTCTATCCAGCTAGGCTATCATTGAAAATAGAAGGAGAGATCAAAAGCTTCCAGGACAAACAAAAACTGAAAGAATTTGCAAACACCAAACCAGCTCTACAGGAAATATTGAAAGGGGTCCTCTAAGCAAAGAGAGAGCCTAAAAGTAGTAGATCAGAAAGGTACAGAGACAATATACAGTAATAGTCACCTTACAGGCTAATAATGGCACTAAATTCATATCTCTCAATAGTTACCCTGAATGTTAATGGGCTAAATGCCCCAATCAAAAGACACAGGGTATCAGAATGGATAAAAAAACAAAACCCATCAGTATGTTGCCTACAAGAAACTCATTTTAGACGCGAAGACACCTCCAGATTTAAAGTGAGGGGGTGGAAAACAATTTACCATGCTAATGGGCATCAGAAGAAAACTGGGGTGGCAATCCTTCTATCAGATCAATTAGATTTTAAGCCAAAGACTATAATAAGAGATGAGGAAGGACACTATATCCTACTCAAAGGGTCTGTCCAACAAGAAGATCTAACAATTTTAAATATCTATGCCCCTAACGTGGGAGCAGCCAACTATATCAACCAATTAATAACAAAATCAAAGAAACACATCAATAATAATACAATAATAGTAGGGGACTTGAACACTCCCCTCACTGAAATGGACAGATCATCCAAGCAAAAGATCAACAAGGAAATAAAGGCCTTAAATGACACACTGGACCAGATGGACATCACAGATATATTCAGAACATTTCATCCCAAAGCAACAGAATACACATTCTTCTCTAGTGCACATGGAACCTTCTCCAGAATAGATCACATCCTGGGTCACAAATCAGGTCTCAACCGGTATCAAAAGATTAGGATTATTCCCTGCATATTTTCAGACCACAATGCTCTGAAGCTAGAACTCAATCACAAGAGGAAAGCTGGAAAGAACCCAAATACATGGAGACTAAACAGCATCCTTCTAAAGAATGAATGGGTTAACCAGGAAATTAAAGAAGAATTGAAAAAATTCATGGAAACAAATGATAATGAAAACACAACAGTTCAAAATCTGTGGGACACAGCAAAGGCAGTCCTGAGAGGAAAATATATAGCGGTACAAGCCTTTCTCAAGAAACAAGAAAGGTCTCAAGTACACAACTTAACCCTACACGTAAAGGAGCTGGAGAAAGAACAAGAAAGAAACCCTAAACCCAGCAGGAGAAGAGAAATCATAAAGATCAGAGCAGAAATCAATGAAATAGAAACAAAAAAAAAAAAAACAATAGAAAAAATCAATGAAACTAGGAGCTGGTTCTTTGAAAGAATCAATAAGATTGATAAACCCCTGGCCAGACTCATCAAAAAGAAAAGAGAAAGGACCCAAATCAATAAAATCATGAATGAAAGAGGAGAGATCACAACTAACACCAAAGAAATACAGACAATTATAAGAACATACTATGAGCAACTCTACGCCAACAAATTGGACAATCTGGAAGAAATGGATGCATTCCTAGAGACATATAAACTACCACAACTGAACCAGGAAGAAATAGAAAACCTGAACAGGCCCATAACCAGTAAGGAGATTGAAACAGTCATCAAAAATCTCAAAACAAACAAAAGCCCAGGGCCAGACGGCTTCCCAGGGGAATTCTACCAAACATTTAAAGAAGAACTAATTCCTATTCTCTTGAAACTGTTCCAAAAAATAGAAATGGAAGGAAAACTTCCAAACTCATTTTATGAGGCCAACATCACCTTGATCCCAAAACCAGACAAGGATCCCACCAAAAAAGAGAACTACAGATCAATATCCTTGATGAACACAGATGCAAAAATTCTCGCCAAAATACTAGCCAATAGGATTCAATAGTACATTGGGATTGGGAGAGGGGGTGCGGGCTATGGACATTGGGGAGGGGAGGCGAACCATAAGAGACTATGGACTCTGAAAAACAACCTGAGGGTTTTGAAGGGTCAGGGGTGGGAGGTTGGGGGAACAGGTGGTGGGTAATGGGGAGGGCACGTTTTGCATGGAGCACTGGGTGTTGTGCAAAAAGAATGAATACTGTTACGCTGAAAAAATAAATAAAATGGAAAAAAAAAAAAAAAGGATTATTCACCACGATCAAGTGGGATTTATTCCAGGCCTGCAGGGTTGGTTCAACATCCGCAAATCAATCAATGTGATACAACACATTAATAAAAGAAAGAACAAGAACCATATGATACTCTCAATAGATGCTGAAAAAGCATTTGACAAAGTACAGCATCCCTTCCTGATCAAAACTCTTCAAAGTGTGGGGATAGAGGGCACATACCTCAATATTATCAAAGCCATCTATGAAAAACCCACCGCAAATATCATTCTCAATGGAGAAAAACTGAAAGCTTTTCCGTTAAGGTCAGGAACACGGCAGGGATGTCCATTATCACCACTGCTATTCAACATAGTACTAGAAGTCCTAGCCTCAGCAATCAGACAACAAAAAGAAATTAAAGGCATCCAAATCGGTAGAGAAGAAGTCAAACTATCACTCTTCGCAGATGATATGATACTATATGTGGAAAACCCAAAAGACTCCACTCCAAAACTGCTAGAACTTGTACAGGAATTCAGTAAAGTGTCAGGATATAAAATCAATGCACAAAAATCAGTTGCATTTCTGTACACCAACAACAAGACAGAAGAAAGAGAAATTAAGGAGTCCATCCCATTTACAATTGTACCCAAAACTATAAGATACCTAGGAATAAACCTAACCAAAGAGGCTAAGAATCTATACACAGAAAATTATAAAGTACTCATGAAAGAAATTGAGGAAGACACAAAGAAATGGAAAAATGTTCCATGCTCCTGGATTGGAAGAATAAATATTGTGAAAATGTCTATGCTACCTAAAGCAATCTACACATTTAATGCAATCCCTATCAAAATACCATCCATTTTTTTCAAAGAAATGGAACAAATAATCCTAAAATTTATATGGAACCAGAAAAGACCTCGAATAGCCAAAGGAATATTGAAGAACAAAGCCAAAGTTGGTGGCATCACAATTCCAGACTTCAAGCTCTATTACAAAGCTGTCATCATCAAGACAGCATGGTACTGGCACAAAAACAGACACATAGATCAGTGGAACAGAATAGAGAGCCCAGAAATCGACCCTCAACTCTATGGTCAACTAATCCTCGACAAAGCAGGAAAAAATGTCCAATGGAAAAAAGACAGCCTCTTCAATAAATGGTGCTGGGAAAATTGGACAGCCACATGCAGAAAAATGAAATTGGACCACTTCCTTATACCACACACGAAAATAGACTCCAAATGGATGAAGGACCTCAATGTGAGAAAGGAATCCATCAAAATCCTTGAGGAGAATGCAGGCAGCAACCTCTTCAACCTCAGCCGTAGCAACATCTTCCTAGGAACAACGGCAAAGGCAAGGGAAGCAAGGGCAAAAATGAACTATTGGGATTTCATCAAGATCAAAAGCTTTTGCACAGCAAAGGAAACAGTTCACAAAACCGAAAGACAACTGACAGAATGGGAGAAGATATTTGCAAACGACATATCAGATAAAGGGCTAGTATCCAAAATCTATAAGGAACTTAGCAAACTCAACACCCAAAGAACAAACAGTCCAATCAAGAAATGGGCAGAGGACATGAACAGACATTTCTGCAAAGAAGACATCCAGATGGCCAACAGACACATGAAAAAGTGCTCCACGTCACTTGGCATCAGGGAAATACAAATCAAAACCACAATGAGATATCACCTCACACCAGTCAGAATGGCTAAAATTAACAAGTCAGGAAATGACAGATGCTGGCAAGGATGTGGAGAAAGGGGAACCCTCCTCCACTGTTGGTGGGAATGCAAGCTGGTGCAACCACTCTGGAAAACAGCATGGAGGTTCCTCAAAATGTTGAAAATAGAACTACCCTATGACCCAGCAATTGCACTACTGGGTATTTACCCTAAAGATACAAACATAGTGATCCGAAGGGGCACGTGTACCCGAATGTTTATAGCAGCAATGTCTACAATAGCCAAACTATGGAAAGAACCTAGATGTCCATCAACAGATGAATGGATAAAGAAGAAGTGGTATATATACACAATGGAATACTATGCAGCCATCAAAAGAAATGAAATCATGCCATTTGCGACGACGTGGATGGAACTAGAGCGTATCATGCTTAGTGAAATAAGTCAATCGGAGAAAGACAACTATCATATGATCTCCCTGATATGAGGACATGGAGAAGCAACATGGGGGGTTAGGGGGATAGGAGAAGAGTAAATGAAACAAGATGGGATTGGGAGGGAGACAAACCATAAATGACTCTTAATCTCACAAAACAAACTGGGGGTTGCTGGGGGGAGGTGGGATTGGGAGAGGGGGAGCGGGCTATGGACATTGGGGAGGGGAGGCAAACCATAAGAGACTATGGACTCTGAAAAACAACCTGAGGGTTTTGAAGGGTCAGGGGTGGGAGGTTGGGGCAACCTGAGGGTTTTGAAGGGTCAGGGTGGGAGGTTGGGGGAACAGGTGGTGGGTAATAGGGAGGGCACGTTTTGCATGGAGCACTGGGTGTTGTGCAAAAAGAATGAATACTGTTACACTGAAAAAATAAATAAAATGGGAAAAAAAATGAAAAAAAAAAAAACACAGTGCATATGTCTGACAGACATTTCCTGCCCACCTTGTGGGTTCCGGGGCTACACCGCTAATAAAACAAACTAGTGAACCTTCCATTCTACAATGGCAATTACAGTTAAGGGATTCCTAGTTTTATTGAAAGAAGACTGTTTGCAATTTTTTTACCCCCCCATGATTTATTTATTTTATTTTATTTATTTATTTATTTTTTACTATTCCTTAGCTTGTTTCAGAAAAGAGACGAGGTAGAAATATTGTGATTTTGCTGTCTTAAGAGGTCACTTGGGTTGGACAGGTTTCGTTTTGCTCGGTTTGAATGCAATGCCATGCTGAGTGGATTAGAAAGCAGCCCAGCTTCCCTGGGTTATATTAGCAGAAGGCATTCATTGCCTTTTGTAGGGCTTCCCTTCCAATGGCTCGCTGACCCACTGAACCCCAACACCGACCCCAGGCACAGACACACCTCCGCATCCATGCGCACAGTATTTAGGGCAAATAACAGGGACTTAATGTAAATTTATGGACTTGATAAAATTAGTCCATTGTCTCTTGACTCAATTTCTATATTAAAACCTATAGCCTTTTCCCCACAATTTCTAATGCCTATTCAGATTGTCAAATCATGGAAAAGAATTATCGCCAGGGTTTTTATTTATAAGAGAGTACCAGTCCTCATGGTCTCTGTTCTCTCTTCTCTACTGCAAAAAGAAAAATAAAAAAATAAAAAAGAGCTCTTAAAGTTTTACCATCAGAATTCCTCGAACGCATCATCATTTCTAAAATTGCTCTGAGACCCGCTTTCCGGCTAGAGAAGCTAGCGGATCCCTGTGAATAACATTGCAACTGTCATTCACTGTATTCTCGGAGGCTAACTACACGTGCCCTTCTTTCTCCAAATAGTAGCCATTTCTGCTGTAAAATTCTTATGGTCCTTGCCCATTTCTGCCCAGATTGTTTTTGACAGCAGTAGGAGCCCTGCTTCTGCCACCTTCTAGGATTTCACTGCACCCAAAGTTTGAATTACCGTGCACTGTAAGCACAAACCTGTATTTCTTGCATAATTGCCTCTGATTCCGTACACTGTGGGATCGGTAAGACCATCATAACTCATAAAGAATATTTAGGACTCCTGCCGAGATAAAACATTTCTGATAAGAGCATATTTTGCATTCTCTCCACTTAGACGGTGAATTACTACTGAATACGCTCTGTGTTACTAAAGTAATTGATTTACAAAATAGCTTTTATGTAGCACGTACAAACCCACTCTTTTGCCAAATATGAAAGATTTTCAAATGCAACAGTTTGGTGGAGCAGAGAGCCTGCTGAGCTGAAAAGCAAATACAGCTATCTGATTAATTGGTTCTGACCTCATAAATATTATACTTTGGGGGCTCTAATGGAACTTCCTGAGGGTAAATTGTATGGTTCACCTCATTCATTTATATCTCTGGCTGACAGATGTACATTTTAAAATGTCACTGAATATGCTGGCAATAAATGAGGTATAACATTAGCATCTTGATTCTGTGGTGGAATTTTTATGGGACGCTTTTGTTAAATGATTCCAACCGTAGTAAGAATATTGCAGTATTATTCACTCTATGTCGTCCTTTCTATTTTAATCAGTCTCTCAGCATTCATATTGATCTCTTTCCTTATAACTAAAATGTCTGCTTTTATAAAATAGGTCTCTCTTATACTATGTACTACCTCTCTCCCATAATGAACAATTGTTGACTATTGCTTGCAAGAAGTTTTGGGCATTCCGGTTGTGGTGCCACTAATAGTCTTTATTTAACCACGTAAAGAATTTGAGGCAATATTTCAAACAAGATGAGGCAAGACTCGGGAAGTATATCACACATTGATAGTGTCGCTTAGAATTTAAAATTTAAACCTCCTAATTACGAAGAAGCTATCCTTTCACTTAAAGAAACATTTATAAATGTGAAGACTGGAGCAAAAAAAAAAAAGCAATTTTACGAAATTATGTAACATATTTTAGCACAACAGTATATTTTGTTATTGTACGAGCATCTTGTTGAGAAAAATGTATTTTACATATGCTGCGAGCCTATAAAGCATGCAGATTTCAGTGAACATTAATCTTGCCAATGAAAGGATGATTATTTTAAAGACAACTTAGCTTCAGGAAAAAGATAAAAAGGGAACTAGCGAATCTGCCAAACGGAGCAATTTAATAATGTACTTGATTGAGGTGCCATTATTCTTGTTTGTTTTGGGTTCCTGGAACTCAAGGAAATAAAAGAAAATTCATTTTCCCAAAGTTAAATCTAAAAAGACATTCAGTTCTTTTCATGAGTAAAAGATTTTGTGGATTTGGATATTACGGATAAAATTTCCCATTGGTAAAACAGTTATCACCACTCGTACAAAGCCTTATTTTCTTCGTTTTTCTCTAATCACTTATGTATTGATGTGCCATTATTTTTATAAATCTGGAAGGAAGACATTTGACCTTATTCTGAAAGTTGGAGGCACGAATACAGGAAAGCTACAAAACTTGGGTATCGCTTAAAGAAAGAGACAGCCAAGCTGGTTATCATCATATCTTAGAATTGAATTTAGCCAGATTGGATGGGTTCAATCTACCCTTTTATATTAATGGAAGCCCAGCTAAGGAAGTCAGTGCAACCCTTCAAAAAACATGTAGCAGAAACGTGAATAATTTCTAACAGTATCATTAGTGGATTTACATTTGCACTTACTGGGTAGAAAGAAACAGAAAGGCATGTGGTGTCCACCGCAGAAAGAACCACGTTCATTAGAAATACAAATAAATTGGCAGCGAAGGTCCCAGACCCTGCTAGTGTAAAGGATTAAGAAGTAATTAAAATTTACACTATGGATATATCTCCAGACTTCCCAAATTAACTTCTAATTTGATGTGAACATCCTTCAGATCCTCACATCCGACCCTAATGCAGGGAAATCTGCCTTGATCCCTTTTCTCTGTATGTTATTGCTACTTCCTTTTTTCCCCCCATTACACTTTTACATTCATGGGTGAGACTTTGAGTAAGATCCACTTTTCCCAGTAGACTGTCAGGCTCTGAAAGAAAGAACTAAATGTGCATTGTATTCCCAGAGTCCTGGGCTAATCTCCTGCAATTTTAATTTTATATTACACTTAAGTAAAACTTCTGATTTTTTCTCAGGTGTTTGTGAATATAAGTTATGTGGTCTAGAATTATATTAGGTTTTAATTTGCTAGACATAGCTCCAAAATTCCTTTTCCCTATAAATGCTGATTATCGGGTGGTAAAGAAATAGCATTAGATGTCAGAAACTTTTATTTTTCATTTTTTATCTATTTCATTTTTTACTTACTTATGTATTTGAGAGAGAGAGCATGCAAGGAAGCAAAGAGGGAGGGAGAAGGATAAGCAGATTCTGCGTTGAGCATGGAGCCTAACCCGGGGCTCCATCTCATGACCCTGAAATCATGACCTGAGCCGAAATCAAGGGTCAGTCACTTAATCAACTGAACCACCCAGGTGCCCCAGAAGTTTTTTTTATGTTTTATGGCATTCCACTACACCAATATGTTCACATCCCTTTACAATCCTTCGATTTCTCCTACAGCATACAAACAGCATGTCCGTTATTGTTTAAAAAATGGATTTTATATTTGGATTTCCTTCCTTTTAAAGCTTTTACGTAAGAAGCACAATTTATATATATATATATATATATATTTTTTTTTTTAAATTTTATTTATTTATTTGACAGAGCGAGATCTCAAGTAGGCAGAGAGAGTGAGAGGGAAGCAGGCTCCCTGCCAAGCAGAGAGCCTGATGCGGGGCTCGATCCCAGGACCCTGAGATCATGACCCGAGCCGAAGGCAGCGGCTTAAACCACTGAGCCACCCAGGCGCCCCCACAATTTATATATTTGATAGAAATCAGCAACTAGATCATTTGGCAAATCGACTTTCAATAAACTGATTTAAGGCAAATTAACCTGCTTCTCATTTCTAGTATCGCCCACAAATCCTAGCAAAGTAAGTGCATTTGGCTTTATTTTGACTTGTAATCTGTAAAGCTCTAAACAAACAAGAGTTTTTATAACATAGGGGAGATTCTTGTAAAGCTCCTTCAGACAGATAATGGCTGAGTTCCTTCAAAAGGACCTGTTAATCTTTCTCAGTGGTTCTTTCTTCATTTGAAAAGAAGTACCAATAACTCCCTGGGTCGGACTCCAAAATTTGGGGAGGGATTGTCATGTAGATGTAGGCCTTTTGTAAACTGTGGAGTACTATAAAAACATAAGGCAGTCACAAACCAGCTCAATCTAAAGGGTCATTTCCTATGACCCATCTATCTTTTGCAAAAATTTTCCACACCCGTGTTATGGTTATTGGGAAGTCTGAACGCCACATTCATTCTTGAGGGCTTTTGGAGCTAAGCCACCAGAGGTCCAAGGTTATGGCAGTTTCATGGGTATTTCCAGGGCATTTGTCAAATGCCTTTTTTTAAGAACAGCGAACAATATTTCTTTCTTTCTGGAATTCCTCTAGGATTGTAATCCACAGAGGGTATGCACTGCAAACCAGGACCAGCTGATTTGCAGTCTGGAGGAATCAATTTGTCAAGCATTAGGAAAAGTGTCTAGAGCCTCCACTAAAGGAGCAGAGTTCAAGGGGTGAATGTTGAATTCTTCTACATTCCTGTTTTTAACACTCACAAGGAGGAGAGAAAGCATTTGGGGATTCCTCTCCTTCATAAACTTGCAGACAACTTTCTCGCTCCCCCTTAGGCTTCTTAATATATATGGCTCCAGAGATGTGAGTTAAAACACCAAGATACCAGTTCTTTCCTTACCTCAAAATTTGCCAATGAAATAAGAGCCATCCCAACTCCTTGATCTATGTAGGTGGGTGTCCATGGTGGCCTCATGGCAGAAGGACTGGAAAAGCATCAATGTAGTCCACTGCGTCCCCATTTTACAGATGAAAACCATGGAGCTTGGTGAGCCTCAGAAGCTGGTCAGTGGTTGAAGAGCTAGTAAACCTTGGAGCTGGGAATCAGCCCTGGGGCTCTGTGGTTTAGAAATCTGTGCCCTAACTCATTGTACGAGTTAGGTAGCTGGTATCCTTCCCAAAAATGCTTTCCTCCTCAAAACCAATAATCATTTCTCAACCATTCTTTCCCATGTAACCTAAGGCAACATACTTCCAAATTTTTCTCTTCTTTTTAACTGCCACTCATCAAAGGTAAAATTTACTCTTCCTTTCAATACCATACAAAGGCACCATACAAAGAGATTTACTCTAAAATTAAATGTCAGTGACAAAACTGATTCATGATTTATGAAAGCCAGAAACCCTCCAGCTCCATGTTTTGATTCCCGCAGTGTTCTAGTAAGTCAGATACAAGGGAAAGCAAGAAACCTGAAAGGAGGATGGTCCTGCATCCTAAAGGCAAGACTGAGGTCTACGGCCACTCCCCCACCCTCCAAAGTTCATTTACCATTTGGCCTGATTGCTGAAGCACCACAGCTCATTTCTGGAGCCGCTAACACTTCGAGCTACTCCTTGTGCCCTTGGGCCTCTGGTTCCTCAGACGTAAAAAGAAGACAATAATATTACATGATTTTTAGGGTTGCTATAAGGATTCAATCAGAATATTCAATATTCAATATTCCAGTCAGACTAGTGACTGGCATTTAGGGAGATCCAAAATACAAGCTACTGCCATTATTGTCTTTATTAGTAACCTAATTAGAATCAATCAAGAAAGAGAAAGAAATTGAGAGCCAATGAAAGGATGAGAAAGAAATCCGTGTGTTTTGTAGATAAATAAGGGATAGAAGCTAACAGAGAACATTTGGTGGGTCAGGGGTTGCCCCCTTCCAGTCTCGTGCCTGCCAGTCACTTCCTTGATCCCTCTGCTCTAGGCATTCTGGTCCACCTGTCTCTTCCTAATACACCTTTCTTCTGAATGCCCTAACCTGCTGTACATTCCACTCCCTCTCTTTAGAACAAGGTAATTGTCCATCTTATAATTCATGGCACCATTAGTGATGGGCTTCACAACATTCATACAGAAACGTAGTTATGCTTGCACACATTTTTACTCTACTAGATTGTACCTTCCTTAGAGAAAGAGGATCTTACTGGCTTGTATCTCCTCTATGGCATCTGCAAATGTTTATTGAGTTGAACCAAATTTCCACAGTCTTTATTTTTTTGTGTGGGGAAGTAGCTAACTAATGTATCATGGTTTTCTTAGAGTAAAACTCTTCTTAGAGTAGAAAATAAACACAACTTTTTGTATTCTTTTATCAAGTTTTTTTTTCCCAATACAGTTGCTTCAGAATAATACTGAACTTAGTACTATGATGGAAAACTCAGTTCTCAAGCCTGAATGTATTTTTAAAGCACATAGAATCCTATATACTGTGCCCACTACATACACCAGAAGAAATTAATCAGAATCTATTTCGGTATATGTTTGTGGGTGGAGGATGGGCAGACACGGATATTTTTTTGTTTTTAAGATTCATGGGCCATTTCAATGTTAAGCCGGAGATGAATCCCTGGGTTAACTCTGCAATCTTATAGTCTGATGAGAAACAGGTCACCGAGCATTGTCGATCTGTATTTCAGATCATGGGAAAGCCAACATTGCTTGACTTTACCCAAAGAAAGACTTGAAGCCTATCCCACTAGAGTAGGGCAAAGTGGTACAGCCAATAGCCAGGATACTGATGTGATTAATAATTTGTAGGCTTTGTGGTCAATGACACATTTCCCCCAGACATAGAGATTATCACTGAAAGCAGAGTAAGCAACTTGAGGGATAGATCCCTTTTAGCCAAAAAAATGATTAACAGTGTGGTAGAAAGA